>NC_142437.1:20217968-20531875 GCF_059453495.1 Arachis ipaensis | reverse complement strand
TGATATTTAAATCATCAACGTACACAGCAATTATAATGAATCCAGATGCAGATTTCTTTATGAAAACACATGGATAGATATCATCATTCTTGAATCCATTTTTGGCCAGATACTCAGTAAGACGATTATACCACATTCGTCCAGATTGCTTTAGACCATATAAAAATCTTTGCAATTTGACTGAGTATAACCCTTGCGAATATTCATTGGATGGTTTAGATATTTTTAGTCTTTCATGGACTTTCATATAGATATCCCGATCTAATGAGCCGTATAAATAGGTTGTTACCACATCCATTAAATGCATATGCAGTTTATGATATGCAGATAAACTGACCAAATAACGGAATGTTATCGCATCCACTACAGGAGAATACGTTTCTTCATAATCTATACCGGGCCTTTGTGAAAAACCTTGTGCCACAAGTCGGGCTTTGTAGCGCACAACTTCATTTTTCTCATTTTGTTTTCTCACAAATACTCATCGGTATCCAACAGGTTTTACATCTTCAGGTGTACGGACTACAGGTCCAAAGACTTCACGTTTTGCAAGTGAGTCTAATTCAGCTTTCATGGCTTCTTCCCATTTTGGCCAATCATTTCTTTGTCGACATTCTTCGACTGATCTTGGCTCAAGATCCTTATTTTCATGCATGATATTTAATTCCACATTATATGCAAATATTTCATTGACAATTGTTTTATTTCGGTCCCATTTCTCTCCTGTAAAGACATAATTTATCGAGATCTCGTCATTTTCACAATTTTCAGGTACCTGAACGTCTTCTGGCGTTAAAACTATATCATAATTTTGGACAACTGCAGGTGTCTTTACTATATCTTTTTCAATAGGAATAGCATTTACCTCTTTTCTCTTTCGAGAATTTTTGTCTTTGGAACCAATAGGCCTACCATGCTTCTAGCGTAAATTTACTTTAGTGGCTATTTGTCCGACTGAAACATCAATTTGAATTGGGGCATTTTCTGCTGGTATATAAGACTTGGTTATCCTCTTTGTATCGGAAAATACATCAGGCAATTCATTTGCTATTCTTTGCAAATGTATAATCATTTGAACTTCTAATTCACATTGCCCTAATCGAGGATCTAAATGCATCAAAGATGATGCATTCCAATTAAATTCCTTTTCAGGAAGCTTATTCTCTCTCCCTAATGTTGGAAATTTTGATTCATCAAAATGACAATTCGCAAACTGGGATTTAAATACATCTCCGGTTTGTATCTCTAAGATACCTCACTATAAAGGGAGAATCATATCCAACATATATTCCCAATTTTCTTTGAGATCCCATTTTGGTGCGATTAGGTGGTGCAATGGGAACATATATCGCACATCCGAATATTCTTAAATGGGAAACATTTGGCTGCTGGCCAAAAGCTAACTGCATAGGAGATAACTGATGGTAACTCGTTGGTCTCAAACGAATAAGTGCTGCGGCATGTAAAATAGCTGCCCCCAAACCGAGGTTGGGAGATTTGTTCTCATAAGTAAGGGGTCTAGCAATTAATTGGAGGCGTTTAATAAGTGATTTTGCTAACCTATTTTGTATGTGAACATGAGTTACTGGATGTTCAACACTTATTCCATTAGTCATACAATAAGTATCAAAGGTTTGGGAAGTAAATTCACCAGCATTATCAAGACGAATTACTTTGATTGGATTTTCTGGAAATTGTGCTTTTAATCGAATAATTTGAGCCAGTAATCTCGAAAACGCCAGGTTGCGAGAAGACAATAAGCACACATGTGACCATCTCGAAGATGCGTCTATCAGGACCATAAAATATCTAAAAGATCCACATGGTGGATGAATAGGTCCACATATATCACCTTGAATCCTTTCTAGAAATTCAGGGGACTCAAATCCAATCTTTACTGGTGATGGCCTTAAAATTAATTTCCCTTGAGAATATGCAGCACAACAAAATTCACTAGATTTAAGAATTTTCTGGTTCTTTAGTAAATGACCATGGGAGTTTTCAATAATCCTCCGCATCATGGTTCTTTCCGGATGACCCAATCGGTCGTGCCAAGTTATGAATTCATTTGGGTTAGTAAACTTTTGGTTTATAGTGGCATGTGATTCAATCGCACTAATCTTGATATAATATAACCCAGATGAAAGTGAGGGTAACTTTTCTAGTATAACCTTTTTATTTAAATCATGAGTTGTGATACATAAGTACTCATGACTTCCCTCGTTCATAGTCTCAATATGATATCAATTTCGGCGAATATCTTTAAAACTAAACAAGTTTCTTAGAGACTTGGTAGACAATAGTGCATTATTTATTATGAATTTTGTTCCTCCGGAAAATAAAATTATAGCTCTTCCGGATCCTTCAATCACATTTTCTGAGCCAATAATAGTATTAACATATTCTTCTTTTGGCACAATATGGGTAAAATATATATCACTTTTGAGAATGGTGTGCGAACTTGCACTATCCGCAAGGTATACATCTTCATTATATATCCTTGTCATTTTTTTCAAAGACAAATAATAATAATAAAATGAGTAGTATGCACAGTTAAATTGAATACTTGATCGGAATTATTTTTCTAAGAAACACTGTACATAAAAATAATGTCATATACTAAAATTTTATTTTAAAACTTGACACATTTAATGATATAAACATTAATATTTCATTATTTATGCACATCATATTTGAAACTTAAATACATAGAAAATAAAACTTAACCATAAGTTCTTTACATTATTTATTTACATGGATACTTAACAATCCCACATATTAAACTATTCCATCATTGATCAAATGACCAATATTTCCTTCAGGATCCTCAAAGAAATTAGATACATTATAATGAGTGGTGAAATTTTCATCATTTGAAACAAAATTTGTTTCCTTTCCTTTGTCATCCTTTCCAAAGATGCTTGATAAAGATCAACTAGGTATCTTGGGGTACGACAGGTACGTGACCAATGGTTCTTTCCACCACAATAGAAGCATTTATCCTTAATTGATTTACTTTGCCCATTGTTTCTTTTTCTATCCCACTTCTGGTGAGATCATTTCTTATGAATATAATTATTCTTCCTTCTATAATTTTTCTTATTACCAAAATTTTGTCATTTACCTCTTCTGGGGTAATGACTTGCCGCATTTACTTCAAGAAATGGGACCGCACCAGCTAGGCGCGCTTCATGATTCCTTAGAAGTAATTCATTGTTGCGTTCAGCAACAAGAAGACAAGAAATTAACTCAGAATATTTTTTAAATCATTTTTCTCGATACTGCTGCTGGAGCACATTCGAGGCATGGAAGGTCAAATAAGTTTTCTCCAACATATTAGGCTTGAGGAAGTATTACCGTCTTTTGATGATTGTACCTTTTTTCAAGGTCTTTCCACAGATCTATAGGATCTTTTAATATGAGATATTCATTTTTCAATCATACGTCAAGATGACGCCGAAGAAAAATCATGACTTTGGCTTTATCCTTCTGGGATACATTATTTTCAGCCTTAATGGTATCTCAAAGATCTATTGAATCAAGATGGATTTTAGCATCAAGTATCCATGATAAATAATTGTTTCCAGATATATCAAGAGCATTAAATTCAAGATGAGAGAACTTCGACATAATAAAAATTTGTTACTTGGAGTCTTCTAAAATTTGGTTAGAGTCTTGTGCTGATAACGTGTTGTAAAATAAATAGGGAAGAGATAATAAAATAAAGTATAAATAGAAAAACTACTATCAGTATTTACCAATACTATTATACTACTATAAAGATAATACATCAGAGAGAGAGTATTTGTTTTATTATTGCTTGTTTTGTGTTTGCCTGAGCCTTAGCCTCCTATTTATAGGCATACAAAAGGTAAATTTTCATATGGAATTAACTTCAATCTTTCTTTGATAGTCTAAACTTTTTACTTGAAAAAGTTAGCCGCCCAAACATTAATGAACATCCACCTCATGCCTTATCACAACATCGCTTAATTTTTTGGCGACTAAAATGCATTATAAGACCAATATTTTCATATATAAAAGAAAAGTTGCGCATTTAAAAACTATACTTACCGAAAGAATATGATCAATATTCGGTGCACTCCCCAGTTAATTAAACTCTTTTTAAAAAAATAGTTTAAACAATAAATACTTATATTAAAAATAATTTATAAATAAATTATTTTGTGTTTAGTTTTTTAGTTCTAAAAGTACTTATTTAAAAAAAATTTGATAAAAAACTTTTTATTATGAAAAAGATTATTTTTTTTAATTTCTCCATAAACACTTACATAATTTCTTAAAAAGTTAAATTAGATTTTGAAAATTGCACTAAACATTAATACTATTACTTTTCATAAGTTAAAAACTCAAAAAATAACTTTTGAAACTTCTCAAACGCACCTATGTATTGCACCTCCAACAATCAACAAATTGTAACATGATATCTTGTGATTTAATAACATAATGAATACTGGATGCGCTATGTCAAATAGATAAAGAAAAATGAATTGTATTCCCTCTCAAGTTTCAATTCAATATATTGAAAAGTGTAATTGTAGAACGGCAATATGAGCATCAATTGAAAAAGTGATGCGGGTGGATTGAAACATTTTGGACCATACACATTTGAAACTCCCTTAAACCTTTTGGTATATTAAAGAATTTAGGAACTCTCAAAGTCTAAAACAGAATACTGATCGCCAGTTGCATGTGAACATATAATGTAATCGCAGTAATAAGATTATTGATTCATTCCAAGAAAGCCTACAAAAATTATTAGGTGATCAAGATTCCCGTGAGCCTTTATCATTTTGTGGCAGCTTCGGCAGGGGTGCGAGTTGTCATCTGATCAACTGCGTGAACTGTGCTCTGAAGCTCCTCCCATATAGCTTTATACACCATCCTTTGCCGATTTACAGCCGATTGTCCCTCGAAGGCAGTGGATACAACATCGATACTGCAATACCAAACCACAAATTAGAGCTATGTTCTAGTCAGGCCATATAACTGTGTCAAATGCAACTGTCAACTACATGGAGCCTTTGGCTAAGAGACAACTTTTGATCAGAATACACATGCAACCATATATTTGAAATTGTCACTATTTTCAGTTTGCCTTGCATTTAGTTGTTTTTGGTAGCGTTCTATTTTATCCTAAAAAATTTTGGAGAACAGGATTAGAACGACACAAGCAATCTGCAATTACCAATCAACATTCTACATAGGCTCCAATAGTTGTTATGCAAGGAACAAACATATTCATTAAATTCTTCAGAGGCCCTAGAAATAGTTGGATAGCAAAAGGTTTATATATGATTTATGATAGACATGCTGAAATTAGGATGTTTAATTATGTGAATATCACCAGAGGATGTGTTTGATATAAGGGTAAAAATAGATAGAAATTTCATGAATGGATTCTAAATGTAAAATTTACCCCTCACCTTGACCCCATATCAAAGTCACCCATAATGTAAAATTTATGGTACTATTTAGTACATTTTGTTGAAATGTCATGCTTGCATTAAGTATGTTTCAATGGCTAAGATTGGACAATTGGCTTTTATTTAATGCACATTAGCTAATCTTTTACAGGGCTTTCCTCAACTAAAAGGATTAGACAACTTTGTTTCATTCAAGCTTGAATCTTTATCAGTTGTTCTCTAAATCCCTAGAATGTGTCATACCTATTGCGATGATCTAGAAAGCACAAAAACGTCATGTTTTGTCATCCATGGAGAAGTTACCACAACAGCATTTTGAATGAAACAAAATCTTTTAAGGAGAGGTAATTGTCAAAAAGAGAATAATCTTTTATGTGGGCTGTTGATTCCATGATCCGTGTCAAACTTGTTGTAAGGACTAATTCTATATATTTTGCAAATCTTAGCCTCTTGTGTAAGGATCAATGTGCTACACCCCTTGTATGTTTCTAGTTAAAGTTTTCAAGTGGCTCTCTACTAATGTTTGCTAGTAAATAACTAATAATTGATAATATATGTTAAAAATAAAATTACGTTGAAGTGATTTGCAAAACAAAACTTCACTTGGATGGTTGAAGAAAATGCTTACCTTACATGGCGTCCATCACCATAAGCATCTTTTACGGTGACTGATTCAGCATTGAGTTGATCCTTTATCTGTCAAAACACATTACAAATTATTTAAGATTGACTGATTCAGATACACAAATGTGAGTAAAAACGGAGTATTCGTGGATCATAGCCGTCCTTTTACCATATTTCTCCTCCATTTTACATTAACATTTTCAGTAATTTTCATACAAATTTTTGATAATCCATTGATCTTTCGTAATAACCCTAATTTCACTGTTCCATCCTAAATACCATATCCAATTTCCCAACCCTGTTTCAGTGTTAATTGGGGAAAACAAATTAAGAATAAAAAAACTATATAAATGGAGGGAAAGGATAATTATATAATTAGTGAATAACACAAGATGAATAATAAATGAAGAAAGAAAGAACCTTTTTCTCCATGGACTGCATGAGAGGGGAGTCAATAGAACCAGGGTCATTGACATGGGTGGCGCGTGTAGAAAACCTGCGAGTGGCGGCGAATAGAGAAGAAGAAGCAGCAGAAGGAGTGGGAGGAAGGGGTGAACGATAGCGTGATGAAATGATGGAATTAGGGTTAGGAGCAGAAGGTAGAGTGAGAGAGGGATGAAGCTGAAGGAGAAAGGGAAGAGCTTGACGGAGAAGTGTTGTGGTGGCGTTGGATGAGAGTGACAACATCTGAGGACGCATCTTTTGTAACTAACTACTCAGCTGCTCCTTCCTTGATTCGCCGATTATTATTACAGAAACACTCGTCTTCTTGCAAACAGGAACGCAATGTGGATGCCAAAACCATGTGGTGCACATTGCACAACACTTCCCCAACTTCATATTTTTTCTATTTTTTTTTTTTTAAGGATTTAAGTACTCCGGTTACGAAAAAACCAAAATAAAATACTTTTGTTTTTTTATCTGAATAAATAAAAGAATACTGAAATTGTAATGTCATCTATATTTTATATACAATCCTTGCAATTTTTTCTAACCATAATAATTATAAATTCAGTTTAAACCATTTTTAAAAAATAACTTCATTGATCTAAATTATTGAAATTGAATATATTGTAAGCATCATGGATTTTTTATTCTAAAGACTAACTCTAAAGTATAATCTATTTAATATTTTGTATAGTTATACATTTATAATCGAAGTAGTGTCTAATTTGTTTTTAAAATTCTCAATGAAAATTTCATTATGAATCAAATTAATACATCACTTTTAAAAATTGATTAAAATTAGTTTTTGAAATTAAATTTTGTGAATTTTTGTTAGTTTCTATCTTAGTTATCGTTAACATAATTGGTAAGTGCCAATTAGATATAGGGTATGTTTGGCAAATCCGTTTGAAGAGAAAAAGCACGTTTAAGTTTATTGAAAGTTTTAATTTTTTTTTTTGCTAACTTTTGATTTGACAAACGCAGAAGTGATTTTGTAATCAAAATTACGTTTACAAAGAAACAACAATTTCTAGCTTCTGCGTTTCACTAACAGGCTTTCAGTCATTTACACTAAACATCTATTTTTTCTTTTACTAATTTTATCTTTTAGACATGTTATTGTATTATTTATGGAATTCTTATTATTTCTCCCTGTATGAGCTCTTTTTTTCTATTATTTATTATTTTTATTTTTTTGTTAAATTTTTATTTGACATTATATACTCTTATAATTGTGATTTTTGTATATTATATTTATTATTATCTTTTCATAATATGATTTATTGATCCCATTAGATAAAGTAAATTAAACAAAAAATTAACCATAAATAATAATAATAGTAAAAAATTATAGGTGCTAAAAAAGAATACTAAAAGAACTAAAAATATATTATATAAAATACATCATCAAAAACTTTTAGATTTGTTTCGATCTCTACCAAAATAAATATTTAATTTTATTATTTTTAGTATTCTTTTTTATAATTATAATTCTGGTATATACAATTTTTTATTGTAATTTTTTTATAACACAAATTATGATTCCATTAAAAAAAGACAAATTAAATAAAAAATTAATCATAGGTATTAATAAAATCATAAACGTTGGATTCTAAAATAATATTAAGAATAAGATTATTGAGAGTATTAAAATAAAAATACGATGTAAAAAAAATACTAAATTAATATTTTTATATTAATATTTAAAATTTAAAAAATATAACATATTTGATAAATACTCTTATATATATAATTTATATTTCTTATTTTTAATATAAAATATATTTTGCTAATTTTTATATGTTATTTTTATTTTAATAAATAAATATTAATTTTATTATAAAATTAATTAATAAGATTATTCAAATATCTAAATTAAAATAACTGGATAATATAAAAAAATTATTTAAATTGATATCTATTTTAGTAATTTTTCATCTAAAAGTAATTTTAAATAGTGTAATCCAAACAATATTTATTTTACCATAAATTTTATATTATAATAGTGTTTTAATTTAGTAATTTAGATTCATTTTAATCTCTCTACTAATATAAAACCCTAACTCTCAATTTACAACACTTTCATCATTTTCACATTTTCTTCTTCTTGTTTGTTGAAATTTATGTGTCCTTTAATTCAGTTCATATGAGAGTCTTCATCACTTCAGAAATTCATATCAAAGACACTTTTATTTTCAATTATGTTGATTTGTATATTATAAAAGGATAAGTTATATATATTCCACCTGCTCAATTTATGTCTAGGTGCACAATCTTACACTCAAGTTGAGTGAAAAAAAAAATAGAAGAGATAATAAAAAGTCAAGGTCTTTATTAGAAAAAGTAAAAAAATGTCACAATATTTTTTCAAGGAGTATTTGAATATAAATTAGACTCATATAATTCATCTGCATAAGGTTAAAAAGTAAGTAGAGACATATTATTTACTCAGATAATGCATTTTATTATTTTATTGATATTGATTCATTTTCAATCAAATATATAATTAATTTTTTATGCTATATTTTGTATAAAAAAATATGAACGAGTAAGGCATTTTTTGAGAACAGACCCAAACCAATCCAAACCAATTAATTTCAGATTGGATTGGTTTTGGTGGTCGGGTACCCAATTAAATCTTAAATTTAAAAAAAAAATTGGGAGAAAAGAAAAAAAATTTTCTAACAGTAAAATTTAGAAACAGATATGATTAATTTTAGCAATATCAAAACAAATCATATTTATACTCCAATTCTTTTTTTAAATTCACAGAATATCAACCCTAAACCAACAGATTTACAAAAATTAACCAACAAATTCACAAACAAACTCATAAAAATCCACTAATAATAGAAGAGAACATTAACCCTAAACTAACAAACTGACAAAATTTAACAATCAGATTCACAAAAAATGAAAAGAGAACAAATTGAAAATGAGAAAGATTGCTGAAGCACTGAAGCATAAGAAGATTTCTAAAGCATTGAAGCAGAAGAAGAGCCAACAGTGAAGACGATGCTGACGGAGACGATGATGCTACCGGAGAATGCGATGTTGACGAAGACGACGATGCTGCTGATAGAAATGACACTAACAAAGTCACTGACGGAGAGGAAGCTACCGTGAGAAAGATGTTTACATTGAAGAAGAAGATGATGCTACCGGAGAATGCGATGTTTACATTGAAGAAGATGAAAGGGGGTGACGGCTATATCTGTTAGGGTTAGGAGTTTGGGGAAATTAGGGTTTAGGTAAAATTAGGTTTAGGGGTAGTTTGGTAATTTCAAATAAAAATAGGGATAATATAGTAATTGGAAATAATTTGTAATCCAACAATAATAATATATAGAAATACTATTTGCTCATCAATTTTATAAATTAGTTTCAATAAAATGTTCAAATCCAAAAATTAGAAATAATATACTTAATTTCTTTATTTTCCAAAACAGTAGTATTAATATCTTAAAATATAAATTATTTAGTCCAAATCATATAAAATTCTTATTATTTCATAACTACCAACTTAATGATTTAAATATAGAAAATAATCCAATAATTAAAAAATTGGATAATAATCTTAATTTATTTCAAATTCAATTAATCAAAACTTGCTCTAATTATCTTTAATAAAATAATTTCTGAAATTAAGACTATAAATAACTATATGGTTTGAGGCTTGATCATCATAAGAGTTTTCAAAAGTTCTGGGTCTTACAAAGAGTATTTACAATGATTCTTGAAGATGCTCGTACTCGGACTCCCTGACCCAAGGTCAGTATTATGTCAAGACTCGTTTCTTAACTGCACTTTACGATTTTGGTGCGTTGCATTCTCTTATTTCTTTAACTGCTATATGTAAGTTGAGACGAGATGAGAAAATACAACACACCTGAAGACTAGAAAATAAGATAAGGACCGAGTACTAGCACCTGTTTATGGGTAAAGAAAATTTTGAGGGCAAAATTTTCTTTTAGAGGGTAGAATATAAGAACTCTAATTTTTGCACCAACGCGAGTTTTTCTTAAAATAATATTTTGAAGCGATTAGTTTTATTTTGACAAGTCGACTTCGAACTCCGAAGTAAAATAAATGGTAATATAATTCAATTATTATGTTATTTATTTATTTTACTTGCCCTAATTATAATGGAGCCTGGATAATAATATTATTATTATTATCAAATTCGACTTTTACCGATATAAATAATTATCGGTATTTCTTAATGAGTTTAGAGTTGTTAAAATTTTATCAAATATCTTTTAATTTCTAAGTTACTAATATCATTTATATTAGTAAATTATATACATTTAACCTTATATATATTATTATTATAATTATACTAACATTGTTATCATTATTATTGTTGTTGTTACGCAATTATCATTACTATTATTACTACTATCATTATTATATTAACATTACTATTCTTACCATATTATCATTAGTATATTATTATTATTACCCTTAGTTTCATTGCCGGTTTCATTAAAGAAACAAAAGGCAAGAAAGAAAAATTAAATAAAGCTTATGCATGCATATACATATATGTATATATATATGACCGAAGCCAAAGAAAGAAAATTGGATGTCTTTTATATATATATATATATAATTAGGCATGACACCTAATCATTCCCTTCATATCAATCTTCATCATCCGGTCACATTATTCATTGCATGCAAACGGTGAGGAAGAGAAGAGAGTGACCGAGAGAGAGAGAACCATAACCCCACCAAATTTCTCGCTCGGATTTCTTACGATTCGTAACTCCAATAAAAAATTTAATCCGGTAAAAGTGTTTGTATCCTCATCCTTTACGTGTTGGCGTCATTTTTGATCGGTGGAATTCGACAGTGATATAGCTTCCCTACTCCTTAAGTTCGGCCAACTGGAGTTCTAGGAGGCACAGACGATTCCGGACGTTTTCTTCTTCGGCAGTTCGGTCAGAAGGCTTCTCTGGAGTTTCGAGTATTTTGATTTCATACGAAAGTAGTGTTTTGGTAAATTCTCATTAATTAAATTTGAGTTGGATAAGTGAATGATTGTTGTGATTAATTATTGATGGAGTTTGGTTGACTCTATATTGAATTTTGTGGATATATTGTTATATGTGATTAAGCTTGTGATCTGGTTATATTTGTGCTGCCTAAACTGTGATCATGAGATTGATTTGGGGCTGTCGTTGTGTTAGTTTGAATAAAATGGGTGAGGTTTAATGGCTGACGAATTAAATTAAAAGTTGTAGAAAAAATCGGTAACCGAAAAAGCTCGAAAAATGGATTTAAAATCAAGTATATATTTTGAAAGGTCACACGAAAATATTTTGGTTTTGAAAGAGTTTTTGTTACCACATTAAATATTATTTTTGAATATGAAAATGTAGTTTGATAAAAGATCGAGGTTATTTTTAGAAATACGAAATTAAATTAATAATTTTTATAATGCTGGGTTAAAAGTAAAATATTTAAAAGTTTAAAGAATAGAACATTAATAAGCATGTTTTGATATAAAAATAGTAATGATAACACTCTTTTATTCTTAAAACTAGCATTATTTGTATCATTATAATATATTAGTATTTTATTTAAGACACTTAGGAAAAGGCGAGGGAATAATGTGAGGATGATTTATGAACGATAAGAAAGAAAAAAGAAGAAAGAAAAGAAAAGAAAAGAAAAATATTAAAGAAACCTCTACCACAGAAGAGTAGAGAGCAAAGATTAAAAGAATCTAAAGAACCTCTGCCACAGGAGAGCAGAGAATAGAAAAGAAAAGAAAGAAAGAACAAAAAGAAAAGGAGAGAAGCAGAGATGATTGTTTACCTACTGAAAATGAGCAAAGATATGGTGGTGAGTCCACCGTGATTTGCTTTCCAGAGATACATCAGCCAATCCAGGGGATGGTTGCACCTGTAAGACAGAGGTTGCTTACAGAGGTTATCGCTACATACATTTGCTAGAGAGAGCCTCACCTGTAAGACAGAGGTTGCTTACAGAGATTATGTTTGCATACATCGGCTCAAGAGAGTCGCACCTGTAAGACAGAGGTTGCTTATAGAGGTTATGACACTGGAAACCAAACTCAGACAAAGGTTGCTGAGTTACGTTGGGAGCGGGTCGAAACCGACAGATGAGCTCATTACATGCACTAGGGATAGACATGCATCATGATTGTTTGAGCATATCTTCTATGAATTCTGTTTTCTGTGATTGTGTATGTGTTGTGTTTGTTTTCTCTTTATGTTCTTTAGTTATTATGTTTGATGCGTGATTCGGTTGTTGCTGCTGACTGGGTATAGTATTAAAACGGACTTAACTAACCACCCCGACCCTACTAAGAATTCCTCAGTTCTTACCCCTGCTCTTCCCCCTTCGGATGGAAACAGGAGCTCTAGTTAAGATTACCCCTATACATACGAGGACCCAGCGAAGAATATGAAGGTGATAGAGATCTCGCCTTTTGGCTGCAATGATCGATCAGAGACAGTAAGAGTTGGTAGCGTATTTTGGGTGGCACTTATAGTGTAGCGTAGAAATTTTAGTTTAGTCTCTCTCTTTTGGATAGATCCACCGAGAGATTAGGAACTGTAACTACTGGCTAGGCTAGTTTTGGGCGCCAGCTTAGGGGCTTCCTTTATGGACCAGGGACCCGGAGTGTTAATTATGTATATAGTAGCAAGATATGAAGGGTTGTATGCTAACTCATGATATATATAGTAGCACCTTTATATGTATGTATGATCTATGATATATGTTATGTTTATATATAATGTTGGCCTTGTGTATGCTTTATTTGATTCCTTACCATGGTTTGTGTATGTTTAATTAGCTGTCCTCGTAAATCTTTTTATAAAGTAAAAGTTTTTCAAAAAATTTGATAGTGCGCTAATTTGATTACAGACTTAATAGTAAATAGTTAAAGTTTTGGGTAAGCAAGTTAGTGACACTCGATTTCCAGTATGATCATGACGTACTGAGAATTGAGTCGTTACATATAGTAGTGCCAACGATGATTTAAAAGTGATCCATCAATTATCAATTATTATTTAAAGGGATAAACTGTGTATTTTTGTTTTGTTTATTATCATTATCCCCTGATGTTCAGCCATTAATCCATTAATTATTTTTTTTATTGAATAGTCATTCCTCTGTGGTGATGTGTGTATATGGCCCTGGTGGGCCCAATAATTCTATCTACCAGTTTTATCCATTAACTATATTTTATTATAACATTTGGTAATTTCGTAACTTGATAGTTTGATGGTATTAATTATTTAAATCAGTCCCCAAAGATTTTAGAATTGGACATTCAAGTCCCTAAGAAAAATTAATACACAGATCAATTCTCAAGATTTTACTCCGGCAGACAAATCAGTCTCCAGTTCATTTTTTGGCAGAGTAATTACCCATATCAGTCCCTAAAGATTTTAAAAATGGACATTTTAGTCTCCAAGAAAAACTAATGTACAAATCAATCTCCAACGTTTCTCTCTGTTAGACATAACAGTCCTCCGTCCAAAAATAAAATAAATAAAATAAAATTATTATTATTAATTGCACAATAATATTGTACTATTTTTTTGTATTTTTTGAAAAAAAATAATAATAAATTTATTCATTAAATTCTTATATATATATATATATATATATATATATATATAAGAATTTAATGAATAAATTATTATTATTAATTGCACAATAATATTATACTATTTTTTTTGTATTTTTTGAAAAAAAATAATAATAAATTTATTCATTAAATATATATATAGTCACTCAATAATAATAATAATAATAATAATAATAATAATAATAATAATAATTAGAGATTATTTTACAAAAAATTTAAGGTTAAAACCATTTGATATTTTTTTATTTAATAAAATTAAAAGATGTCCTATGTAAAAAAAATATATATGTTTGTATTAAAAAATATGTATTAAAAAAATATTTTAATTTGAATTTATATTAAATACATATTTTTCTTAATACAAACATATTTTTTAAAATAGTACATCTTTTGATTATATTAAATACAAAAATATCAAATGATTTTAACCTTAGATTTCTTGTAAGATAATCTCTAATAATTTTATTGATTATTATTATTATTATTATTATTATTATTATTATTATTATTATTATTATTATTATTATTATTATTATTATTATTATTATTATTAATTACATAATAATATTGTACCATAATTTTTTGTATTTTCTAGATAAAAATAATGATAAATTTATTCATTAGATTCTTATATTTGTATTTATATTTATATAGTCACTCAATAATAATAATAATAATAATAATAATAATAATAATAATAATAATAATAATAATAATAATAATAATAATAATAATAATAATAATAATAGAATTATTAGAGATTATTTTACAAGAAATTTAAGGTTAAAATCATTTGATATTTTTGTATTTAATATAATCAAAAGATATACTATTTTAAAAAATATGTTTCTATTAAAAAAAATATGTATTTAATATAAATCCAAATTAAAATATTTTTTTAATACATATTTTTTAGTACAAACATATTTTTTTTACATAGCACATCTTTTAATTATATTAAATATAAAAATATTAAATAGTTTTAACCTTGAATTTTTTGTAAAATAATCTCTAATAATTTTATTATTATTATTGATATTATTATTATTATTATTGAGTGACTATATATATATATATATAATGAATAAATTTATCATTATTTTTGTCCAAAAAATGCAAAAAAATATAGTACAGTATTATTGTACAAATAATAATAATAATAATTATTTTATTTTTGGATGGAGGACTGTTATGTCTAATAGAGAGAAACGTTATACATTAATTTTTCTTGGGGACTAAAATGTCCATTTTTAAAATCTTTGGGACTGATCTGGGTAATTACTTTGCCGAAAAATGAAATGGGGACTGATTTGTCTGCTGGAGTAAAACCTTGGGGATTGATTTGTGTATTGATTTTTCTTGGAGACTAAAATGTCCGATTTTAAAATTCTTAGGGACTAATTTGGGTAATTACTCATTTTTTTTACAATTTCAAACCCCTTGGTTATGCTTTATTATAAATATCATTGTTACCTATAGCAATTAAATATCAGTCTAAACTCTATCGCTTTCTCATCCCAAATATTCCCCACCATTCCCCACCCTTTTCTGTTTCCCCAGACTTTTCGATTTATCTTTTATCATGCGGTCGCTTTCTTCCATAATTCAAAAGTTTTTTTTTCATATTAGTGGACCATGGGTAAGTAACTAAATTGGTTTAATTATTCTGTTGGTCCCTATAGTTTCGCGAAATTTTCAATTAGGTCCCTATACTTTTTTTCTTTTTAATCGAGTCCTTGCACCAATTTTTTTAATTGGGTCCTACAATTTTTTCCTTTTATTTAAGTCCCTGTACTAATTTTTTTTTAGTTGGGTCCTTATAAAATTAAGCCGATTACTGCTGAGAGGGACCTAATTGAAAAAATAAATTAGTGTAGGGATCCGATTAAAAGGAAAAAAAGTATAAGGACCTAATTGAAAATTTCGCGAAACTATATGACCAACAGAATAATTAAACCAACTAAATTTCATATTGATACACATTTATGTGCATACACACACGTATATTGCTGCATGTTGTTAACAGTTCGTGGTGATGCTTTTACCTAATTTGGAAGGTCCATTTTCATACTGAACTTCTGATATTCTTACTTTCATTATGTCATGGATGTGCCTTTGTCCCTCTACACAGGCTGGTGAGAATGGCGATCCAAACCACGATTTCTATAGACTTCTCTTTCTTACATTAGACCCTGTTGCCGTATGTTTTCTTTTGCCTAAATCTCATCCGTTATATAGATTTTCAAAACTGCTGATTACGCCGATACTTTCATGGGTTCCATTGTTTTTCATTTATTTTCCGGCAATATCTTCTTGCATATTGGTTTTCAGGTTCATTTAATTATATATTAATATGCAATAGCTTATATATAAAAAATACATATAGATATAATTATATGCTCTAAATCATATATATATATATCTTATGCTCAAATACATGTTTCTATTTACATTTATATTTTTTTTTGCAAACGTGTTTACATCTATTTATCAATTGTAAATTTATAAAATAATTTATTCATGTGTGTGTGCGCGCGCCTTTCATCATGAACTGGGTAATTTCATGATATTTAAGAATAATCATGGAAATGAGTTTCGCGTTATGTTAGATAAGGTAGGACACAATACGTTTTTTTCTGAGGGATTCGGTTTGATGGTTGCCGCCTATAATATTAGGCACGGGACTTAGTTGCACGCATACTACCAAGGTGTTGGAACTCTTTAAATTTCTATAAGCAACCTTGATGGAATCCAGATTGTTTATCCGAAACCACACACACATAGCAACTCAACTGTTCCGAGGCCGGTAAGAATGGATCAACGTCGCCCAGACGCCCTTTCTCGTGATGTGTTTCGTACGGGTGACGTGATACCTCCATTTGCTCTCGAATATACTCCTCTCCCGTCGCCTGCATTGAGCAACAGAAATGGCAGTTCGGACTACCGAGCCAACAGCTTTGGATGTCCTATATACTGTGCATCAACTGGTTCCCGAACAAGTCCGGTTAGCCGTGATGACATCATGTCACCAAGGCGAGCACAAAGTCCACCGATTATACAAGGTAAGTGCCGCAGTGAGTTATCTTTATCAACCGGCAACTGCGTTCGTGTATGTGCCTGTCATAGTTCTTTATAACGCTTATATGCAATTACTATTTTTTCGGTTGGGATTATCTAAGTCCTTTCGTTTATTGATTATGTGTTTAGATGCAGATCCGGGGAGTTTTTCTGAGTGGATTCGTCTGTAAAATTCCTTCCGTGGTTGCTGAATGATGCTCCGAAGCATGTTTAATGTCGTAGTTATTTTCCTTTACTACTTTTAGTTCTTGCCAACTTGATACTTTGCTTTGTTATGGTTAATGTTTTTTGGCTTTCGTCCTCAGGTTCATGCTTAGGTTGTGTTGTGGTTATTGTGGATGTGATTACATGCTTTGTTATCTTGAAGCATTGTTTTGTTATTTGGATGTTGCAACATTTGTGCGTGCAGTGCAATCTTGATGCAGGACATTAAGCTGGTAGATTGATTAGAGCTGTTTAAACACTGTATAGTTCCAATGACTCGGATAATAGTATTGCATGTAAGTTATTTATACATGGGCTACACGCCTACACGTAGATATAAATATATGAATCCTTATATCTATATACATATACATACAGATTTAATTATAGTCAGATTTAAATATTGATATATATATATATATATATATAACTAATGCATTAACGTCATTGTGTTCAGCTTCAGTAATTTTGATTGTGAGTGCTAACAAATTGGCGTCCAATGTCCTTAACTAAATGCGACGCCCCCGTTTTTTGTTATAATGTTAACTTTTATTTTTTTTTCATGGTTCGCTCGTATCTTTGATATCAGTTGTTTTCAATGCAACTGAAATCGTTGGCAACGTTGACCAAATTTGTCGCCAGTATTATATTTAGAGGCTCCACCTAATTATATTGATCCGGTGGTGTGCACACGCGGTTTTGTTGTTACATATGCCCACAAAAAATGTGTGATTAATCTGCCTATCTTGGATTTTTTGAAATTTGGTTTATTTCTCTTTAATTAAATATTATTTTAATCCTCCTTATCAACAACAGAAATGCAGATGAGACATAATTGATTACTAATTTTATGGGTGGCATACGCAGCATTTATGGAGATGCAACTGTTGCTGTACTTGGTTGCATAATAGATACAGCGGATGGGGTTACCTCCCAGCAATTTATATCATTGTTTCTTTGCATAAATGTAAATTTATTTTATTTATTATATATATTAATATCATAGCTTTATCTTTATATGTCCACATTCGTCTTTTAACTTTTATCTATTTCCGTAAAACTATTTTTTATTTTTGTTATTTCTTGATTCGTTACTTATTATTTATTTTTTTATTTTTAATTTGTATTTATGTCTTATCTATAAACTCTTGGTATCTAATAAGCTTACCTATGTTGTTATCAATCTATTTAATTAGCTTATGTATTTCGCTAGCAATCTATCTGTATATCTATGTGTGCAACTAATGATCCCTCAAATCTTTTTAACTTTTTTATTGGTTTTTTTAATGGATTCTATTTTTTTGTGTGTCTCATCATGCTTTCATTTTATTATATTCAATGCACAAGTTAATACTAATAAATACATCACCTTAACAACCTGTGTCATTCAATTAATGCTCAATTTCGTTTGACTTATGCATGCTTCTGCGCCGAGTCTTTTTTACCAAAGAACAAGAATAAGCCAATTGGTGCGCTTCCCAAATTGCCTTCGTAGGATTCTTCTCTGATCTTGCATTTCTTTTCACAAACGGTGAGTGCTCTAACTTTTCATATCTCATGTGTCAGCTATTGTTGTGATTTCTCCGCGCTTATGCAATCTATTATTTTGTGTTGGCTGGGATAAACTTTCTTTCTAACTTTCTTGGTGGTACCATAAACTTAATTTTGTTATCCATCATCGTGCACACGCCGTTTGGCCTAGCTGGATGCTTCGTGTCAACTGGTTTCATGTTGAAGATGTTGCTTAATATTATGTTGGAATTAGCTCTGCAATTGCGATCTGCTTTTTTTTGTTGTTGACGATTCACATGATTTTGCTTTCGTTGGGGCATAACTCTCTCTCATCTGCCAGTTTTCTATTTCAGGAAACATGTCCAACTCTTCTGCGTTAGGCCTTGCATGCAGATGCATGGTTTTTCGTGTGGACCCAATTTTGGTTCTTTTTTTACTCTAACATGATATTAGCGTCTGTTCCAGGGATTATCAGATCATATATGAACAACTTTTTGTAGTAACAACAAATTTTTTTTCAGGCCACCGTCGCTCTTCCACATAATTTTAATAGTCAATTCCGGGATGAACTTTCCGCCGAGGTTAAATTCATTAATTACTCAGGTCATCAATTCACCATGGCGCTCCGAAAGACTCCTTCTCTTTGTCTCATAGTTGGGGGATTGACTTAGTTAATTCATGCTTATAACATTAAGGGAGGTTTGTTGGTTTTTCCTGGCTTATGTTGGCAACGCGGAGTTTCTTATCATTCATGTGTTGCGCGCTCACGCACATTTGGTTGATGATGTCCTATCGGTGGACGAACCATTTTCTGTTAATGAAATTCTAGGGGAAATATGTAATTTTCCCGATTCTTTTAAATCCATGGTAGGTGATGATGAGGATTTTTGCTATCCAATGAGTTTCATTTGTATTTGGTTTCTCCTTTACACCTCAATGGTGATGCATACTCGATCCAGTTAGCATCTAGCGTAGAAAACATGCCAACCTTTTGGTTATTCTGGAGTTATATTTGACCCCCTGGACTGCGTTTGTCCTTGCATCTTTTGATTATCGTGCTCTTAGTTCAATCTTTGGTCGTTATTCAGTTGTTTACCCAGGAATTCTGCCCAGATTGCTACCAAATTGGGAGGTTGTTGTTGTTGACAAAAAAATTTCTAAATATCAAGCCGATGAGTATATTCTGGTGAGCTTTTCTTGCATGATTCCGTTGCTTTGTGTCTGAGTTTTTCTTCACTTTCGTGTTTAAAGTCTAGATAGCGACATTATTATTGTATAGTATAATATCCTATAATTGTTGTTGACAGTCCTTGCATCCCGTGTTTGTTTTGTCCATGATTTCTGTTACTCTCTCACTGTCGCATGTTAGGAAGTCATTATTTTCTTCAAGAAAACACATTTTGTTTACTTTGTTTTGTAGACTCTCTCCATCAGTTTTGTCGAAAGGGCTTTTTGTGTGAAACCTGCTCAAGTCGATGTGGTTGACGAGGCCGGAGTTTGTTACACGGTGGATGTTCGCTCCAAATCCAGTTGGCCCCAAGAGTGCTATCTTGGAAAGGGATGGAGGTCTTTTTGTCACCACTATATGCTTCAAATAGGGAGCATAATCAGACTAATGGTTTATTCCCTAAAGTACTGGCGTGTGCATTGTCGTGTGTTATCTATTTGATATTTTGTTGAGTAATACAGAAAACTATGTACACAACATTAACTGTGGATACTGTTGTTGTGGGTTTGGGTCACAGATTGGTGTTTGGTTTATTCATAGTGAGGTTCGGACCATCCACCGTGTGTGTGTTAGGCCATACTTAGCAAAAAATCTTCTTTTCATCAACCTCAAACTGCAAATTAAACACGATTGAAAGTGAGTTTATTTTAACCTGGTCCATGTTTTCCATTTTAGTGTTTAAGTTCAATATATTTATAATAGAATCAATGTGTTGTTTATAGAAATCAAAATGACTTATATATGAAAATTGCTTAAACAGGTGCTAATCTAAATCACTTTTAATATTGTTAGTGGTTGAAACACGTTTTAATTATTTTATTAACTCATTTCTAACCAAATTATTGCTGTCGTATTAAATTAAAGTTCCATGGGAGAATTAAGCACATATGTTTCTTATTGCAAGTAAACAAAACTCGAAGCATATTAACATATAAAAAACCAGGAACAAATTTCTATCGTTCCAGTTTAAATTTACTATCGCATAATTAACCTACGTCCACTTAGATCGATACACAATTATTATAACAAAATCTGTTGCAATGCAGTGCAAACAATAATCTACCAAAAAACTTAACTAATTTCACAATGGTGACCGCCGTCGTGAATGGTTATTATATTTATTAATACTATTAATACTATACACGCACTCACTATGAATTTAGTAAGAAATAAGACAAATATATATACAATATGTCTAACATTCATTAAATTTAAATATATTCAGTTGGGATAAAGTCATCACATGATCACGTAATCTTTGGCACGCAAATTGCCTTCACATCGGTAGCCATCTGAACCTACAATCAAAATCAAAATACATTCATAAAAGCTTCAAAATCAATACAGTGACAAGGGTGTTAATATTGTATTCACCTCCCGAGCATTTCGAATGCTGTGTTCTACTAAGTTAATGACTATTCAAAGTAAATAAGAAATTCAAATAGATTAGATAGATTATATATAGGTAATAGGTAATATAGGTATCATATTTTTCTAATTTTCTGAAATCAAAGAGTTTAGTGCTGAGTCAAAGTAAATAAGAAATTCAAACTTAACCACAAGTCATTTTGTCAACAGTTTCGTTCGACGGTGCATTTAATTTGTTCTCAGTGTCAAACATTGCGTTCGCCGAGCTCTGTCACAGTTAGGTGGATGCACCTTCATTAATGCGTCACCTTCGTCCCTATAAATTATCCGATCCTCTGCATCATGCATCCACAACGACTTCCTCCAACACTTTGATACTAGTCAATTTTACATATTTACTTGCTTATCGGTTGTGTATTTGGTTATGGTTATTACGATAAACACAAGTAATAGCTTATGCTTCACTGCGTTATCTATAATAACATAATTACAACATTGAATGAAATACTTCAATTTGAATAATTTTTTTGCTTTTTTTTATTTTTCTTTTTTATATGTCTTAGCCTGTTATGATGGTAATGTAATAAGAACTAAAGTTTCTTATATTGTGTATTCTACAGTATATTATGACATTATATATATATATAAGTTCAGAAGTGAACTATTATTTTTGGTTACATGTCATAATATATCTTAAGGTTTATAGGATTACAACCCAATTAAATTAACAATTTATTCATCTTATTATGATTATATGTTATACATATTTTATTTTCATTGCCATCACAATTATTTGCGTCTGTTTTGCTCCTGTTATTATGACAGTAACTATGATAGTTATTAATATATTAATATATTGATATATATTGATATTACTATTGTTATTATCGATAATGGGGGATACTGCAATTATTATTATTATTATTATTATTATTATTATTATTATTATTTCTTATAATTTTTATTCCCTCCCTAACGTGATTTGTATTGTGCCGTATATGCTCTATACCTTACTGCTAATCATCTGTCGAATGTATACCATTGTGTTATTATTATTATTATTATTATTATTATTATTATTATTATTATTATTATTATTATTATTATACTTTTTTCTTTGAAAATTTATTATTATTCTTATTCTTATTGAAATATAAT
Source organism: Arachis ipaensis (assembly GCF_059453495.1). Lineage (NCBI taxonomy): Eukaryota > Viridiplantae > Streptophyta > Magnoliopsida > Fabales > Fabaceae > Arachis > Arachis ipaensis. The sequence goes on along the minus strand of NC_142437.1, from coordinate 20,509,179 downwards.
CTGTTTTATTTCTTCCTATTCTATATTTAGATTCAAACTTTTTAATATATTCTTTATATCTTTCTACAAGTTGACCAGGGTTTATAAGGTTGTTATCTCATAATCTTAATTCAAGTTGCACCATGACGGATATGGACCATATGGAACAGACTTTTGATGCTATTAAAGACATCTCTCCTATTCCCAAGAAAAATTGGTGTCTTAGAGTCAGGATTTTAAAGATGTGGAGGGTACCCTCATATGGACAGAGTAACTCCAATTTTTTAATGGAATTGGTTGTGCTTGACAAGGAGGTTTAGGACACTAGAGGGAAGATTTTGTTTTTAATTCAAATCTTTTTCAAATCATATCTCTTCAATCATATCTTTTCAAAATCAATTTCTTTTCATTTTTTTAAAATTATTATTATTTTCAAAAATCCTTATTACAATTAATGATTTAATTCAAAATTTTCAAGTTGTTACTTGCCTATTAAGAAAGGATCAAATTTTAATTCTAGAATCATATCTTTTAATTTCCTGTTAGTCAAGTAATCAACTTTAATTTTAAAAATTTCTCTTTTTAATTTGATTTTCAATCATATCTTCTCAATCATATCTTTTCAATCACATCTTTTTCAAAATTAATTTTCAATCATATCTTTTTTATTTCTAATTTCAAAATCTTTTTCAAAATCACTTAACTACTTTCTCAATTTTAATTTTCGAAAATCATCGATCAATTTTTCAAAATTTCTTTTAATTATTTCAAAATCTTTCAAAATTTAATTTCGAAAATTCTTTTCCCCCTTCTCACCTTCTTCTATTTAAGGGACTAGCACTCTTCCTCAATGTGCAATTCGGACTCCCTCTCTCTATAAGTTCGAATTCTCTCCTTTCTGCCTCCTCCTTCCATTCTTCTTTTTCTCTGACACATCAAGAAATCTCTATAATGTGACATAGAGGATTCCATACTTTCTTCTCCTCTCTTTCATATGAGCAGAAGCAAGGACAAAGGCATTCTTGTTGAAGCTGATCCTAAACCTGAAAGGACCTCGAAGAGAAAGCTAAAGTACAACTCTCTATAGTGCACCAACAGAAACTTTCAAACAAGAAGCCATGGCAGCCGAAAACAACAACAATGCCAACAATGCAAGGAAGGTGCTTGGTGACTTTACTGCACCTACTCCCGACTTCTATGGGAGAAGCATCTCAATCTCTGCCATTGGAGCAAACAACTTTGAGCTTAAGCCTCAATTAGTTTCTCTGATGCAACAGAATTGCAAGTTTCATGGACTTCCATTGGAAGATCCTCATCAATTCTTAGCTGAATTCTTGCAAATCTGCGACACTGTCAAGACCAATGGGGTTGATCCCGAGGTCTACAAGCTTATGCTCTTTTTCTTTGTTGTAAGAGACAGAGCTAGAACATGGTTGGATTCACAACCTAAAGAAAGCCTGAACTCTTGGGAAAAGCTAGTCAATGCCTTCTTGGCAAAGTTCTTTCCACCTCAAAAATTGAGCAAGCTTAGAGTGGAAGTCCAAACCTTCAGACAGAAGGAAGGTGAATCCCTCTATGAAGCTTGGGAAAGATACAAGCAATTGATCAGAAGGTGTCTTTCTGACATGCTTTCAGAATGGAGCATCATAGGTATCTTCTATGATGGTCTGTCTAAACTGTCTAAGATGTCATTGGACAGCTCTGCTGGAGGATCTCTTCATCTGAAGAAGACGCCTGCAGAAGCTCAGGAACTCATTGAAATGGTTGCAAATAACCAATTCATGTACACCTCTGAAAGGAATCCTGTGAATAATGGGACAAGTCAGAAGAAAGGAGTTCTTGAGATTGATACTCTGAATGCCATATTGGCTCAGAATAAAATATTGACTCAGCAAGTCAATATGATTTCTCAGATTCTGTCTGGCATGCAAGCAGCAACAGGCAGTACCAAAGAAGCTTCATCTAAAGAAGAAGCTTATGATCCTGAGAATCCAGCAATGGAAGAGGTGAATTACATGGGAGAATCCTATGGAAACACCTATAATCCTTCATGGAGAAATCATCCAAATCTCTCATGGAAGGACCAACAGAGGCCTCAACAAGGCTTCAACAACAGTAATGGTGGAAGAAATAGGTTTAGCAATGGCAAACCTTTTCGATCATCTTCTCAGCAACAAACAAAGAATTCCAAGCAGAACCACTCTGAATTAGCAACTGTAGTCTCTGATTTAATTAAAACCACTCAAAGTTTCATGACTGAAACAAGGTCCTCCATTAGAAATTTGGAGGCACAAGTGGATCAACTGAGTAAGAAAGTTACTGAACTCCCTCCTAGTACTCTTCCAAGCAATACAGAAGATAATCCAAAAGGAGAGTGCAAGGCCATCAACATAACCCACACGGCCGAACCTGGAGAGGAGGAAGAGGCAGTGATCTCCACTGAGGAAGACCTCAATGGACGTCCACTGGCCTCCAAGGAGTTCCCTAATGAGGAACCATGGGAATCTGAGGCTCACACTGAGACCATAGAGATTCCATTGAATTTACTTTTGCCATTCATGAGCTCTGATGAGTATTCTTCCTCTGAAGAGGATGAAGATGTTACTGAAGAACAAGTTGCTAAGTACCTTGGAGCAATCATGAAGCTAAATGCTAAGCTATTTGGTAATGAGACTTGGGAGGATGAACCCCTCTTGCTCACCAAAGAACTGGATGACTTGACTAGGCAGAAATTACCTCTGAAGAGACAAGATCCTGGAAAGTTCTCAATACCTTGTACCATAGGCACCATGACCTTTGAGAAGGCTCTGTGTGACCTAGGGTCAAGCATAAACCTCATGCCTCTCTCTGTAATGGAGAAGCTAGGGATCCTTGAGGTACAAGCTGCAAGAATCTCACTAGAGATGGCAGATAATTCAAGGAAACAGGCCTATAGACTTGTAGAGGATGTCTTGGTAAAGGTTGAAGACCAATACATACCTGCTAATTTCATAATCCTAGATACTGGGAAGTGTATGGATGAATCCATAATCCTTGGCAGACCCTTCCTAGCCACAACAAAAGCTGTGATTGATGTTGACAGAGGAGAATTGGTCTTTCAAGTGAATGAGGACTCCCTTGTGTTTAAAGCTCAAGGATCTCCCTCTGTAACCATGGAGAAGAAGCATGAAAAGCTTCTCTCAATAAAGAGTCAAACAAAACCCCCACATTCAAACTCTAAGTTTGGTGTTGGGAGGCCACAACTAAACTCTAAGTTTGGTGTTAAGAGGCCATCATCATGCTCTGAGTATCTGTGAGGCTCCATGAGAGCCCACTGTCAAGCTACTGACATTAAAGAAGCGCTTGTTGGGAAGCAACTCAATTTTACTTATCTATGTTAAATTTCTATTTTCCATTGTTATTTTATGTTTTCTGTAGGTTGATGATCATGTGAAGTCACAAAAACAATTGAAAAAGCAAAAACAAACTGAAAAACAGAATGAAAAATAGCACACCCTGGAGGAGAAGCCTACTGGCGTTTAAACGCCAGTAAGGACAGCAGAATGGGCGTTAAACGCCCAGTCTGGCACCATTCTGGGCGTTTAACGCCAGAAATGGGCACCAGACTGGCGTTTAACGCCAGAAAAGGGCAAGAAGCTGGCGTTAAATGCCAGAAATGAGCAGCAACCTGGCGTTTAACGCCAGGATTGGCAGTAAAGGGCGTTTTGCAAGCCTAATTGGTGCAGGGATGAGAAATCCTTGACACCTCAGGATCTGTGGACCCCACAGGATCCCCACCAACCTCAACTCACTCTCTCTCTTCTTCACACCTTTTCATAATAATCTTCCCCAAATACCCTTCACCAATCCACATCCATCCATCAAAAACCCCACCTACCTCACCACTCAAATTCAAACCACTTTCCCTCCCAAACCCACCCATACTTGGCCGAACCTTACCCTCTCCCCACTCCTATATAAATCCATCTTCACCCCTTCATTTTTACACATCTTAAACACTAACTCTCCCCCTTGGCCGAAACACTAACCCCCCTCCATTTCCTCTATTTCTTTTTCCTATACTCTCTTCCTTCTTCTTTTGCTCGAGGACGAGCAAACCTTCTAAGTTTGGTGTGGTAAAAGTGTTGCTTTTTGTTTTTCCATAACCATTTATGGCACCTAAGGCCAGAGAAACCTCTAGAAAGAGGAAAGGGAAGGCAAAAGCTTTCACCTCCGAGTCATGGGAGATGGAGAGATTCATCTCAAGAGTGCATCAAGACCACTTCTATGAAATTGTGGCCAAGAAGAAGGTGATTCCCGAGGTCCCTTTTAAGCTCAAAAAGGGTGAATACCCGGAGATCCGACATGAGATTCGAAGAAGAGGTTGGGAAGTTCTCACCAACCCCATTCAACAAGTCGAAATCTTAATGGTTCAAGAGTTCTATGCCAATGCATGGATCACCAAGAACCATGATCAAAGTGTGAACCCGGACCCTAAGAATTGGCTTACAATGGTTTGGGGGAAATACTTATATTTCAGTCCGGAAAATGTAAGATTGGCATTCAACTTGCCCATGATGCAAGGAGATGCACACCCTATACTAGAAGGGTCAACTTTGATCAAAGGTTGGACCAAGTTCTCATAGACATTTGTGAAGAGGGCGCTCAATGGAAGAGAGATTCAAGAGGGAAGCCGGTTCAACTAAGAAGGCATGACCTCAAGTCCGTGGCTAGGGGATGGTTGGAATTCATCCAACGCTCAATCATTCCCACTAGCAACCGGTTTGAAGTTACTATAGATCGGGCTATCATGATCCATAGCATCATGATTGGAGAGGAAATAGAAGTTCATGAGGTTATATCCCTAGAACTCTACAAGGTGGCAGACAAGTCCTCTACTTTGTCAAGGTTAGCCTTCCCTCATCTCATTTGTCACCTTTGCAATTCAGCTGGAATTGACATAGAGGAAGACATCCTCATTGATGAGGACAAGCCCATAACTAAGAAAAGGATGGAGCAAACAAAAGATCCCACTCATGGACAAGAGCATGAGAAAATTCTTCATCATGAAATCCCTGAGATGCCTCAAGGGATGCATTTTCCTCCACAAAATTATTGGGAGTAAATTAACACCTCCCTAGGAGAATTAAGTTCCAATATGGGACAACTAAGGGTGGAACACCAAGAGCATTCTATCCTCCTTCATGAAATTAGAGAAGATCAAAGAATCATGAGAGAGGAGCAACAAAGGCAAGGAAGAGACATTGAGGAGCTCAAGCACTCCATAAGATCTTCAAGAGGAAGAACTAGCCGCCATCACTAAGGTGGACCCGTTCTTTAATTTCCTTGTTCTTTATTTTCTGTTTTTCGAATTTTTACGCTTTATGTTTATCTATGTTTGTGTCTTTATTACATGATTACTAGTGTCTTAGTGTCTATGCCTTAAAGTTATGAATGTCCTATGAATCCATCACCTTCCTTAAATGAAAAATGTTTTTAATTGAAAAAGAAAAAGAAGTACATGAATTTCGAATTTTAAAATAGTTTAATTATTTTGATGTGGTGGCAATACTTTTTGTTTTCTGAATGAATGCTTGAACAGTGCATATTTTTTATATTGTTGTTTATGAATGTTAAAAATGTTGGCTCTTGAAAGAATAATGAAAAAGGAGAAATGTTATTGGTAATCTGAAAAATCATATAATTGATTCTTGAAGCAAGAAAAAGTAGTGAATACAAAGCTTGTAGAAAAAAAAATATGCAAAAAAAATTGCGAAAAAAAAAAGCCAATAGCCCTTTAAACCAAAAGGCAAGGGTAAAATAAAAAGGATCCAAGGCTTTGAGCATCAGTGGATAGGAGGGCCTAAAGGAATAAAATCCTGGCCTAAGCGGCTAAACCAAGCTATCCCTATCCATGTGCTTGTGGCGTGAAGGTGTCAAGTGAAAACTTGAGACTGAGCGGTTAAAGTCGTGGTCCAAAGTAAAAAGAGTGTGCTTAAGAGCTCTGAACACCTCTAATTGGGGACTCTAGCAAAGCTGAGTCACAATCTGAAAAGGTTCACCCAGTTATGTGTCTGTGGCATTTATGTATCCGGTGGTAATACTGGAAAACAAAATGCTTAGGGTCACGGCCAAGACTCATAAAGTAGCTGTGTTCAAGAATCAACATCCTGAACTAGGAGAATCAATAATACTATCTGAATTCTGAGTTCCTATAGATGCCAATCATTCTGAACTTCAAGGGATAAAGTGAGATGCCAAAACTGTTCAGAGGCAAAAAGCTACTAGTCCCGCTCATCTAATTGGAGCTAAGTTTCATTGATATTTTGGAATTTATAGTATATTCTCTTCTTTTTATCCTATTTGATTTTTAGTTACTTGGGGACAAGAAACAATTTAAGTTTGGTGTTGTGATGAACGGATAATTTATACGCTTTTTGGCATTGTTTTTAGTATGTTTTTAGTATATTTTAGTTAGTTTTTATTATGCTTTTATTAGTTTTTAAATAAAAATCACATTTCTGGACTTTACTATGAGTTTGTGTGTTTTTCTGTGATTTCAGGTATTTTCTGGCTGAAATTGAGGGACCTGAGCAAAAATCTGATTCAGAGGCTGAAAAAGGACTGCAGATGCTGTTGGATTCTGACCTCCCTGCACTCGAAGTGGATTTTCTGAAGCTACAGAAGCCTAATTGGCGTGATCTCAATTGCGTTGGAAAGTAGACATCCTGGACTTTCCAGCAATATATAATAGTCCATACTTTACCCGAGATTTGATGGCTCAAACTGGCGTTCCAAATCAGCATAGAAATTCTGGCGTCAAAACGCCAGAACTGGCATAAAAGCTAGAGTTAAACGCCCAAACTGGCACAAAAGCTGGCGTTTAACTCCAAGAAAAGCCTCTACACGTGAAAACTTCAACGCTCAGCCCAAGCACACACCAAGTGGGCCCTGAAGTGGATTCTGCATCATTTACTCATTTCTGTAAACCCTAGGTTACTAGTTTTCTACAAATAGGACCTTTTGCTATTGTATTTTACACACTTGATCATACTTTTGATCTTGATTCTTCTGGTTTCCTCTCTGGGGCCAAAGCCAATGATCACCATTATCACTTTTGTATTTTCAACGGTGGAGTTTCTACACACCATAGATTAAGGTGTGGAGCTATGCTGTTCCTCATGAATTAATGCAAAGTACTATTGTTTTTCTATTCAACTCAAGCCTATTTCTGTTCTAAGATATCCATTCGTTCTTCAACATGATGAATGTGATGATTTGTGACACTCATCACCATTCTCACCTATGAACGCATGCCTGACAACCACTTCCATTCTACATGCAAACAAGCTTGAATGTGTATCTCTTGGGTTTCTAATCTAAGATTAGAACCTTCGTGGTATATGCTAGAATCAATTGGCGGCCATTCCTGAGATCCAGAAAGTCTAAACCTTGTCTGTGGTATTCCGAGTAGGATCAGGAAAGGGATGACTGTGACGAGCTTCAAACTCGTGAGTGTTGGGCGTAGTGACAGACGAAAAAGGATCAATGGATCCTATTTCAACATGATAGAGAACCAACAGCTGATTAGCCGTGCGGTGATAGCGCATTTGGAACATTTTCACTGAGAGGATGGGAGGTATCCATTGACAACGGTGAAACCCAACATAAAGCTTGCCATGGAAAGGAGTATGATTGATTGGAAGAAGGCAATAGGAAAGCAGAGGTTCAGAAGGAACAAAGCATCTCCATACGCTTATCTGAAATTCTCACCAATGAATTACATAAGTATCTCTATCTTATTTTATGTTTTATTCATATTTTAATTATCAATTCTCCATAACCATTTGAATCCGCCTGACTGAGATTTACAAGATGACCATAGCTTGCTTCAAGCCGACAATCTCCGTGGGATCGACCCTTACTCACGTAAGGTTTATTACTTGGACGACCCAGTGCACTTGCTGGTTAGTTGTACGAAGTTGTGACAAAGAACTAAGATTATGAACGTGCGTATTAAGTTTTCAGCGCCATTACCAAGGAATGAACGATCACGATTTCGTGCACCAATATACTTTTAAAAAAAATGATAAAGAATATATATATATATATATATATATATATATATATATATGTATATATATATATATATATATATATATGTATATATATATATATATATATATATATATATATATGTATATATATATATATATATATATAAAAGAAAAAAAATATAGAAAATAAGAAAAGAGAAAAAGAAATAAAAAGGGGACAAAAATGCCCCAAAGTAAAGTAACAATAACAATGCATATGGAATGTGAATTAAAGAGAATGCATGAGTATGTGAAAAAGTGGGAATCATGGGTAGCTAGGTTGTGTATTAGAGTTGTATAGGTTGTTATATGTATTTGGTGAGAGCTTAGGTTAATCAAAGATTCAAATTCTAAGCTCACTTGACCATATGCATCCCTACCTTTACCCTACCCCATTACAACTAATGAATAAGTCCTCATGATGAATGTATGCATGCATTGAATAATTGTTGATTGTTAGATGAAAAACAAATCATAGAAAGCATGAGTAGAAGAGAATTGAGTGAATCAACCCTATACACTGGAGCGATTAGAGCGGATACACTTCCGGTGAGGGTTCGATGTTCAATCCCTTGTTCCCGGCTTTCATGAGCTTTTCTTCTTGCAAGTCTATTTGTGCCTTATTTTGATATTCAAATTGGTAGAATTTTTGAGTCGTCATATGACCTTTTCCCTACTTGCTTATATATGTTCTTGGAGATTGATTTACTTTTAACCAAGTAGGTAGAATCATTTTGCATTTAGTTACATTCATATAGATAGATGCATATAGTTTATTTGCATTGAATAAATGTTCATAACCCTTTTCTTGTCCTTCTTTATTCTTAGCATGAGGACATGCTTGGTTTAAGTGTGGGGAGATTTGATAAACCCCAATTTCGTGGTTTATCTTGTACTTATTTTGGGGGTTTTTATCAACTTTTCTCACATTTATTCAATGAAATAGCATGGTTTTGTAATTCTCCCTTGATTTGTGCTTAAATGTGAAAACATGCTTTTTAGGCCCTAAAATTGGTGATTTTAATTCACTTTAATTCCATTCAATGCCTTGATATGTTTGTTGAGTGATTTCAGGTCCATAAGGCAAGTATTGGATGGAAGAAGTGAGGAGAAAAGCATGCAAAGTGGGAGAACTCATGAAGAAATGAAGGAACTGTAAAGCTGTCAAGCCTGACCTCTTCGCACTCAATCGACCATAACTTGAGCTACAGAGGTCCAAATGAGGCGGTTCCAGTTGCGTTGAAAAGCTAACATCCGGGGTTTTGAAATTATATAAAATTTGCCATATGTTGCTTCGCTTTCAGGGGCACGCACGCGCCATGTATGCGTGCGCGCTGATGCTGCTCGTGGCCCACTAAAGTGAAATCGCCCCCAGCGATTTCTGAAGCATTTTTGGGCCCAATCCAACTCATTTCTGATGCTATTGAACCCAATGATTGAAGGGGGGAATGAACCAAGTAGTCATAGTTTAGTTTTCATCATGTTTTAGGGTAGAATTCTAGAGAGAGAGGCTCTCTCCTCTCTCTAGATTTAGGATAGAAATTAGGATAAAGTTAGGTTAATCACTCTCAAATTTGTCTTTTAATTCTTGTTTTGATTTCAATTCTCATTATATTTTATTTCTCTTGTTAATTTCTTGTTTTGCTCTCTTTTATGTTGAAGAACAATTGTTGGATCTTATTTTTCTTTAATGCAATTTTATGTTTCCATGCTCTTCTATGTTTATCTTCATTGTTATTGTTGATTTCTTGCTTATGATAGTTATGGGTTTTGCTAATTCTTGCATTTGATGATGTTTACTTTTCTTGCACTCTAGGTGTTTGATATAATGTTTCCTTTCGTTCTTGAGTAGTTTTCTTGACTCTTGGCCTAGGCCAAGGGAATTGAGTGACCTTGAGTCATTTGGTCTCAATGATTTGGTGATTTGAGAATCCTTGGTGATCAATTTGATACTCATTGATACCGACCCACTACTAATCTAATTAGTAGATAGGTTGGGACTTATGGGTTGATGTGATCAAGCCTATTTAACGTACTTCAAGCCTAGAAGTAGATATTACGTACTTAAGGCTTTGGAAGTAGACTTAATAGGTTGGCCTCTCATAATTATCAATATATGGTTTGTAGACAAGGATGGTGATCTCAATTACCTATGTCTAGCCAAGAGTTCTTTCCCATTTATTTTATTAGTCCTTATTATCTACTTTCTTGTCATTTGCTTTCTTGCAAAAATACAAAAATCAAACCCCCTTGCCTCTTCATAGCCAATAATTAAACACTTCATTGCAATTCCTTGTGAGACAACCCGAGGTTTAAATACTTCGGTTAATTCTTATTTGGGGTTTGTACTTGTGACAACTCAAATTTTTTATGTGGGAATTGTTTGTTGGTTTAGAACTATGCTTACAACGAAGTTCTTATTTCTATAAGAAGAAAATCTAGACCAATTCTCAAATCTCATCAATCAATAAACCATTATTTTATGATTTATATTGTGTTTAATTGAGTGGTTTTATCAAGTCTTTATCCACTTATTCATATGATTAGCATAATTTTATAATGCCTTCCTAGTATTATTTATGGTTGAAAATTTGCTTCCTAGAGACCTTTAATTATGTATTTTAATTCTCCTTTTATACCATTCGATGCCGTGATCCATGTGTTAAGTGTTTCAGGCTTCATAGGGTAAGAATGGCTTAGAGAATGGAGAGGAAGCTTGCAAAAATGGAAGGAACACAAGAAACCAAGGAGATGACCAGCGAACAATGACGCGAGCACATGGCCCACGCGAGGGCGCAAAAAGAAGAAATCGCAGCGACACGAACACGTGCCTGACGCAAACGCGTGGATTGAAGTCTGCACGAATGACGCGAATGCGTGGATGACGCGAACGCGTGGACGACGCGTACGCGTGACCTGCGTGATCTGCAAAAATAACAGAATACGCTGGAGGTGATTTCGGGCCGCATTTTGACCCAGTTTTTGGTCCAGAAACACAGATTAAAGCTAGGGAATGTACAGAAACTCAACACACACCCACAGGCATCCACACACATTCAGAAACATCGATATTAGGATTACTCTTAGTTTTAGATCTGAATCTAGATTAGCTTTGTATTAGCAGTTTATGCTTTTGCTTTGGATTTTGGATGCTGAAGAGTCATTACCTCCGTGAAGACACTACTTTAGTTTGTTTCCTTATTCCTTTACTTTTATTAGCTACTCATTGACCCTATTCAAATAAGTATGTTGCATTTTAGATTTATTAATATATAGAGTTACTTTTATTTTTAATTAATTTTAAATCTCTATTCTATTTTATTTAATTTATTATGTCTTCTTATATTTTTATGAGTATTAATTCCATGTCACTGGAGTAGATTTTCTACTTGACATGGGGTTGATTAAGAGGAGACACTTGAGTTGGAATGCTCAAAGTGCTTAGTTAATTTGAACATTGTTGGCTAATTCTATATCTACTAACGCTAGACCTTCCCAAGGGAAAGGACTAGGATCTGCGGATAAGAATCGGTCCAATCACTTGACTTTCCTTTACTCAGTAAGGGTTAACTAAGTGAAAACAACAACCACTTTACATTACACTTGAGAAGATTCCAATAAGGACAGAACTTCCAATTAATCAATTCCCCAGTCAAGGCCTTTTTAATATTAATAATAATTCTTAGTTATTGCTTTAATTTACAATTATTTTAATTACTCATTATCCAATTCAAACCTTTTGGAAAATTTCTAATTAATAAATTAGCACTCTTTCCTGCAACTCATTGGGAGACGACCTGAGACTCATACTCCTAGTATTTTTAATTCTAATTTTTGTGACAACCCTTTTTAAATTGGTGAGGCAGACTTTAGCTGGTTGAGAACTATACTTGCAACGCATTTCTCTTATTAAGATTCTCTTAACTGGTTAACTTCTGCCACGCATCAATTTTTGGCGCCGTTGCCGGAGAGTTAGAATAGCGTGCTAGATTATTAATTAGTGTACATATTTTATTTTATTTGCATATTTTATTTTTATTTCTGTTACCATGAGCTATATGTCTTTCTCATTGAATGACGCGTTCACTGCCTGATCCGAGCTTAGCCGCTTTTGATCCTGAAATTGAAAGAACTCTTTTACGTATTAGGCGAGCTCGACGTCGGTTAGCCTCTGAAGGTGGTGAAGTGATTGTTATCGATTCACCAGTCTCATCTGAGGGCAAATTCTGAACTGCCATCTGAGAGCGAGACAAGCTCATCTACTACTGATTCAGTTGATTCACGTGCAAGTAGCATGGCAGCACCTAGGAAGATTACTCTCCAGGAGGCAGGAGTCCCAGATTTTACCCTGCAGCCGTATCAAGTGCATCACCCAACTCTGGCTGCAGATTTTGAACTAAAGACTGCACTAATCAACTTGATGCGCAAGTTTCATGGCTTACCTGCTCAAGAGCCTATTAAGCACCTTAGAGATTTCCAGACAGCCTGTTCTACTGTTAGGCGTAATGGTGCAGATGAAACTTCTATTCTGTTAACTGTCTTCCCGTTTTCTCTTGAGGGAAAGGCAAGTGAGTGGTACTACTCCCAACCTGAAGTGACTGTTACCAACTGGGATACGCTCAGGAGAGAATTTTTGGAAAAATACTTTCCATCTAAAGTCATAGATAGACTGAGAAAAGAAATCTCCTGCATTGTTCAAGGTGACTCAGAGACTCTCTATGAATACTGGAAGCATTTTAAGAACCTTCTAGACGCATGCCCCCATCACATGATTGACAGACTAGTGTTGATCAGCTACTTCACTCAAGGCATGAATCCCCATGATAAGACTACACTAGATGGTGCTAGTAATGGTTCTATGAAAAAGTACAGAATCGCAGATGAAGCATGGCAACTGATCAGCGATTTAGCTGAGTCCACTAGGAATCACAGGCCGAGGCATAGCCACTCAAAAGCTGTTGCAGAGGTTTCCTCTAGCATTGAGACTACTGCTCTTACACAGAATATATGTGAAATGACCAACCTACTGAAGCAAATGCAGTTGAACCAACAACAACAAGCTCAGCCTCAACCACCACAACAGAGCCCACAGTTAGTTCCCCAAAGAGTATGTGGAATCTGTGCTGATTATAGTCATTATACTGATGAAAGTCTGCAGCTCCAACAGGAAGACAACACTGTGGCAGCCACTTATAACTTCTATGACCGCCCGAATCAAGGATACAATCAACAAGGTAGCAACTACAACCAAGGTGGCAACTATAACCATGGATGGCAGGACAACTCCAACCATGGTTGGAGAGATAATTCTAACCATGGCTAGAGAGACAACTATAACAGAGGAGGTAGAGATAACAATGAAAATCAGAGGTGGAATAACAACAACAACAACAAACAGCAGAATCAGAACTAACCTTACAGAGCACCTCACCTAAGATAGTCCCAAGGACCCCAGCACAACCAACAACAGGTTCCTCAGATCACTTACTCCAATTCCTCATCAAATGACGAGATGCTCCGTTCTCTTGCACAAGGGCAACAAGACATGCAGATGCAGCTGAACTCTACTTTAAATGGTATGACTGCCACTTTACAAGCTCTCGTCTCCCGGTTAGATTCATCACCTAATTCCACAAATCAACCTTCAAGCTCCAGTGGAATTCCTTCTCAACCCCTACCTAATCCCAAAGGTGGCATCAATGCTATCACTTTAAGGTCCGGAACTACATTGCATGAGAGGAACCAGGAGGAGCCAAGCCTACCAAAACACGTCCCAACTGAGGATGTAGTGGAAGTGGAAGATGCTGAAGAGGAAGAGGACGTACAAGACATAGTTGAAGAAGAAGCAGCTCAACCACAGAACAAAACACCAAAGGATGCAGAAGCTGTACAAAATGCCATTCCTATCCCATTTCCACACCTGGCAAAGAAATCCAGGAAGCAGATGGAACTTAATCCCAAAAATGGTAGAAATATTCAAAAAGGTTGAGGTAAATGTTCCCCTTTTTTATGTTATTCAGCAGGTACCTAAATACGCAAAGTTTCTAAATGATTTATGCATACAAAAAGATAAAATTAATGAATTAGAAACTATTCCTTTAGGTAATTCTATATCTGTTTTGATGGGAGGTATACCTGAAAAATATAGTGATCCAGGTCCATGTATGGTTAACTGTACCATTGGAGGTGTAATTTTTTCTGACTGCATATGTGATTTAGGAGCATGTGTTTGTATAATGCAATTGTCTATATATGATACCTTGAGGCTCTCTCCCTTAAAAAGGTCGGCAGCTCATTTTGTGTTAGTAGATAAAAGCATTATCACAGTAGTTGGAATTGCTGAAGATGTACTAGTGAGCATTAAGGGGCTCACGTTTCCTATTGACTTCTATATCCTGGAAATGCCCCCTAATGACTCAGGAAAACCATCATCAATCCTGCTTGGAAGACCATTCTTGAAGACTTCAAAGTTCAAGCTGGATGCATTCTCAGGAACTTACTCCTTTGAGATAGATGGAAGAACAGTGAGTTTCAGTTTAAATGAAACTTTGAAGCACCCTCCGGAAGATCATTCTATCTTCCAATGCAACATTATTAATGAAACTGTAGCTGAAGTTTACCAAGAAGAAATGGAAGAGAAGCACATGGAGCAAGGTCCAAGTGTGGGAACACTTTCTGAAAACAATGAAAATCCTTTGCCATTATCACCAGCCCCGGATGATCCAGAACCTAACTATGAGCAAAAATTAAAATTAAAGCCCCTTCCTCCACACCTCAAGTATGCTTACCTTGAGGATAATCAAAAATTCCCAGTTATCATTACAAGGGAACTTACCTCTCAAAAAGAAGAGCAACTGCTCAGTGTACTGAGAAAACATAAGAACGCAATTGGATGGAGCTTGGCAGATATAGTAGGCATTAGCCCCCAAGTTTATGAGCATAGAATATTCTTAGAAGAGGGAGCAAAGCCTATCTGTCAGCCTCAAAGAAGATTGAATCCCACCATTTTAGAAGTTGTCAAGAAGGAAGTGACCAGGCTACATGAAGTAGATATCATTTACCCCATCTCGGACAGTGAATGGGTCAGTCCAGTACAAGTAGTGCCCAAGAAGTCTGGAGTCACAACAATAAAGAATGAGCACGGAGAGCTCCTGACAACTAGAGTGCAGAATTCATGGAGAGTTTGTATTGACTATAGGCGTCTCAACCAAGCCACTCGCAAGGATCATTACCCCTTGCCATTTATTGATCAGATGCTTGATCGCCTGTCAGGTAAATCTCATTACTGTTTTTTAGATGGTTATACAGGATATTTTCAAATTCATATAGCTCCTGAAGATCAGGAGAATACCACTTTTACATGTCCCTTTGGAACGTATGCTTATAAAAGAATGCCTTTTGGCTTGTGTAATACACCTACTACTTTCTAAAGATGCATGATGAGTATCTTTTCAGATCTTATTGAGAACTGTCTGGAGGTTTTTATGGATTATTTTAGCATATATGGTGATTCATTTAGCCTTTGCTTAGATAGCTTATCTAGAGTATTAGACAGGTGTGTTAGCACAAACCTCGTGTTAAATTTTGAAAAATGTCACTTTATGGTAAAACAAGGAATTGTACTAGGACATGTTGTGTCTAATACTGGCATTTCTGTAGATCCAACAAAGGTAGATGTTATTTCTAGTTTACCTTACCCCTCCTCCGTGAGGGAAGTCTGTTCATTCCTTGGCCACACAGGTTTTTACAGGAGATTCATTAAGGACTTCAGTAAGGTAGCATTGCCTTTATCCAGATTGCTGCAGAAAGATATTGAGTTCGAGTTCAGTGAGGATTGTATGCAAGCATTTGATAAGCTGAAGATCGCCTTGACTCAAGCTCCAATTGTAAGAGGACCAGACTAGAGCCAGCCATTTGAAATTATGTGTGATGCTTCCAACCATGCAGTAGGAGCGGCGCTGGCTCAGCGCGAAGGTAAGGATCCTTTTGTAATCGCTTATGCATCTAAGACTTTAGATGCTGCTCAATCTAATTATACTACTACTGAAAAAGAGCTTCTTACTATTGTTTTTGCTCTGGATAAATTCCGAGCCTATTTACTTGGTACTAAGGTAGTAGTGTACTCAGACCATGCAGCTCTAAAATATTTATTAGCTAAAAAGGAGTCCAAACCAAGGCTTATAAGTTGGATACTGCTGCTGCAAGAATTTGATTTAGAAATTAAGGATAGAGTGGTAACCAGAATTTAGTGGCAGACCACTTGAGTCGCCTTAAGCACATTAAGGATAAATCCACTCTTATAAATGATAATTTTCCATTTGATAGCTTGCATGCAGTATCTAAAATAGTTCCTTGGTATGCACCTGTAGCTAATTATCTAGTTAGCCACACTTTCCCTCCAAATTTTAATAAACATCAAAGAGACAAGTTGAAAAGCGAGTCCAAATATTATATATGGGATGATCCATATTTGTGGAGGTGTGGTGCTGACCAGGTAATTAGAAGATGTGAGCCTCAATCAGAATTCCAGTCCATTTTAGAGGCCTGCCACTCATCTGAGAGTGGAGGACATTTTGGCCCTCAAAGAACAGCTAGAAAAATTCTAGACTGTGGATTCTGGTGGCCTACTCTTTTCAAAGACGCTGCTGAATTTTGTAAATCTTGTTTCCCATGCCAAAGGTTTGGTAATATATCCAAGAGGGATGAGATGCCTCAACAGATTATGCTTTTCTGTGAAATTTTTTATGTTTGGGGCATTGACTTCATGGGTCCATTTCCAAATTCTAATGGTTACTTTTATATACTGTTAGCTGTAGATTATGTTTATAAATGGTTGGAAGCAATTCCTACCCGTATTGATGATGCTAACACTGTTGTTTCCTTTATTAGAAATCATATTATTTGTCGTTTTGGATCACCACGAGCAATCGTGAGCGATCAAGGCACTCACTTTTGTAACAGGAGACTAACAGGATTATTGAAGAGGCATGGGATAATTCACAAAGTAGCAACAGCTTACCATCCCCAGACCAATGGGCAAGCAGAAATCTCTAACAGAGAGATAAAGCGTATTCTGGAGAAGATAGTAAAACCTCATAGGAAGGACTGGAGTGCCAGGCTACAAGATGCACTCTGGGCATATAGAACAGCGTACAAAACACCCATTGGGATGAGCCCCTTCCGCTTAGTATACGGAAAGGCTTGCCACCTTCCAGTAGAGGTGGAACACAAGGCTTTCTAGGCTGTAAGGGAGTGCAACATGAATCTTGAGAAAGCTAGTGCTGAAAGAAAGCTGCAACTAGCAGAACTGGAGAATCTTCGCCTAGAAGCATATGACAACTCCAGGAGATACAAAGAAAAGATGAAGGCTGTCCATGACAAGCATATAAAAAGGAGAGAATTCAGACTAGGGGAGTTAGTTCTTCTTTATAACTCCAGACTGAGGCTTATGCCAGGCAAACTGAGACAAGATGGGAAGGTCCATACAGAGTAGAAAAAGCATAACCATACGGAGTTTTCCACTTGCGTCATCCTTCTAGCTCCAAATTCTTAAAGGTCAATGGACATCGCCTGAAGCTTTATCATGGTGAGAAGATGAAGAATAACAAAGAACTAGAGGTTTTCCTCTTGGAAGACCCCCTACAGAAGCAGAATGAGCCTAACGAGCGTCCAACTTAAGGACGTAAAAGCAAAGTGCTAGGTGGGAGACAACCCACCACGGTATGATCGTTCCATTTCAGTCTTAATTTTATTTTCCTTTATTTTATTTAGATTTTATTAATGGCTCTTCTCATCATCTCCGCATATAGCTGCATATAGTTCATAGTTGCATTTGCATTCTGCATATATTTTATTTTTCTTTAAAAAAAAATTTGGCACGCGACGCGCCAGCGTCGCTGATGCGTCCGCGTCATAGGTGCATTAAGAAGAAAAGAGAATTGAACAGAAAGTTACACGAAAGCATGGCTGGAGGCGTGCCTTAGGCACAATCATGCCCACGCGATCGCGTCAATGACGCGACCGCGTCAATGACGCGTCCGCGTCATTTCGGAAACGAGCCTCCCACGCGTCTGCGTCACCCATGCGAACGCGTGCCCCTAAAAATCGACGTAAACGGGTGTATGGCAGCAAGTTACGATGGAGTAGGGCTGGAATGATACTGGAAGCACAAGCCCTACCACGCGGCCGCGTGCCCCACGTGACCGTGTCGTGTTTAAAATATGGCCTACCACGCGATGGAGTCACCTACGCAAACGCGTCACCATAAATTTTGGCATAATGAGTTTGAGATAGAGAGTTGTGCGAACGCGCGGCTGCCCTCGCACCATTCGCACAAATCAAGTCACGCGACCGCGTGATCCACGCGTTCGCGTCACTTGACAAAAATCACACACCACGCGACTGCGTGACTGGTGCACGAAATTGTGATGTCCAGGCTCGAACAATCCCTGGTAATGGCTCCAAAGCTTGGTGCTTTGATCTTAATTCATAATTGTCACAACTTCGATACAACTAACCAGCAAGTGCACTGGGTCGTCCAAGTAATACCTTACATGAGTAAGGGTCGAATCCCACAGAGATTGTTGGTATGAAGCAAGCTATGGTCACCTTGCAAATCTCAGTCAGGCAGATATAAAGTGATAATGGAGTTTTCGAAATTTAATAATAGAATAGGGATAGAGATACTTATGTAATTCATTGGTGAGAATTTCAGATAAGAGAATGGAGATGCTTTTCGTTCCTCTGAACCTCTGCTTTCCTGCTGTCTTCATCCAATCAGTCTCACTCCTTTCCATGGCTGGCTTTATGTGATACATCACCACTGTCAATGGCTACTTTCGGTCATCTCTCGGGAAAATGATCCAATGCCCTGTCACGGCACGGCTAATCGTCTGGAGGCATCACCCTTGTCAATGGCTTCATCTTATCCTCTCAGTGAATAATATGCTCACGCACCCTGTCACGGCACGGCTATTCATCTGTCGGTTCTCGATCATGCTGGAATAGGATTTACTATCCTTTTGCGTCTGTCACTAACGCCCTGCAATCGCGAGTTAGGAGCTCGTCACAGTCATTCAATCATTGAATCCTACTCGGAATACCACAGACAAGGTTTAGACTTTCCGGATTCTCTTGAATGCCGCCATCATTCTAGCTTACGCCACGAAGATTCTGGTTAGGAGATCTGAGAGATACTCATTCTAGCTTAATTCATGTAGAACAGAAGTGTTTGTCAGGCACGCGTTCATAGAGGAGAATGGTGATGAGCGTCACACATAATCATCACCTTCATCACGTTCTTGGGTGCGAATGGATATCTTAGAAGCGAAATAAGAAGAATTGAATAGAAAACAGTAGTACTTTGCATTAATCTTTGAGGAACAGCAGAGCTCCACACCTTAATCTATGGGGTGTAGAAACTCTACCGTTGAAAATACATAAGTGAAAGGTCCAGGCATGGCCGAGATGGCCAGCCCCCAAAACGTGATCAAAGGATCATAAGGTAATCCAAAGATGCCTAATACAATAGTAAGAGGTCCTATTTATAATAAACTAGCTACTAGGGTTTACATGAGTAAGTATTTGATGCATAAATCCACTTCCGGGGACCACTTGGTGTGTGTTTGGGCTGAGCTTAAGTGTTGCACGTGCAGAGGCCATTTGTAGAGTTGAACGCCAGCTTTTGTGCCAGTTTGGGCGTTCAACTCTGGTTTTGGCTCCTTTTCTGGCGCTGGACGCCATATTTGGGCAGAAAGCTGGCGTTGAACGCCAGTTTACGTCATCTATTCTTGGCCAAAGTATGGACTATTATATATTGCTGGAAAGCCCTGGATGTCTACTTTCCAACGCAATTGGAAGCGCGCCATTTCGAGTTTTGTAGCTCCAGAAAATCCACTTTGAGTACAGAGAGGTCAGAATCCAACAGCATCAGCAGTCCTTTTTCAACCTCCGAATCTGATTTCTGCTCAAGTCCCTCAATTTCAGCCAGAAAATACCTGAAATCACAGAAAAACACACAAACTCATAGTAAAGTCCAGAAATGTGAATTTAACACAAAATCTATTAAAAACATCCCTAAAAGTAACTAGATCCTACTAAAAACATACTAAAAACAATGTCAAAAAGCGTATAAATTATCCGCTCATCAGTGACCCACGCGTCCGCGTCACATGCGGCGCACAGTTTATCCAGATCAGCCAAAATATCTTATCTTTTCTTCCCCAAATCCTAATTTTTCTTTTTCCTTATTATTTCTTTCTTTCTCCTTCTTCCCTCTTCATTCTTTTTTACTTTTTACTTTCTCCTCCCTTATTTTCCACAACCATTATCAAGGTTCTTTTTCTTTCCTTCTTTTCTTTTACTTTCCCTTTATTACTCTTATTTATGTTTATGTTTTTCTTTTTATTTTCACTTTTATTATCTATATTTTCTTTTCTTTCTTTTATTCCTTTAATTGGTGTTAACAATTTAACTAGGTGATTATTTTCTTTTATAAGTTTTAGCTTGTGAGTTATTGTGAAATTGTTTGACAATTATATATTACTTTTCATAAGGGATTGCGCGCATGTTCAATTTACTACTTTCAATAACATATTCACCATGCATGCCAAGTGTTTGTGAAAAAGCCCATATGGCATTGTGCATTATTTTAAATTATTCTACTCTACTACTTTAATGCCTGTTTTTCACAAAACCCCTTTATATTTTATTAATTAAATATAATTGTCAATACAAACAGATTATTAGTTTGAAAGGCTTGGTAATCTAACTTGGACATTGAATGCTTGATCTACGCTACTCATGCCTTTGCCAGCATGCCAATAAACATCTTGCATTTAATTGCCATCACATGCACCCGCTTTATCACCTTTAATGAACATTTCACATGTAGTCTAGACCATGTGTTAACGACATCCTTCTTTACCGTGCATTGATTACCATCTTTAATGTTCGCTCCCTTGCTCTAACCCTTAAGCTTTTAAAGTTACTTTTTTTTCCTTTTTCAGGATGGCCACCAAGAAAGGAAAAGAGAAAGCTACTCCCAAACCACCAGCAAGGAGAGGAACAAAAAGAGCTTTAATGGCAGAACCATCTTCAACAGCGGTGAAACCTTCAACAAAATGAATCAAGAGGATCATCAAGATCGATGAAAAAGAGAAAGCCTTTCTAGCAAAGGACACTGCGCGGTTCACTAACCGCTACTGTGAGAAGATGTTCCCCATCTTGGCTGAAAGGAATTATAACAATGAGTTTCTTCTTATCCTCCCAACCAACATTGCTGAAATTGTTGAGCCCCACATTGAGCAAAGACAATGGGAATTCCTACGGAGACAGCCACGGCAGGTTAATCTATCATGGGTAGTCGAATTCTACTCAAATTTTTACATGCCAACCATGCAGTCTGTCTATGTCCGTCAAAAGCAAGTCCCCATAACTGAAGAAGCCATTCAAAAAGCTTTAGATCTTCCCCCTACTCCAGAAGGATTGGACGCATTCCAAGAAGCCTCATTCAAGCACCAGACATACCAATTTAACTGGGACGCTGTTCTCAGAGTTATCGCACAACCTGGCAGCAGATGGATCTACGGATACCATCGTTCCCGACCTAAGGGAATCTTGGCTTCAGCACTCATCTTAGAGGCTCGAGTATGGGCACAGATCATGTCCCATTACGTCTTTTTGAGCACTCACGAGTCCTCCTTCACTGCAGACATGGTTGTTTTACTCTGGTGTATCCTTACAGACCAGCACCTCAATTTACCAAGACACATTCGGCATGCTATGGGACACGTACAAATTGCGGGCAACTTACCTTTCCCCACCTTGGTTTCAGATCTCGTCTCAGCAGCAGGAGTCTCCTACAGAGCTGGGGATACCAAAGCCATGATTCCACGAGAGGATCAATATGTCCCTAACGGGAAGTATATCAGACCTCCAGCAACTATCAACCGGAGCACAGAACCAGCAGAAGATATTCTTTCTTCTTCCACACCACAAGCACCTTCAACAAACCAACTGTTCAATCAAATACTTGAGAAGCTAGACCGGCTTGACTGGAAAGGAAAGCAGAGAGAGCGCCGTAACAAGCGCAGATTTACATACCTCAAGGAGCTACTTGTTGGTAACCACCCACCTAGAGAAGACCCAGACACCCCGGACTCCACTTCATTTACCAGCACAGGGAGCCATGATGGTCCCGATGGTGGAGATGCTGCTAACAATCCCCCTCTGTTCCTGACAGATGGCACCGAGGACGGTGCAAAGCTTTAAGTGTGGGGAGGTCGGTTAGTACCTGACTTCCGGAGGTAATTTCTTTTTCTTAAACACCAATAAAATAGGATATTTATATAATTTTTTCTTTTATTAGAATAAAATTACATAGTAATAATTCGTTGCATGCATGTTCTACTTGATTGAAAAATAAAAAGTTTCTTTTCAAGACCCTATTTTTGAAAAATTTCACTAATTTAAATCAAAATTTTTTGTTAAATTTGTTAGAAGCTGTAATTGGAACATAGTTTAAAAAGCTAAGGACACACAATTCGTGAGATTTTGAGCCCAATTACATGGTTACATTATTTAACCATAACTATTTTATTTTTTTGTGGTCACTTCTCTATGATTGTAATCTTTATTTTGTTTCATCCTATATATCCAATATTTAATTTATTTATATGCAAGCATATGATTGAGGTCATTAATTGTTTAGCTCACTTATCCCAAATAAGCCTGCCCTTTAAATCACCTTTGTTAGCCACTTTGAGCCTTTTAATCCCATTTGTTCTATACTTTAGCACATCACTAGCCTTAAGCGGAAAAACAATTAAATATTCCAAATTGAATCTTTGGTTAGCTTAAGATAGAAATTGTGCGTTAATTAAGTATGGAAAAATTGTGGGAACATGGGTTAATAAGGGAATATGTCATGATAAAATAATGGAAATTTGGGTACCTACTCATATGAAACTACAAAAAAAATTAAAAATCCATGTGCATTGATAAGCTATGTTTATTTTTGAAAAAAAAATAAAAAATACTCAATAAATATTTAAATAAATAAGGGGACAAAATTACCCCAACTCTAAGTTAAGTTCAAGGATCAATGCATATGTGATAAAAATTAAAAGAAAGATTAATGCATGAGTATGTAGTGCAAAAGTGGGAAATTATGGGTAGCTAGGCATGAATTAGAATTAAATAGAGTGTATGTGTGCTAGATAAGAGCTTAGGATAGTCAAAGATTCAATTTATAGCTCACTTAGCCATATGTATACCCTTACCCTTACCTTAGCCCCATTACAACCTTGAAAAAGACCTCATGATGTTGCATTGGTACATTAAATATTGTTGATTGGTTAGGTGAAAAACAAAGTTTAGAAAGCATGATTAGAGAAGAGTTGAGTGATTACCCTATACACTTGAGAGACTAGAGTGCATATACATCATCAGTGAGGGTTCAGTGCTTAATTCTATATTCCCTGCTTTCATGAGCTGTCTTCTTACAATGTTACCTGTTTTTACTATATAATTTGAATTAGTGAAATCCAAATTATGTTTATCTTGAAGAGCTTATTTATTTTTAACCAAGTAGACAAGAATCATATAGTTGCATTCATATATATAGGTTGCATTGCATTATATGAGTTTTGCATTTCCCTACTCATTTATTTTATCTCCTTAAGCTAAGCATGAGGACATGCTAATGTTTAAGTGTGGGGAGGTTGATAAACCATTATTTTATGATTTATATTGTGTTTAATTGAGTGGTTTTATCAAGTCTTTACCCACTTATTCATATGATTATCATGATTTTATAATGCCTTCCTAGTATTGTTTATGGTTGAAAATTTGCTTCCTAGAGACCTTTAATTATGTATTTTAATTCTCCTTTTATACCATTCGATGCCGTGATCCGTGTGTTAAGTGTTTCAGGCTTCATAGGGCAAGAATGGCTTAGAGAATGGAGAGGAAGCTTGCAAAAATGGAAGGAACACAAGAAATCAAGGAGATGACCAGCGAACAATGACGCAAGCGCATGGCCCACGCGAACGCGCGAAAAGAAGAAATTGCAGCGATGCGAACGCGTGCCTGACGCAAACGCGTGGATTGAAGTCTGCACAAATGATGCGAATGCGTGGACGACGTGAATGCATGACAAGGAAATTCGCTGAATGACGCGAACGCGTGGACGACGCGTACACGTGACCTGCGCGATCTGCAAAAATAACAGAATACACTGGGGCAATTTTGGGACACATTTTGACCCAGTTTTTGGCCCAGAAACACAGATTAAAGTTAGGGAATGTACAGAAACTCAACACACACCCACAGGCATCCACACACATTCAGATACATCGATATTAGGATTACTCTTAGTTTTAGATCTGAATCTAGATTAGCTTTGCATTACCAGTTTATGCTTTTGCTTTGGATTTTGGATGCTGAAGAGTCATTACCTCCGTGAAGACACTACTTTAGTTTGTTTCCTTATTCCTTTACTTTTATTAGCTACTCATTGACCCTATTCAAATAAGTATGTTGCATTTTGGATTTATTAATATATAGAGTTACTTTTATTTTTAATTAATTTTAAATCTCTATTCTATTTTATTTAATTTATTATGTCTTCTTATATTTTTATGAGTATTAATTCCATGTCAATGGAGTAAATTTTCTACTTGACATGGGGGTTGATTAAGAGGAGACACTTGAGTTGGAAAGCTCAAAGTGCTTAGTTAATTTGAACATTGTTGGCTAATTCTATATCTACTAACGCTAGACCTTCCTAAGGGAAAGGACTAGGATCTACGGATAAGAATCGGTCCAATCACTTGACTTTCCTTTACTCAGTAAGGGTTAACTAAGTGAAAACAACAACCGCTTTACATTACACTTGAGAAGATTCCAACAAGGACAGAACTTCCAATCAATTAATTTCCCAGTCAAGGCCTTTTTAATATTAATAATAATTCTTAGTTATTGCTTTAATTTACAATTATTTTAATTACTCATTATCCAATTCAAACCTTCTGGAAAATTTTTAATTAATAAATTAGCACTCTTTCCTGCAACTTGTTGGGAGACGACCTGGGACTCATACTCCCAGTATTTTTAATTCTAATTTTTGTGACAACCCTTTTTAAATTGGTGAGGCAGACTTTAGCTGGTTGAGAACTATACTTGCAACACATTTCTCTTAACTGGTTAACTTCTGCCACGCATCACTCCGTCAACGTGGAGCTTCCACCGTGTGCTCGGTATGTCGGCTGTCTCCCTTGTGACTTTGACCACGAAATCGGCCATTGCTTGGGCTTTAATCGCCTGCCTGGGCTCGTACTGTAAGTCATACTGAGACAACTCTACTGCCCATGCCATCATTCTCCTCGCAAGGTCGGGTTTCTGGAGGACTTGTCGTATGGTCTAGTCGGTTCTTAGGATGATTACGTGCCCTTGGAAGTATTGCTTTAGCCTTCTGGACGAGGTCAGTAGGGCGTAAGCCAATTTTTCCAGCTTGGTGTACTTCAGCTCCGCTCCTTGGAGTACCTTGCTGATGAAGTATATTGGGTGCTGAGTCTCGTCTTCTTCTCGGACAAGGACTGCTGCCATGGCTTGTGTGGTTACCGCCAGGTATAGGTACAGAGGTTCTCCTTCTCTAGGTTTACTGAGCACGGGAGGTTTCGAGAGTATCTTTTTGAAATGGCTAAATGCCTCTTCGCACGCCGGAGTCCACTCGAAGGCGATCCCTTTCTTCATTATATTGAAGAATGGGATGGCCTTTTCTGTCGAGGCTCCGAGGAATCAGGACAAAGCCGTAAGTTTCCCGGCGAGCCGTTGCACGTCTTTGACGCATCCTGGGCTTGTCATCTTGAGGACGGCTTCGCACTTGTCTGGGTTGGCCACTATCCCTCTTTGCGTTATCATGAAGCCTAGGAATTTCCCTGCTTCCATGGCAAATGCGCATTTGAGTGGGTTGAGCCTCATCTTGAATTTCCTTATTGCCTTGAAGACAGCTTGGAGGTCGTCTATAAGACTATTCGGTTCTGCTGTCTTCACCAGGATGTCGTCGATGTAAACTTCTACCGTTTTGCCGATGAGGTCGTGGAAGACCTTGCTCATTAGCCTTTGGTAGGTGGCTCCTGTGTTCTTCAGTCCGAATGGCATTACCTTGTAGCAGTAGGTGCCCCCTGCGTTATGAACGCCGTTTTGTCTTCATCAGGTCGGTGCATCGGGATTTAGTTATAGTTGGAGTACGCGTCCATGAAGCTGAGGAAGTGATATCCTGCTGCCGAATCCACCAAGGTGTCAATGTTGGGGAGGGGGAAGGACTCTTTAGGGCATGCTTTGTTCAAATCGGAGTAGTCAACACACATTCTCCACCTCCCGCTGGCTTTTTTGACGAAGACGACATTAGACAGCCACGTCGAGTACCGAGCTCTTTGATGAATCCAGCTTCTAGTAGCCCAGCTGTTTGCTTGGCCACCTTGTCGGCCCTTTCTTGGGACATCTTTCTTCGCCGTTGGGCTACTGGTTTGGCGTTCGGTTTGACGGCTAGATGGTGAGACATGACTTCGGGATCCAAGCTTGGCATGTCTGATGGTGTCCATGCGAAGAGATCACCGTTCACCCTTACGACCTCTATGAGGGGGCCCTTGAGTTCGTGAGGCAGGTTCCTGTTTACGAAGGTAAACTGCTCTGCTGACTTTCCTATCTGGAACTTCTCCATGTCCCCTTCTGGTTCTGGCCTCGGCTTGTCCTCCATCCTTACATCCAAGTCTGCCAAGAACACGCCAGCTGCCTTCTTAGACTCTTTCCTTAGGGAGAGACTGGCATTGTCGCAGGCAACCGCTGCTCCTAAGTCCCCCCCCAATGGAGCCAACGGTTCCCTTGTCTGTTACGAACTTCATCGTTAGGAATTTAGTACATATCACGGCTGAGAGCTCGTTGATGGTCTTTCTCCCTATAATGATGTTGTAGGCTGTGGAGTCTCTGAGGACTACGAAGTTCGCCATAACCAACCTCCTGATGTCTCCAGTTCCTAGGAAGATTGGGAGGGAGATTGTCCCGTCGGGTTTTATATAGTTGTCGCCTAGTCCCATGACCCCGTGCTGGTGGCCCTTGAGGTCAGATTCCTTGAGTCTCATGGCATCGAATACATTCCTAAACAGGATATTGGAGTCGGTCCCGGTGTTGACGAGGATTCGCTTGACTAAGCCTGTTCCTACCATTGCTGTGATTACCATGGGGGGTTTTCGGGAAAATCATGAAACCATTGGTCTTCTGGACCAAAAGATATCATGGGAGATCCCCTGCTAGGAACGGCGGGGCCTCCCGTCAAGATAGATAGGATCCGGGTATCCTTCTTTGCTGTTGATCTAGACTTAGGAGGGTTATCTCATTCGACCACGATGTTGACCACGAAAGTTGGGGGGTTGTCGGCGCTCCCGGCGGGCTCTTGTCTTGGTTTGACAGCTCGGCTGCGGTTCTCCTCGGAGCATTCTCGCTCTTGCCTCCTTGGTTCTCGGATGAGTCAGGAGAACTCGTTCAGCTTTCCTTCCCTGATGGCTTGCTCTAAAGCGTCTTTGAGATCAAAGCAGTCCTGGGTTTTGTGACCGAACCCCTTATGGTAATCATAGTAAAGGCTTTTGTTTCCTCTTGTTCTCTCTTTCAATGGTCTGGGACTGGACAGGATTCCCTTGTCCGCGATCTGCTGGTAGACCTCTACTATGGGCGCCGTGAGTGGCATGTAGTTTGTGAATCTCTCTACTCGTGGGAGTTGTTTTGATTGTTTTGCCGAGGTTCCGTCCCTGGGAGCTTCCTTATACCTATCGACCTGAGGGGCCTGCCGTGCTGGGGGTTCGAGGGCTACCGTTTGTTGGCTACCACGACATGGCTTACCTCCTCATCGTTGATGTATTCTTTAGTCACGCTTTGAATTTCCTGCATGGTCTAGACGGGATTGGTAGTGAGGTGCTTTCTAAAGTCCTCGTTTAGCAAGCCGTTCGTCAGGCAGAGACTGGCAACCGAGTCAGTGAGGCCATCAATTTCTAAACATTCATCATTGAATCTGTCCAGGAACTTCCTGGTCAGCTCTCCGGGTTTTTGGGTAACTCCCAGCAAGTTGATCGGGTGTTTCGCCTTGGCTATGCGTGTCGTGAACCGAGCTAGGAAGCTTTGGGAGATGTCCGTGAAGGTTGCGATGGATCCTTGTGGGAGTGCATTAAACCATCGGATCGCTGGGCCAGCCAGCGTCACAGGGAATGCTCGGCACCTGACCGTGTCGCCTACCCCTTCCAGATTCATTCTTACTTCAAATGTCATGCGGTGTTCTTGGGTGTCCTTAGTCCCATCGTACCTCATGTCCGTCGGCTTGTCGAAATTCCTCGGAAGCCGGACCATGAGGATCAAGGGTTGGAAAGGAGTGGCTCCCATGATAATGGGTTCCAGCCGTTTCCTGGCTTTTCCCTTTTGGGATTTCCCGTGGCTTTCGGACCTACCTCGGGTAGACCGGGAGGTCGCCTACGTATACGCTTCGTCTTCGTGCTTTGTCGAACTCCTTTCTCGGCTTTCATATCTTCGGGAGGGGGAGCGGGTGCGGGATCGGCTGACGTCTTCGTGGGATCGACTCCTCGCAGCCAGCTCCCTTTCAAGGTTTTGTACTCTGTGTCTAAGCTCCTGCATAATCTTGGCGCTATTGACTCCTGTCCCTCCGAAGGGACGTCTTTTGGGGGTCTTGGTGTAGATTGGTTGGTTTGGCTGAATGAAGGATCATGGTTGTTCGCTGGCACGAGCTGTCGAGCTCGCCCTACTCAGGCGGGCCCCTCCTCCCTCGCGAAGTTCTTCCGACGTGGGGAGTCGCTCCTTGGGTAAGATGTTACGTACCTTGGGGGAAGAGCTGGCCTCTTCCCTTATATACTGTGCTGGATGGGCCCATAGGTGACCTAGCCCACTGGCCAAGGAGCTTCCATGAGCTGTCCTGGTCCACGTGGGGGGAGCAAGTTGTTCCGGTTTTTCGGGTCGAGGCTTTGGGTGCTGCCCCGGGGGTACCGACCCGACCGGTCGTTGGGCATGGTGACTTGGGCCGCCCAGTTGGCGAGTTGGGCGCGCTTTGGGTCGGGTGTTGGGAACCGACCCATCGGGTTTTCCCTGTTGTGAGGGATGGGTTTGGCTTGGGTCAGAGGTGGGGCTCTGACCCGTCGACCGATTGGGCTGGGCTCGTGGCAGTCCGTAACAGTATCCTTTGCAAAGATCTTGGAGGCTTCGTCCACAATATTTTGCTAATAACGACTAAGGCGTTATGCTTGGCCAACCAATTTGCTACTTGGTTTGCTTGTCTGTCAATAAGCCAACTAGGGGAGGAGCTTCAATTCAAAGATTTAATGAATCACCTTTGTTTTTGCATGATCCAGGGAACCTTCCAATGAGAGATGAGGAAGAATGTCTCTGGTAAATTGGTTTCACAAATAAAAAATGGTGCAACCAATCTCACGAGCTAAGCATATCCTACGCATAAGGTGCCGCCCTCGTAGCATTGGAGTAGCCACATTCTGGCAAGTAGGTAATGTATCATGTAAAGCACAATCAAATCAAGAACTTCATATTCTCCGAGACCCTTAATTCCCAAACGCAGTTCCTATTAGTAGTAGAGTTCCACCCAATCTTGCGCTATAGGAGCCACAAGTAATTTGAATTCGAATTAGTCCATCTTCACATAGGAACGACTCATTTTAAAAAAGTTGGAGTTATGCATCTAAGTTTCATGTTTTAGCTTATCAAGAATGAAAGAATAAAGATTACTCAAATGTCATCTCAAAGTGATTATAGTTGTAAAAATCGTACCGCTCTAACTGATTGGACTAGAAATCTGGTGACCTAGCTATGGGACAAGTCCAAACAGAGCATAGGACCGAAAAAAAATTGAAGAAAATTAGTTTGACCCGGATTGATTTTGATAAAAATCAATAAATTGGTAGTTTTGAAAAATTTGGACCGGCTAAATTTTATTTTAAACCCCCTTTAAAATGACGTGGTTTTGAATTTTCAAAAGACTAAAAGTATTTTTTTTTATCCTCAATATTTGAGATAAGTCCCTCTAACGACCCAACTTCTAGCACGTCATGACCAATGCTAGTTGCCTGGCGCTACTACACAGCTTTTTTTTAGAGACTCTAGGCCTTATATTAAATATATACATATGAGCTTATAGCACTAGTCGAGATCGCATGTCAGATATATAGATATAACGAAATTGGCAATAGTTAAACAGATAATATATACATGAAGCATAGAAAATACAGAAAACATACATATATGCCCGAAGGCTCATTTAGTACATCATAATTCACACCGAGTTACGTCGTTGCTTATTCATGAAAATATTTACAAACTCTTTATTTATACTAACAGGCCTCAACTCATAAGAGTAACACTAGTTTGGGACTTGTTCTAACTTGTTTATATAGGTATTTACAAAAGCACCTAACCCTCTAAAAATCTATACAAAGCGAGGGCAAAGACGACTACTACTACTACTACCACTGCTGGTCATCGATCCCTGGTAACTAAAGAAACATGGAAGTTCTGTGTGGAAGTCAAAGAAGTCGCTCTGACCTTCCGGTAATGCTACTGCTGCTCGCTAGTCTCAAGGCTAGAAACTCAAAGAAGATCTCGCCGGTTTGCATCTGCGGAACGGGAAAGTAAGGGGTGAGAACCTAAGGTTTCCAGCAGGGTACTATACAGGAATCCTAAGAAGTTTTGTAGCCTAAGTCTAAGACTTCACGTAGTTAGGTCAGTAAGTCACACAAACAAGTACAAGCACAAGTATATAGCAGAATAGTAAACAAATACAAAGTACAAGAAGTAGAGATAAATCACAATCACAGATAAATGCAGCAAAGGAGTATGATGCATGCCTGGTCCTATGCAGGTCATGAGCTCACATGTCGATTTACATCCCGCAACCCGACATTACCTAGGAATTAGTCCTAGATATGGTTTTTCGATTGCGTCTGTTGCATACGTTTCGATGTGGTTAAGCATACCACCAGTCCGTGACAACAGGCAATTGTCGCAAAATTTGATGCCATAATATGTGCATAAAAGGGGAAATAGAATTTTAATAGCCAGTGGGTAATACCCGCCTCCAAACAACCTCTGGCACCTTGGAGTTTACAGTTCTTTTTTTCGCGGCACATCTTAAATAAAATTTATCTCTAAGGGACTTCTCTGCCCTTCTTTTATAAAAACTTATACCTGGTCCTTTCTTAAAACATCTGAGCCTTGTCACATATTTTATCATTTTGCCCTTGGTATTTTTGTAATTTCTAATTTTACCCTTTTTGTACATAACTTCGTTTTTCTAGTTTTCTTTAGGTTTTTAGTGACACTTTCACCACTAATGTTATTACTTCACCATTTTACTCTCATATTTTTTCTTAAAAGACCTTCTTATCCTTCATTAAGTTAATTAATAATTTTTAATTTTGACTTTATGCCTAAAATTACTAGTATGCCCTAAGTACGCTAGTTTTACCGTTTAACCTGATTTAGCATATTATCGGGTTAATCCTAATATTTTTCTAGGACCAAATTATCCATAATACTTTTAATTAATGTCAATTTTACCCTTAGAGACCTAAAAGATCATTTTACCCTTTATTAATTTATTTACTTATTCTAATTACTGCTTTTTATCGTTTTACTTTTAATTTTTACTAAAGCTTTTATTTAGGCTTGAAACTTTATTGTAATTATAATTTTAACCCAATTAATTTATATAATTACTAATTTATCCTTGATGACATTAAGTTCAGAATTTTACTTATCTTTCAATTAAATTATATTTTTAACCATTTTTTAAAGTGACCATAACACCCTTTTTACTTTTACACCTTTGTTCTATAGGATTAAAATCAATTTTCTAAACTCTTTTTAACCCTTATATACATGACTTTCGTGATCATTTAGTGGTTGAATTTTCAGGGGTGCAGTTTTTCATTTTTATCCATTTTTAGTGACTTTTAAGTCTTGAAACTTAAATCCCAAGTGCTTCAAATAATTTCAGTGGTTTTATACAATTTTCAGAGACAAATAAGCTTCATATATCACTCAAATAACAAGACAAAAATAGAGAAGCACCACTGAATTTACATATTACAAAATTAAGTACAAAATTCACCACAAATTGGCTTATATGAATACTAAATCAAGCACAAACATATTCTAACTATTCCTAATCATTACCTCATGTAATTCAGTTATTAAACCTTTCACATACTAGAAAACATGCACACAAAGACAGAAGCACAGTTGGTGATGGTGCAGTTTCGGTTTTTGGCCGAAAGTGTCGCAAAAACGTCGAAATTCAACCGCTTTGAGCTCGAATTTCTCCAACTCCTTAGGTGTAATCTATGTGTGCTTCAAGAGGAGTTCTCTATACATGGAGAAGAGTAAGAATTCATCATGGCCGCTGTTTTAAAAATTAGAAAAGGAAAAGAGAAATAACAAGAATTTACCTAACTGAAATTTCGGTATAAACACAAGGATTAGCAAAAACGGACAAGAGTTTATGTTTGTATGAATTGAGTACTTGAAAAACACATGAAGAATAATGGAAGAAGATTTGAAATAGGGATTGGGGCGCAGAGAACAAGGGCAAGAATTTTATCTAATTCTCTCTCAAGAATTCGGTCAAAAGAGTGTAAAAATGTGTAAAGTGTTTTGTGAATTTTGTGGCTAATGCTTCCTTAAATAAAAAAATCAAAGTCTTGCTGAATTTATGATGTTAAAAGAGGCTGAATTTTTATGGTCAAGGGCTAGGTTTTAATGAAGAAGGAGCGTGAAAACGAGAAAGCTTGGTTAGCGCTTGCGTGTCGAGTTTATCCACAGTTAATTACAGTTAGTTACTCGAGGTTAAAAATACAAAGATGGGTGAAAAGGTTGAGATAGTCTCAGCACAGAAGCTAAGAAGGAGAGACAAGTTACTTGCGTGGCAAGAAGATTTGAGGTCTCTAGGAGTCTTTTGCGAAATACTAGTCAGAAATTCAGTTCGGAGTAAATTTTACTGTATGGTGAAATAATTAATAGCTAAGATTTATTCTTAAAGAAATAAATCATGAATGGATGGCTAATATTAATTTTGGGACACAATTACCAAAGTAGAAATTATTTTTACCACTGATTTCAAAGTTTTTGGTTATAAGAAATTTTTTCGGCACACGCAAAACCATCATTAAAAGTAAATTTTCAGCTCAAAAAAACTCTAGTAAGGAAAATAAACCAATGGCAAACTAATATTTATTATTTACTAGTCAAACTTGACTTAGGAAGATTAATTATCTTCATAAAGTCAATTTTGACTTTATTAATGACATTTTTCTTTAATTTTCGTTTTAATTTTTACCATTGGACAATCTCACTATTTTTTATTGGACCGTGATTCGAAATTTTATAAAATAAATTTTAAAATAATAAAAAAATTTGTTTCCTACAAACCAAATTTTGACCGTTCCAAACTTATCTTTAATATTTTAAAGGGTAAAGTACTAAATTGGTCCCCTACATTTGGGCGTAATCCTATTTTGATCCTTAAAGTTTAAAATGTCCTATTTGAATAAAAAAAAGTTTTATTTAGCTTTAATGTAGTCCCACAGTAAGGTCAAAGTTAAATAATTAATGAAATGTCCTACATAGCAGCAGTACAAGAACAAGGTCGATAATTTGGAGAATAAATACAAGCTCCAGAGGCACAAAATCAACCGTGGATGCATCAATATATTTATTTATTATTTTTCTTATAATTTAAATGAAATATTTTCTATAGAACTAAGGAAAATGATAAATAAATATATTGATGCATCTACGGTTGATTTTGTGTCTCTGGAGCTTGTACTTATTTTCCAGATTATCGATCTTGTTCTTGTACTGCTGCCATGTAGGATATTTCGTTAATTATTTAATTTTAACCTCACGGTGGGACTACATTGAAGCTAAATAAAATTTTTTGGATTCAAATAGAACACTTTAAACCTTAAGAATCAAAATAGGATTACGCCGTGGGACCAATTTAGTACTTTACCCTATTTTAAAAATATCATATAAATGTTCTCCAACCGTCAATTTTATTATCCTATCAAAATATACACATACGGCTCCCTCCGAGCTCCACCTTGCAAATATAACATGTATGGCAATGTTTATTCTGCTTTCCCAAGTCCCAACTGAAATAGAAAGACATTTTCCAATAAAACATGCCAAGATGATGAAACTTATGATTAAAACCGATGAAGCCCAAGCACTCATCCATCATCAATCTATAAAACCATAATTTACCATAAAACTCATTTACAGTATGAAAGTTAAAAATAAGAGTATTTACCCAAATTGGTCTCTAAGAAATTCCAAAGTTGACGTTTTAGTCTCCAATTAAAATTAATTACTCCGTTAGTCCTCAACGTTTTTTGGCGTCAGACAGATTAATCCTTCCGTTAGATTAGGCTGTTAAAGCTTAACAGCGAAATCCAACGTGTCACGTATGAAAGCAGACAAAGTGGTCCCTGGGTCGGATTGTACAAAAATGACAATGAGAAACTGTAGATAGCCATGAAACGACGTATAAAATCAACTTCTTTTTCTTCCTCTTTCCAAAATCCTAAATTATCGAATAGCAAGTAACGCAACAGAGAAGGCTATAGTTGTTAACAATGGCAACCGGAGAAAGTTGTGGAAGTTCACATCGGCGGGGAGTTAAAGCTAGTGGTGACGGAAGTGTTAGCAGTGGTTCTGCCCGCAGCGGTAGGTTTAGAGTCACCAGAGGGGAAACTCCAAGATGTCATTGTGGAGCCTAAGCCATAGTTGTAGAGTCCGGAACGGAGAAAAATCCAAAAAGACCTTTCTTTGGCTGTCTTTTTTACAGGTAATGTATGGATGATTTTAAATTTTTTTTTGTATTCCAAACATAATTTCTGATAATGCTGTACCCTAAACCCTTCTATTTATATGGGAAGGAGAAAACTCCCCACTGTAATTTCTTTGTGTGGTTTGATAGGGTATTTCAATGTGATGGTCATGGTGGAAAAGATAATGATGCTCTGGCGGAGAAGGTGAAGAAGCTGAAAGAATTGCTTGATGCATTTGAGAAGAAGAACAAGAATGCCGCTGAAAATTGACGATGGTTCGGGTGCTGCAGTCCTGTGTTCTTTTTCATTCTAGGATTTGTGGTCTGTCTTCTTGTAGGTAAGATTTATGTAGATTGAGGAAGATTGTATCTTATGTTATATAGTTGAACAAGTAATTACGGTGTTAGCTATTGTTTTTTGAAACACTAATCTGTAAGTGTTTTGGCAAGCAACAAACAATGAGTAGGTGAATGATGAGTATTTACTGGATAGAGAAAAGTTGTATTAGAAATGAAATTAAATCATATTTACTTAAATCTAAGTACCATACTATCATTCCATATAACCAAAGTTTTAAACAAAAGGGTAGCTAATCGTTAAGTTTTTTCTAGGACTAATAAGATGTTCCACCAAGAAGGTGCAGTGACATGCACTGTCAACATAATAACCAAACATAGACATACTATATTGTCTCAACAAGATGCACTAAGAACATAACAAAATATGACAAAGTTGTATTAAACTCATAAAACTATGTTGACATAATAGGACTAAATCTATTTTGGAAGTCTTAGTCCAGCATTGGAATGAACTTGAAGATTCTTGAAGCTGTGCCAGGACTTGTAGCAGCAAGTGTTTCAAGTGATGCTGATTGGGTAGGCCTCTGTGGTGGTGCGGAGATGGTGTACCTAGAGAGGGTGCTGGAGCAGATGGTGGGGTAGGTGCTGGAGTAGGATGTGGCCTCCTAATTGGTTGTTTAGGTCTTGGAGGCCTGAATGCTGATGCAGTTGCAGCACCACTTGACATGTTAGTTGTATGCTCCTAATACAACAAAAATGAACCAAAGCATTAGACTTTTCGATCCCCAACTAAACAGTTTATCAGACATATAGATCCCCATTGAAAGGGTTTATCAGGCAAATAGATCCCTATAAATTAAGCCAAGAGGTCAATATCACATTGAAGATCCGGTAAGTGCAAGTAGCATGAGAATAATATGACCACAACAACAAATTCAACAAGTAATGATGTTTTACCCGTGGCAGTGGTTGAGGGGCTATTTGGGAGACTTGGACTTCATCTTGTGGTGGTGGAGCAGATGAAGTATTTTTCTTAGCTCTTGACCGTTTATTTTCCTTAACCTTTGGGGGTGGTTTAGGCCTTGGTGGTCCCTTGCATGTCTTTGCATTGTGACCACTCTGACCACATTTTTGGCAAGTGACCATGAATGTCCTTCTTCCTTTTGTCGCATCCCATGCATCCTCAACAGGATCAAGTTTTCTCTTTTTCTTGGTTGGGCGCCCAGGTGGTCTCTTAATGGTGGGTGGCTCTGGAGCCAAGAGACCAGTCTTTTTCCAATATTCCTCTGAGTTGGCTGGTTTGATTACATGTTCATACGTGGCTCTAAATGCATCCGTTTTGAGCCAAGGGTGCACATAAGGTTCTGGCCTATCACACCTCTTTTGTATAGTTGTCAACACATGAACACATGGAATTCCTGCTCAAGATTATCAGGCAGTAACATAAGATCAGCAAGTACCAGCTGTGTTATTGGGCCTGGATGTGTGGGTAGGCCCAGTAGTGACTTTAGGACCAACATTGTTCCTTACATTTTTCACAATTTTTTTCTTGCCAGCCTTCTTAGTTCCTTTGCCACCTTTTCTCTTGGTTATATTAATGAGCAATTCATCTTCATCATCCTCGGTATCACTCTCAAAGCCTGGAGGTGGAGGTTTATAGGGTTCATCTTCAGCACTTTCATAGCTATCATAGCTATCACCATCAGAGATTGGATCATCAGAAAAGACCTCGGCCTCTCTATCGTCATCAGTGTGTTCTTCTTTCATATTGTTATTACCATCATCTCCCTGACCGAGATTCATCTCATCTTCTTCCGACCATTCAACATCTTCCATAATTGGGTGGTCAAAAAACAAGTACAACTCATCAGTTTCTTTGTCTTCCCTCTTTGCATCACACATCTCTCTAATTTCTTTATCTCCATAAATAGGGTGTAAGTCTGCTTCGATGCTAGGAACTCTTGGATCATACCAACACATCTTTTTGAATTCAAGGTAGCCGATCTCTTCAAACAATTTCTTCAAGTCAAAGTAATTCACTAAGTCCAGATCCATCGGAGGAAATCTTTTTACATTGCCATTAAGATAGAGAAGTTCACCCTTGTTATCTTTAACAAAGCTCCCCCCATGTTGAAACACAGGAGTAACCCACTTAGTCATCTGTAATTTACAAAGATAGAATATCACTATCAATATCAGAATACTAAAGGTTACCCTTAATCAGATAAAATTTGGATAAAATTTCATCAATACTAAACGTTACCCTAACTTCTCTTATTTGGATAAAATTTTCATAATCAGCTTAATACATCAATACGATATGTTTATCATGAAATATTGTATCTTTTTCATGTTAACCTCGTATATGTATACACCACAACACTTATCAGTAACCCATGTGAAATAGTATCAAAGAATCAAAAACAACTTTTATTTATAGCAACTAATGGTATTCTAACAGAAACCTAAACTGCATGATCACACAGTTAAACAATGTCAATAATGATCAACTATACCATCAACAACTTAATATATAAACTCATAACTATACTAACCTCGACCAGTGGCAGTGGCCAGCGATACACCCACAGTACCTTCTTCTGCAATAATGCTGACTCGTTCAAACCCTAGCATCGACAACGTCAATGGAAGTGGTCGGAGGACTACAGGTTGACGTGGTGGTGGCTTCCTTAGTAAAACCTAAGAGAAGAGAGGGAGTTCAGAGTAATTTCGTTTTGGTGGAGGGAAGGCAAAGAGATGCTTCAGTTTTGATAGACTCTTCCTCTCACAAAACGACGTCGTGCCCTATTCCAAAACGCAGCGTTTTGTATCAATCTGTTCAAAGACCAATTTGTCCTAATGTAACACGTGGAACTTAACAGCTGACTCATCACAGTCACACGACACATCATCTCCTTCCGTTAGTGGTTAACGAAGATGAGAAAAAAGATCAATTTATATGATGCCAAAAAACATTGAGAACTAACGAAGTAATTAATTTTAGTTAGAGATTAAAACGTCCACTTTAAAATTCTTTAGGGACCAATTTGGGTAAATACTCCAAAAATAATCATTTCAAAAGTTGCACACAACCAAAAAAAGCCAATTAATACTTCCACAGAATCCATCACTCAGATCCCCTTTGACAAAATATTCAAAACACCAGCTGATTGTTTTAATGTTTTCAATTTCAGAAAGTGGCACATCACTCACCACTAAAATCCCTTTTTTTTTTCTCACCGCAAAATCAACATAAAACAAAAATCTCAAACCCTTGAAAAACCCAGGAAAAAAGGCGATCGGTGAATAAGTGAATAACGCAGCAGCCCCCGTGCAGAGAAGAAGAGAAACCAGGTTGCGAAGAGGAAGTTCAGATTCTTGGAGTCGAAGAGGAAGAAGGTGTGTTGGGGTTGCGGCGGATACGACGGAGGAGGAGTGGTGGCGGGGAATCTGGTTCTGCATTTTCTTTTTCTTTTTATTTCTCCTTTTTGCATTTTCTTTTTGGCGAGTTCTCCTTTTGGCGCCTCAACCTTCTCCCTCTCACCGCACGGTCGCCGGCTCGTCTGCGTCCGCCAGCTCCTGCGCCTTCACTGTTGTCACGTCGTCTGTACCTCCGTCCGCGTCTGTCTCCTCCGTTCGCGTCACGTCGACCCTGCGCCTTCACTGCGTCCGCCAGCTCCTGCGCCTTCACTGCGTCACCTCGCCGGTCTGTGCTTCGCGGTGGCTCGCTTCTCTCCCTGCGGTCAAGGCGTCAACCTTCCTGACGTGAGTTTTTTTAATTTTTTTAATTATTCTCTATTAATTTTTAATGATTTGGGTGATTGTTGCTGTTTATATCTTTTAATGTAGGTTTAAATGGTTAATGATTGATTTTTGCCCTTTTTTTTCATGATTGTGGCTGTTTTTTTCATGATTGTTACTGTTTAGGGTTTATTTGTTTATGTAGTTGCTGTTTTGTGGCATTGTGGGAATGTTGATTATTGATTGATGCATTATATATATATATATATATATATATATATATATATATATATATATATATATATACCTTGGTTGATTGAAATATGCAATGGTTGGATAAGCTGTGAATTGCTTTTTTTTTTTTGGATGATTGAAATCTGCTGATTGATTGATTAATAGGTTATGTGATAGTGTGATACCATGTGGCCAAATTCTACAAGAAAGCCTGTGACATATTCGACTCTGAGTATAGTCTGTGAGTTATCTAACTATTAATTGATTTTGTGCATGGGCTTCAATGTTACCTTGGTTATGTAAAATTTGCTGGTGTTGATTGTGCAGATGTATATTTGGGACTTTTCAGCGCAAACAAACCAGTTATTCATCAATGACAAAGTGACAAATGATTCTCTTTGTCAACTTGGAAAGGAGGTAGATGTTGATTTGTCTTTATCCTTTTTTTGTTCCTTTTATGCAATTTTTTTGTTGATGAAATTTTAAGTTGGTGTTCCAAGAAGTTGATAGAAACCTGTTGTTAGTAGATAGTTGGATATTCAAGTGAAAAAAACTTGACAAGAGGGGAAAAAATTTAAATTAAATTCAAGGAAAATTTAATGCAACTACAAGTAAGGACTCACCAGGACATTTCCAATGAGCACGCTAACTGTTTGGGAAAATGCCAAAGAAGAATATATATTTTTTTGTTCATCAATTGTGGCATGAGAATGAGGAATTCGGAAGCCTTAAAGTTTTGACATTTATGTAGCTTTCACTATTCACTGTGCTGTATTCACTTGGTGTTCTAATAATGTTGAAGCCTCGTAGTTTGTAGCTTCCTCTTTGAAGAAGGGCATGTTTCAGCACGATTTCAAGAAATGAGGCTCCATGATCAGGACCTTATGTGTTGATTCCAGGCACAAGGAAGCCTTGTCCCTTTTCCATCAATACATAAAGGGTTATGCAGATTTTAAACCCAATCACAGTGTTGTTGCTTCCATTCTCAAGTCTTGTTCTGCCCTATTGGCTCTCAAATTGGGCACAGCTCTCCATGGCTATGTTGTTAAGCAGGGCCATGGTGCTTGCCAGGTTACAAACAAAGCGTTGCTTAACATGTATGCAAAATGTGGCAAGCTTGTTGAATGTAATAAGATGTTTTATCAGCTCAGCCACCGTGATTCTGTCATTTGGAACATTGTTCTATCTGGGTTTTCAGGGTCCATGAAGTACGATTCGGTTGTGATGAGGATGTTTCAGACAATGCACTCCAATGGGGAGGCTAAGCCCAATGCAGTTACTGTTGCCATTGTCCTTCCTGTTTGTGCTCGTTTAGGGGATGTCGACGCTGGAAGGAGTGTGCATGCTTACGTTATAAAGTCTGGTTTTGAGGCGGACACTCTTGCTGGGAATGCTCTTATGTCAATGTATGCAAAGTGTGGACTGGTATCTCATGATGCATATGCTGTTTTTGACAACATTGGTCACAAAGATGTTGTTTCGTGGAATGCAATGATTGCAGGTCTTGCTGAGAATCTCTTGTTTGAAGATGCATTTACATTGTTCAGTTCAATGGTGAAAGGGCCAACACAACCA
Source organism: Arachis ipaensis (assembly GCF_059453495.1). NCBI lineage: Eukaryota > Viridiplantae > Streptophyta > Magnoliopsida > Fabales > Fabaceae > Arachis > Arachis ipaensis. The sequence continues at coordinate 20,468,382 of NC_142437.1, read as the reverse complement.
AATTATGCCACTACAGCAAATATTCTGCCTGTTTGTGCGTTGCTTGGTGAGAATGTTGCATACCAGTATGGAAGGCAAATCTACTCTTATGTGCTGCAACGGGCTGAACTGTCGGCTGATGTTTCTGTGTCCAATGCTTTGATTAGCTTCTACATAAGAGTTGGTCGGATGATGGAAGCGGAATCTTTATTTTGGGCAATGGATGCAAGGGACTTGGTCTCTTGGAATGCTATTATTGCAGGATTCACATCAAATGGTGAATGGTTTAAAGCGTTGAATCTATTGAGTAATTTAGTATCTCAAGAGATGCTATTGCCTGATTCTGTGACTATTGTTAGCATACTTCCACTTTGTGCTCAATTCAGAAACTTGCAGGTAGGGAAACAGATCCATGCATATATCTTTAGACACCATTATCTTTTTGAAGATACTACTGTTGGGAATGCTTTAGTTAGTTTCTATGCAAAATGTGGCAATACAGAGAAAGCATATCATACTTTCAATATGATACCTAGGAAAGATTTGATTTCATGGAATTCTATTCTTGATGCCTTTGGAGAGAAGAGGCATCATTCAAGATTTCTCAGCTTGTTACATACAATGCTTAAACTTGGAATTAGACCTGACTCAGTTACAGTATTGGCTACCATCCATTTTTGTGCTTCTCTCTTGAGAGTAGAAAAGGTTAAAGAAATACACACCTATTCAATTAAGGCTGGATTTCTAGTTAGTGACATTGCACCCGCAGTTGGAAATGCAATACTTGATGCATATGCTAAATGTGGTAACATGGACTATGCTAATAGAATGTTTCAGAATCTATCAGAGAAAAGGAATCTGGTCTCGTGCAATTCGATGATTTCAGGTTATGTGGGTTTAGGATCACATCATGATGCAAATATGATTTTTAGTGGGATGTCTGAGACAGATCTTACCACCTGGAATCTTATGGTTCGAGTATATGCCGAAAATGATTGTCGGGATCAAGCTCTCAGACTGTTCTACAAGTTACAAGCTCGAAGGATGAAGCCTGATGAGGTGACTATCATGAGCATCCTTCCGGTATGCACACAAATGGCATCGGCACACTTGCTAACACAATGTCACGGCTATATCATTCGTTCTTGTTTTGAGGATCTTCACCTAAAAGGAGCCCTCTTAGATGCATATGCAAAATGTGGTATCATAGGCTGTGCGAGTAAGCTATTTCGCGCAAGTGCTACTAAGGACTTGGTTATGTTTACTGCTATGATTGGCGGGTATGCCATGCATGGTATGAGTGAAGAAGCACTTGGAATTTTTTCTGATATGCTTAAAATGGGAATCAAGCCAGATCATGTTATCTTCACTTCTGTATTATCAGCTTGCAGTCATGCTGGCCTTGTAAACGAAGGTCTGAAGATATTTTATTCAATGGAGAAAATCCATGGTATGCAGCCAAATGCAGAACAGTATGTTTGCGTGGTGGATCTCCTTGCTCGAGGTGGCCGAGTTAGGGAAGCATATTCTCTCGTCACCAAGATGCCAATTGAAGCTAATGCCAGTCTTTGGGGGTCATTGCTTGGTGCCTGCAAAATCCATCATGAAGTTGAATTGGGGCGCATTGTAGCCAGCCATCTGTTCAAAATCAAAGCTGATGACATTGGAAACTACATTGTTTTATCAAATTTGTATGCAGCAGATGCTAGATGGGATGGGGTCATGGAGGTTAGAAAGATGATGAAGAATAAAGATTTGAAAAAGCCAGCAGGATGCAGTTGGATTGAAGTTGAGAGGAAACATAACATATTTGTGGCTGGGGATTGTTCCCACCCACATAGAAGCATTATTTACAATACTCTATCTACATTGGATCAACAAATTAAAGATATATGTAATTAAGTACCATAAAACTGTTGGCATTCAAATAATCACATATTAACACCAAGAAAAAGTAGTAGTATGATAAATATACAATTTACATAGAGCAAAGGTTCTTTCATCTTCTAGGCGACCTATATTCACTGGCAAGAGTGAAGGTAAATGCATCATGTTCTCCTTTTTGACCCATATTAATAATTTTTTTGTCCGGGTTGCTTTCTGAATTTTATATATGTTGCAGTTCATGAGTCTTGCCTATTTAATTGGATATGAAACTGAAATCGAAAGAAGTCCTGTCAATAGATACATTTTATACTTATGTTATCTTATTGTGATCAATTGTCATTCCATTAGTTGATAATCCAATACTTATTACACTACACTTGGCTAGACTCCTTATTTTCATTGTTTGATGATGATTTCTTTTCTTATGAGCAGTTCTAATCTCAGCTTGCTACCTTGGCCTAAGCCAGCAGTTTGGCCTTCATCAGCTCCTACAGATGCCTCAGCACAGGTGCTTGAGAAAGAAAAGGTAATTTGTAACCATTATTATCAACATAACAGAAGATTGTATTACCCAGAGTATAAACTTAGCAAAATATTATTGATTGCTAATTACATCACTTACTGCTTTTTCTTTCCTAAGGTTAAGTATTTCAATAAAAAGTTAGATTTGAATTTATTAGCCATGAAAGATAAAATTATCCTATCCAAAGATGATATATAATTTTTTAGATCATAGTCATGAAAATTCAGGAGACTTATTCTTGTTATCCAAATTTGTAAAATGATTGATTTTTACTACTTAAGATCTTGAGCTTGGGACTTAAAATATTTTCCTTAAAAATGCATACATTTTACACTAGCCAAAGGTATTAATGCGCCAAAAAACAAAATATGCTTATTTTTGTCATGTCAATATTTCAATTCTACATTTTTTCACGAATTCTGTTTATACTTGTTTGGAGGCTTCTTGTCATTTCTTATTCCCTTAGTAAAAGTTAAAAATTAGAGAAAGTACCTTCTATTGCCCTTAATAGAATTAGAACTTTACTCAAAAGTAGAACGAAAAGAATAATTTACTCATAAAATATTTTCAAAACACGTTTAATTTGTTGAAGCTATCATTTATTTCCCTAGATTTTTATGTATGCAAGTTCTTTTTAAATGATATGATTTTGTCTTTACAAGTGATTCTTCAAACTATGTTTAAAGCCAAGCCTTTTGGTACCCGTGCCTCTTGAACCTATTGTGCTGCTGCAAGAGGCCAACAAACAAAGGGCTTTATAAACAGCTTAATGAAAATGAGTCTATTCGGAACAAAGTACATTAAGCTGTTCATTTGGAAAATGAGTCCATTCGGAACAAAGAACAAAATCACTTGTAATTCTGAATGGACTCATTTTCATTAAGCTCAAAGTCTTTTTCTTCCTAAATTCAGGGCTTGAATTGGGTATCTGGTCATTTGTTTAATTCGTTTGAGCAACAGATAAAGTTTGATTTTTTTTAAAGTGATTTACACATAATTTAGAATTCAAATATGGAATATTGTCTACTGAGTTTTGCAAATAAATTATAATGGATGAATATTGTCTTTGAAATTTTTCTTTTTGGTCAAATTAATCGGCAAGAAGTCAATTTGTGCTACTTTCAATGTTTATCAAGCTTGCATCAACCCAAGCCTAGATCAAATATTTCAGGACACCGAGGAATGCTAAAATTTCATTGGTTAGTAAATGGAATTGTGTTTCTCTTTTTATGGACTGTTTGAGTTTGTCTGATAAGATCACTTTAGAATTTTAGACCTACTTTTACAAGTGCAAAGAAGTATTGCCAACAAGGAGCTGTAAGATTTCATATATATCCTGTTCTTGGGAAAATTGAATGGCATGTTGTAACTTTTCTCTTCTACTTTTAATGCTGCTGTATCTTGAGTGTTTTTACAGGAAAATGTATTATTATCTATTGTTCAATTGAATCCACATTTTGGTTTTAACTTTTTACTTTTTCTGGTTATTATGCTTTGGATAACTATCCTCTTTACGAGCATTTATCAAAAACTCTGGCCAAAAAGCTTTATTGAAATGTTTGTTTCTCTTTTTATTATTAAGTTTCTAATTTAGGATCTAGGAACCTCAATTGAGATGGATAGAACATTTTTCAAAAGAATTGTTCTCATGATTGCTTCTTACCAACCTATGTATCATTCTATTCACAAATCAATCCATGGGCAAAATAGTCTTTCTCATTTTGTATTCCAAACAAACTCATCTCTCTACTCTCTGCCTCCTTCCTCATTTCCATCGTCCTCCATGATCTAACTTAAAATGCGATGGAACAATGAGTAAATATTGATTAATAAGGACAACTCAGTCCTTAAAGGTAACAACCCATTTTACTTCAAAAAATGTCGGGTTGATTACTAATGACAAGTGTGTTTTACACTCTTTTGTATAGTTGGGAATCAATTTAGAATTTATTTTAGTCAGGGAATAAATATTTATTGGAAGAAATATTTACTCTCCTGTTTCTGTGTTGATTCTTATTTTTTAAATATGGTGCATGCAGTTTAAGGTAAAAGATGCTGGCAGTGAAAAAACTGCCACCAAAGCAACAGTTTGTACCATCCCTTGAAGACATTGTCAAGCTGCTTAAACTCTCAGCTGATTCCAAATGTTTACCCTTCGGAAAATCCATACATGCACAGTTGCTAATTCGGAACCAAGCTTCACACCACACTCACATATTCCAAATCAATTCTTTGATCAACTTCTACGTCAAATGTGGCCACTTGGTCCTTGCCCGAAAACTGTTCAACGAAATGCCACTTAGAAATGTGGTCTCTTGGAGTGCTCTGATGGCGGGGTATCTCCATAGTGGGAACCATTTGGAACCCCTTGTGCTCTTCAAGAGCATGGTTTCAACGCAAGAAGCGTGCCCCAATGAGTTCGTTTTAACAACCATTGTATCTTGTTGTTCTAATAGTGGAAGAGTCCATGAGGGTATGCAACTTCATGGGTATTTGGTGAAGTGTGGATTGGTGTCTCATAAATATGTGAGGAGTGCCCTTGTTCACATGTATTCAAGGTGCTCTCATGTGGACTCAGCATTGAAGGTTTTGGATATGGTCCCCAACCATGATGATGATGGTGATAGTGATGTCTTTTCTTATAATTCTGTGTTGAGTGCTCTTCTGGAATCCAGAGAGACGGAAGAGGTTGCTGGGGTTTTGGGGAGAATGGTGAATCGATGTGTGGTGTGGGATAATGTTACATATGTTAGTGTTATGGGCCTTTGTGCTCAAATCGGAGATTTGAAACTGGGTTCGCAAGTCCATGCTCGGTTGTTGAGGAGTTCGACGTTTGATGTCTATGTTAGTAGTGCATTGATCGACATGTATGGCAAATGTGGGGAAGCTTCGGAGGCAAGGAAAGTTTTCAATAGCTTGCAAGAGAGGAATGTGGTTGTGTGGACTGCTCTCATGGCTACTTACTTGCAGAATGGATATTTCGAGGAGACTCTGAATCTGTTTACCAGTATGGATAGAGAAGATACTCCACCCAATGAGTTCACTTTTGCAGTTTTAATTAATGCTTGTGCAGGTATAGCTGCACTGGGACATGGTGATCTATTACATGCCCAGGTTGAGAAGTTTGGTTTCAAGAATCATATCATTGTAAGAAATGCTTTGATCAATATGTATTCCAAGAGTGGCAGCATTGAGTCTTCATCTAATGTGTTCTCAGATATGATACATCGAGATATAATCAGTTGGAATGCTATGATTTGCGGGTACGCCCATCATGGACTTGGTAAACAAGCTTTGCTAGTGTTCCAAGATATGTTGTCTGTTGGAGTGTGTCCTACCTATGTAACCTTCATTGGGGTTCTTTCTGCTTGTGCTCATTTGTCTCTTGTACAGGAAGGGTTTTACTATTTGAATCATCTGATGAGGAAATTCCAGATTGAACCAGGATTGGAGCACTACACCTGTGTGGTTTTGCTTTTGAGCAGGTCTGGTTTGCTTGATGAAGCTGATGACTTTATGAAGACAACTCAGGTGAAGTGGGATGTTGTTGCTTGGCGAACTTTGATTAATGCATGCCATGTTCATCGAAATTATGATCTGGGAAAGCGAATTGCAGAATATGCCATAAAGATGGACCCTCATGATGTGGGGACTTACACATTACTATCAAATATGTATGCCAAGTCAAGGAGGTGGGATGGAGTAGCAAAGATTCGGAAGATGATGAGAGATAGAAACATCAAGAAGGAACCTGGAGCAAGTTGGCTAGAGATAAGAAACGATATCCATGTCTTTCTTTCAGAAGGCGACAATCATCCGGAATCTGTTCAGATTTATGAGAAAGTTCACGAGTTGTTAGCAATGATCAAGCCACTTGGGTATGTGCCGGATGTTGCTGCTGTGCTGCATGATGTAGAGGATGAACAGAAGGAAGGTTGTCTTGGTTATCACAGTGAGAAGCTAGCTATAGCATATGGCCTCATGAAAATACCTTCACCTGCACCAATTCGTATAATGAAGAACCTTCGGATGTGTGATGACTGTCACACCGCTGTGAAACTGATATCGAAGGCCATAAATAGGCTGATAATTGTTAGAGATGCTAATCGTTTTCATCATTTTCAAGATGGGTTCTGCACCTGCATGGATCATTGGTAGAAACAGAGATAAGTTTAGTGTATTCTGTAATCTAGCAATGTTTTATCTTGTTCAAGGTATTAGAGGATCTTTTTCTACCCATTTTTTGCCAAGGTATTAAACAGCACATCTACCGGTTACAGAAAAATAGAATACCAAGATTTAAAGCAATTAAGTTCCAAAATATAGTTCCTCACTTCTGCACATTGATGTACAATATTTATCTAGGATTCTTACTGTATATGTTATTGATTAGATTCTCATCCGTGGCAAGAAAAATGACAGAATTTCAGTTTCAGTGGCACTTTGGCATCATGAGTTTCCAAATCCTTGCTCTTCTATGTACTTAGTCTGTAAGAATTACCTTTTCTTCTGCTGAAAACATTTGCAGCTCTTTTATAGTCTTACAATCTTATTTGATCAGATAATGCAAACTTTTGACATAGAAAAGAAATTTGTTTGTTCATTTCCAAAACTCTCTATTCCATGCTTCTTACTCATCTTCTTGGACTTTTATGAACTAGTTATTCTTCACTTCTATCTTTGTTTCCTTCTAGTATTTTAATTCGTAGAGTATTTCATCAGAGATGAAGCGTTAATGTAATCACAACTTTTCAAATTATTTTCAATATTTATGCTGAGAGACAAGAACTATCAAAGGGAAAAATATATTAAGCAAACTAATATATATTATATAAAATACTGAGGGTAATTCACATAAAGAAATGAGATGCAAACCAATATTAGATGGATGCCCTAAAATTAAATACCTTACATGTATGTCAGAATTTAGAGTCTATTTTATGTAAATCGAAACTATTAAGTTCAATTTAGAGTCATTCCATGTAAATGGAATAAAATAAAGTCGATTTACCCTACAACGTAGTAAATTAAATAGAATAGATTCGATTTACTATGATGTGTAGTCGAATGAAGTAGCTTCGATTTATTAGGTGGGGAGATACAACCCATAGTACTACTCGAAGTTGTCCAAGGCAAATCGAATTAACAATTTTTAATTCAGTGGTTTTGATATCCCTAATAAATTGAATTACATTAATTTACATTAATTAGCTAGCAAGTAAAATTTATTATTTTTTGTCATTAATTAGCTAACAATATTTAAAAATGTGGACTTAAAATGTATTATTGAATTATTAGACTAAAAGAATTGGGTTGATATATAAAAATACCGATTAAAAAAATAAAAATTTAGATTGTAAAATTACTTTTTAATCCTCTAATTTTAGAGATTGAATTTAGAGTTTAAATTAAAATTCAGAATTTAAATTAGAAATCAAAATTTAAAGTTTATTATTTAAACTTTATAATAACAATATAATAAAAAAATTGATTGATATTTACTAAAACTTCCTAATTTTTTAATTAAACTCAAAAAATAAAAAATAAAAATATAACATTAATATCCCAAACTGTCAATATTATACTTGCTACAACGAGTATAAAGAAGGGTGTCGAATGATCTCACTAATCGAATTACAGAGGATGTTAGGAGTATAGATTGAATCTATTAGATCCAAATTACCATTGTAAATTAAATCCATTAAATTTGATTTATTAGGGACATCGAAACCACTAAATCGAAGAAGCTTGGTCATTCAATTTGCATCTCCCACCTATTCTATTGTAGACTCTAAATTTGGACATAGAGTAAGGTATTTGGTTTTAGGACATCCATGTAATATTAGTTTGCATTTCATTTCTTTACGTGAATTACCAAATACTTAAAAGTTAAAACAAGAACAAATAAATCAGCAAAAGCAGTTTTCCATTATTTTTACAAATTCATTGAAATCTATTCTTCCATCTTGATTCACATCATACTTCCTAATCATCTTTTAACAGTTCTCATGTTCTCTTGCTTCCTTCCATCTCAAGATTCTGAGAACTCTCTGCAACTCGCTTGCATCGATAAAGCCGTCTTTGTTCTCATGAAAGACATCGAAAGCATCCTTCAGCTCCTCAAGGCTTGGCTCCTGTTCCTCAAACATGCAGAAAGTTTCTTGGAACCAAACTGTTCTTGAAGTTCCTCACTTTCCGAGCTGCAAGAAAGTCTCTTTTTGCCATCACCATTTTCACATGATCCCTCTCAAGCTTCCCAAAATCTATGAAGCCACTTGGCTCATTGTGACAAATCTCAGGTCCAGAACTCAACTTCTCATCGAAACATGTATTTGAGTTACCATAATGAATTTGAGGCAAAAGAAAAAACCAGAGAGCTGAGATAAACTCATTGATTATGTTGTAAACTGTACAAAATAGGAAAACGTATTTGAAACCGAAAAATGGAGTTGAGTTGCCATCACTCTGTGATCTCTTCTCCTCATTAAAGCAGTGAAGCTGACCAACAACCATGGTTTCAAATATCCTTAAAAAATGAATGAAGTTAGCTCAAATTATTAGTTTGCTATCTAGTTAGCCTAAGAAGATGTGAAATCTATGGTTTGAGGGAAGGATGAAGGGTTGGTTATATATAACATGGTTCTAAAAACTGGATCAAATTGGCCGGTCGAACCAGTCCGACTGTGAATAAGAAGCTTTTTGTCACGGTAAATTTTAGAAAGTTAAATTTAACCGTGTTTGTATAGTTTTTTGGAGTGTTTGAGAATACTCTAGATGGTTTCGGAACGTTTTAGAATGTCCTAGAAGGTCCCGAAATATCCTAGAAGGTTCTAGAAGACTCTAGAAGGTCATAGAGTATTCTAAAAGAGTGTAGATGTATATAGAATTATGAAGAATAGTATGGAATAATCTAGAAGTATTTAGAAAGTTGTGGTATGATGGATACTTGTAATGAAGGTTCTAGATGATTAATTTAGACTGTTGATTAGATTTACTCCTAACCATCCATTGAGGAGGTGGATGGTTATATATAGGGTTGAGAGTTAGAGTTTGTATTTGTGAGTCATGTGTAAGTAATTTGTAACAAATATTTGAGTAATAAAGTGTTCTCTCCACCAAAGCTTCTTTTCTCTTGTGTTTTCTTGTATTCTTAGTTTTCTTGCTAAATATTGAGGGTTAGGCTGACTTGGTCTTAACTCAAGAGGTTGAGTAAGTCCGAGTGCCGGCACGGTAGTATTAGAGTGTGTCTAAGGCCGTGACAATTTGGTATCAGAGCTAAGGTTCGAGAGGGAGCACAAGTGATTTGTGGGTATGGTTTCTAGAGTAACCATGGAGCATTTTGAGTCTCAAAGAGGAAGGGATACTATTCCTTCTCAATGGGGAAACAAGAAGGTGCGCTCTTCAAGTGAGCCTAGAAATAAGAACTCTATCTTCTTAGAAGAGAGAGTTTCTATGTTGGAGAATGTTCTATCCTCTATGGATGAGCGCTTCCAAAGGATAGAAAATGACAAGGAGACCCTCGAGGTTCACGTGTTGGGAGAACTAGATGCTTTCAAAGAAAGCATCCTCCAAATCAAAGAGAAGCCTGAGAATTCCTTGAAAGTATTTGAGGAAGTTCGAGTTTGGTTCGAAAAGGCAAAATCTCAACCAACCATTATAAGGGAGACGACAAAGATTGATCTCCCTAAGCCAAAGGAGTTAAAGGGTGTGAGGGACGCTCGAGAGGTGGAGAACTTCCTATGGCAAGTGGAGAGGTACTTCGAAGGCCAAGGGGTGGTCCAAGAAGCAATAAAGGTATGCACTACAGCTCTCTAACTTTCTGATAATGCTACTTTGTGGTGGAGAAAAAAGTGCGTAAATATGGAAATGGATACTTGCAAAAACCATGTGAGTACTGTTAAACCGGTCAAAAACCTATCCGGTCGGGCCAAATCGGGACCCGTCCAATTTACATGAAACAATGCCGTTTTATGTTTCGTTTAAAAAAGGAAAGCAATCAGATTCCTTCCTTGTTCTCCCAGTGACCAAGCCGGCCAGCCCCTTTCTCCTTTTCTTTCCTTCAGAATTCAGAAGCTTGCACTGCCCTCAACCAAAAAACCCCTAGCAATCTAACCTCTACCGCTGCCGCAAGGCATGGGACACTGTTGCGGTTCGTTAAGCTTCTTTCTTCGTCCTGTTGGCATGCTCCAAGTCTCTGACCCCTGTTCGCTCTCACTGATCGCAACTTCTTCCTCGAGATCAGCTTGGTGTCCATTGTCTTCATCTGCTCAGTCGATTCCACCGACGTCCGTCGCGCTCAGGAGCTTCCGTCGTCATTTGGTCTCGTGTTTCAACTCTCCAACGCCTCTCCTCATTCACCTATCGTGTGGTCGTCATCTGCTTGCAATCATCTGCTCGTCGTCGCGCTCAACTGCTCAAATCGAAGGTCAGTGCTCAATGCTAGTGTCTGTTCATTTTTTTATGCTCTGTTCAAAAATGAGAACGAAGGTTTAGGATTCTGTGAGTGCTACTCAAATTGGTTTTTTCGTTCTTAGTTCTTAGGTTTAGGATTCTGCTATGGTTACAGCTATGACTACTCAGATTGATTTGTTGAACAAATAACTCTGCTCACTATTACTGTGATGTACTCTATTTTGTTGTCTTTTTTGTGCTAAAAAAAAATTGTGCTGAAAGCATTCAACCTTGAGAATCATTGTTAATCATTGAAAAAATTTGTTAATTAAAATTATGCTAAAATTTTGTTAAAATGATGAGTAATTACCTAAATCAATCCTAAGAATTTTAAAAGCGGACATTTTCCAAAAAAAAGATTAATACACACAAACATCTCCAAGATTTTACTCCAGCAGACAAATCAGTCTCCAATTCATTTTTTAGGAGAGTAATTACCCAGATCAGTCCCTAAGAATTTTAAAAGTAGACATTTTAGTCCCAAAAAAATTAATACACAAATCAATCTCTAACATTTTTTTTGTTAGACATAACAGTCCTCCGTAAAAAAAAAGTAAAATGAAATTATTATTATTAGTATTATTATTATTATTATTATTATTATTATTATTATTATTATTATTATTATTATTATTATTCCACAATAATACAGCACCATAGTTTTTTGTATTTTTTGGGCAAAAGTAATAATAAATTTATTTATTAAGTTCTTATATATATTTATAATATAAAAAGTGTGTTGGATTTTTTATTTAAATAAATTAAAAAATATTTTATTTATTGAAATAAATAATTTTAAAAACTATTATGAAAATACGTAGGATTACTTATCTCGTACAGTGTAAACGAGATAAGACAGTGCGCATGACATTTATATATCTCGTTTACAGTGTAAACGAGATATGTGCAAGCTTACCTCATTTACACTATAAACGAGATAAGACTGGGTAATGCCTATATATAGATATCATTTATAACAAGGTTCTGGGCTCCATTTCTAACTTTTTCACCACTTTATCCTCTCTTTTATCCCTTTCTGACCATATTATTGAGTAAAACGAAGATAGCGCGCGCAGATGCACGTGATCCGAATCTCAATAAACTGAACGCGACATGGCACTACGTCGGGACAGCCGACTTCGCGGTTAGTTTTGTTATCTTGACATTTATGTTATCCTATATATGTATAGTCATGGTTAGGATATTTGCCAAGAATTATAATACAATTTGTATCGTTAGCAACAGATCACTGATAGGGTATAATTCTAAGAATGTGGTTCTCGTTTTTTTGTAATTTAGTTTCTAATTATATAATTATTAATTTAAATATTAAATACTTGGGTAGATATTTTCCAACTATTGATCTTAGTTTATTGATTACATGTTTCTTAATTTATTAATTTAGTTATTAACTATCCAAATAAAAGTTATTTTTTAAGTTAAGTGAACAATTATGTAATTTTATATTTATCTAAATTAAATTATTAAGTAAAAGTTTGATAATTAGATTATTAATTACTTTAGTGAATGTTTTTATTTTAAGTAAAGAATTGAGGACATTTTTATTAATTAACTAAGTAAAAATTAACGTAAAAAGTTTTATTGACATAAATTCAGTTAGTACATACATGTAAATTTCTGTTAAATAAATGTATATAATAGTTAACTCGGTTTGTTATGTCGATGCACGTATACAAATTTTTTCTAATTGTGATTACTTATTTTTTGTCAGAGGCCTCGCCTACTTCTGCCTCGTCGAGTGAGTCACACACTTCCTCCATCAGATGCCATCGTCCCGTATTTGAGGGAGGCTGGATTCGGTGACACGGTGCCTCTCAAAAACATCGTCTTTGATAACTCCCAAATCACGGTATTCGTAGAGCGCTGCATAGACCATACCTCTTCTCCTGGCGCTCGACCTCATCCATGTCATTTCGGAACTCAGTAGAGACAGGTGTTTCGGTAGCCTTTCTGCGCATGAGTGGGTTAGGACGAAGCAGAGTCCCACACCACTCTGGCCAAAGCGCCTCGTCAGATATATGTGAAAACTCCATCCCATTTACCTTGAACACAGCCTTTTGCATGTACACCGGATGAATATATGGATCCCATTCGATGCTTGCGGCGACACAAGTGGCAAATGCATATCGGCATGGGTAGTGGAGAGATTGGAAAAGTCCGCTGTCACACGTACCCGTCGTTAGCCAAACATGGAATGAACCTTGCAACTAACCTCGAACGGCTCTAACTCCTCAACGACAAACACTGAAGCTCGTCTGTCACAATGGGTAACACGTATCTTTGGGATTCCCTCTTTGTTCTTTTCAACAGCTGACATCAGTCTTTGGAAGAAGCGATTTCCAGCCGCCAACTATGCCTGTGCCTCCCTACCCTTCGTGATGAACAACTTCTGCAGTCTCTCATACGTGATGTGCACGATGGCAGAAATTAGCAAGTATCGTGTACCTTTCAGTGCTGCATTGATGCACTCTGAGAGATCTGTTGCCATATGACCAAACTGGTGACCGCCGTCATAGTGTTGTAGCTATATTTCTTTGTTGAATCTACTAGCCCAGTCTGCCATCTCTCGCGACAAACCTCTCAAGGTATCCATGTACCACTCGTACCCAACTTTTCTTGGACTGTAAGTAGCGTTTATGAGGTATCGCTTGTCCTCGGCGGACTTGAAACGAGACATGAAGTTTGCGGCCATGTGTCTAACACAATAAGCATGGAACGCCCTAGGAGGTTGCCACCCACTTTCATCGGCCCTCAGTGCAACCTTGATCACCTGGAACCTATCGGAAATAATCAACAGGCCATTTTGTGGAGTGACATGCCATATTAGATTAGTCAGGAAGAAGGACCATGACTCCGTACTCTTGGACTCTACAATTGCAAAAGCAATAGAAAGGATATTGCTGTTGTCGTCTTGTGCCACTGCAATAAGCAACACACCATCATATCTACCATATAAATGCTTGCTATCGACAGAAACAAATGGCTTGCAATGCTTAAAAGCCTAAACACAGGATGGGAACGCCCAGAATACTTTGTCGAACATGCTACAGTTGCGGAACATAAGGTGCCCATCATAGTAAAGTAAGGCCCTGAGCTTACATATCGTTCCGGGACAACAACTCTACAGTGCTTGTAGTAGCTTCGGCACCTTGTTGTATGAGTCCTCCCAGTCCCCGTATATCTGTGCAATTGCCTTTTGCTTCGCCATCCAAACCTTTCTATACGAGGGTTTGAAGTGATAGCTTTGTCGAACTGCACCCTGCATGATGGTCTTGCAAATAAGGTCGTTGTCCAACTATAAATGGTCTTGGGACATGGTGGGTGCTAAACACGTATGCGCTCCACCAACCCTCTGAACCTCTCTAACAAAATAAAACATTCATTGTTGGAAACTACACTACAATTAAACTTGACTTCACCAGCATCTGAGGCTCTGTTGAAGGGCTACACGGAGATTCCAGGGACATCCAGTTGCAGATTGGCAGCAATGCACATGGTACTTTAATTGGTTTGATTTGAAAACTCGATACTCAACACGAATGCTGTAGTTCTTCACACCCTGCATTACTGCATCTCTACTTTTGACTCTGTGGCTGATCCGAAACTCTACCCCATCGTCTAGGTTGTGATCGTCTTCTCCAGTGTTGAAAAATGGAGATTTCTCATGCATCGCATCTAGATCTAATGCATGATAGTGACTTGGTACATCTGATAGCGTCGGAATCGGGTGGGGGAGAGGCAAAACATAGCGCACCACTGCCTCGACTGGCATCTCCAGTATAAACTCTTCATCATCATCATCTTAAGAGGAATCATTATCGTTGCTATCTGCCACATACTCTTTGTCGATGTCTTCATCACCCACATCCATGTCTTCCACTGGACTAGCAACATAAATCGGTGGTTGTGCTAGAGGTAGGTCATCCTGCACAAAACTCGAGTGGACGAATCCACTGCCATCAACATCACCAACCTCGGCGGAAAGCTCCATCGATTGTTTCGCCATGATTCTCCCATGGATGTCAAACATGAGTCGCACATGCTCGTCGCCCTGGAGCCGAAACAGGCGAAACCGAAAAACTCCATTACCCAACGGTGCTAGCAACCTATACACCATCCTTCCGATCTCTTTTCTCTCTAAACCACCAAGATTGCTCAATATCAGACTCTTCAACTTGAACAATGAACTTACGCGCCGAGTGCGCAATAGTAACAGATTATCACACTCAAATATCACTCCATTGTCACTGTTCTTCATACGACAATTGGGATACACATAGACAACTGCATATCTACTACTACTGGACATTTTTGCCTATTATTTGGAAGAAAAACCGAGGAGAAGAATATATGAAATGTATGTGGAGAATGCCAAAGGTTGCACATCCTTTTATAGTTGTTGAAAATTTGTCATAGTATATCTCGTTTACACTATAAACGTTATAATTTAACATGTATCTCTTTACAATGTAAACGAGATAAGATTGCACGTATCTCGTTTACACTATAAACGAGATATACACGTGTCAATTGTCATGCGCACTGTCTTATCTCGTTTGCACTGCAAACGAGATAAGTAGTGCTACGTATTTTTGTAATAATTTTTAAAGTTATTTATTTCAGTAAATAAAATATTTTTTAATTTATTTAAATAAAAAATCATATATATATTCACTTAATAATAATAATAATAATAATAATAATAATAATAATAATAATAATAATAATAATAATAATAATAATAATAAAATTATTAGAGATTATTCTACAAGAAATTCAGGGTTAAAAGCATTTGATATTTTTGTATTTATTATAATCAAATGATGTCCTATTTTAAAAGACATGTTTTATTAAAAGAAAATGTTTTAATTTGGATTTCAAAGCATCATTATTCACTTTACTTGTTTCTAACGAAAATAGTGTATTAATATGCTAGTGTCATCGTCTACATGCACAAAGCTAAGTTAATAATAATAAAGGTTGACATATAGTAAAAGTAAAATGGATCGGAAACTGTTATGTCTGACAGAAAAAAATGTTGGGGATTAATCTGTGTATTAATTTTTCTTGGGGACTAAAATGTCCACTTTTAAAATCTTTTGGGACTAATTTGGATAATTACTCTGCCAAAAAATAAACTGATAACTATTTTATCTGTCGGAATAAAATCTTGAAAATTAATCTATGTATTGATTTTTTTTAGATTAAAATATCTGCTTTTAAAATCGTTGGATATTAATTTGGATAATTACTCTAAAATTATTTTTAACCCAGCAAAAGTTAACCGATTTGACCAAAAGGTTGAAGTGATCAGAGTCAATCAACTTAATTGAAAGCGGAGCCAAAATTTAATCACGTAATTGAAGACAGCTTAACTTTTTTTAGCATATTTTGTTAACGAGAGATATGACGATTTATAAAATACAGACCTGCTATACATACAAGTTTTTTTGGTATACAAGTTGGCTCAATCCCAATAAAAACAATCCTCAATTTCGATGGCGTGTAAACACGCGCTTCCCCATCTCTTGAATAACGTAAAAACCATTATGACATGTGGTTCTTCTCCCTCAAGCAAAATCACAACGCTCAAAATTCAAACAAAGATCAAAATCTCTCAAAAATCTCTCAAAATCATCGCGAAAAAGTCAAGGAAGTTTCAAAGCTGTATTCAAAATCTTTAGCAACAAAGACAGAAAGAAAACACGAAAGATTATTGAAGGTAATGTTCACTAATCTTGCATTCTCTCACTTTCTCTCTCTCATTCTGATTCCAAAACCCTACATACTCATAAGTCTCTTTATTTAGTACAATCATATCGTGTTCTTACCTTTCAATGATTACTGTTTTGATTATACGCTTCATTTCAAAGTAAAATTGTTAGGTCGGTGTAACTGTTATGTTAGATCGGCATAAAAATATTACGTAGTTTTTGTCGTATAGTTTAACCAATATCTGCATGTGTTTGAAGCATTTGAATTTATTTTTGTGCATGTTTGAGTGTTTGCATATTTCGAACTACGTTGGTCTCAGAACTTGTTGAAAATGCTTTTGGTGTATTTTGTTGCTGTTTTGGTGTATTTGGAAATTTTTTTTGTTGTATTTCGTGTGAATTGAGATATACTATATCTGTTGTCCATTTTATGTTGTAACTAGAGAAAAGAATATTGTTATTCTGCTTCTGATGTTATTTTTATACATATTTGAGTGATTAGCAATGGTTTTTGTCTATTTTATGCATTGTTTCATTGAATTGCATGTTATTTTGAACTCATATTGTATGATGTAATTTTGGTGTATTTGGAAGATTTTTTGGTGTATTTCGTGTGAATTGAGGTGCACCTGCTGCTCTTGTCACCTATTAACCTTCTTTTTATTCCTTACAAAAGAAATGGAAAAAAATAAAGCACTAAAATATAATGTAAGCATATATATGTTTGAACAACTCAATTTATTTTGAATAAATGTTGTTTATTTACATGATTCTGATTTATTTACAGAAAAATCATGATTTGAGATGCTCGACCAGATTAATTCACAAAACTTCCAGAACATGCGCGATGAGAAGAAAGCCATTGTTCGAAAACTGGGATTTAGTGGTTTAATGCATATCCATCCGATGAATGTGCAACATAAGCTTTTGTAAGAGTTGGCATATTCTTTTGATCTGTCTCATAACAAAGTAGACACGCGGTATGGTATAATCAACTTCACCCTAGAAAATATAACAGCTGCACTAGGCTTGACTGTATCAGGTAAAAAACAATTTTGTAATAAATTGTGAAAATCAATTATCAGTGTATTTTCAACTTATTTCTGTGTTTTTGAGATATTTTTTGCTGCTTTTTCAAGTCCACTCTATCCAGAAAAAAATTAACTTTCAAGAAAGTTTTTAGAAGCTTCCAAGGCAAGACTTTGTCCCAATTATCAACACCTATGATGGAGATGAGTGTTGATGGGAAGGAAATCGGCTAAGATTCAAGAGGTTATTCATCCTCTACATTCAGATGTCTTTCTTGTTGCCGACAATGGTAAACAAAGTTTCTCTAGTTCACTTGCCGCCGATTATTGACTTGGGTGCAATACTTGAACACAATTGGGATGGTCATGTGCTGAACTTCCTCATAAAGGGCATCAAACAGCACATAGTCGAAAAGAAATATGTTGTTAATGGCTGCTTGTTTGCTCTAATGATTATATATTTTTACGAATCAACATACAAATAAATCGGCAGATGCAATTTTTTGACCACCATGGGTCCAACATCAGACTAGGCAATTACTGGTTAGAAGAATACAAGCTGAGATCAAGTAAGACATGGTAACTGAAGAGAATTCCTTCTTCAATTTCAGTGTATTTCTTATAGATATATTGTGTAAATACATGTTTTTTCTGTTTTAGGAAATTGTGAAAAGAGCATAGGTCAGAAAACAACTAAAACAGAGAAAGAAGGTAGAAAAGAAGAAAAAGAAGAGTATGATTGTTGCTGAATTCGAGTATAATTTTAAAAATGACTTGGAGGACACACAAAAAACAAGAAAACAACCTATAAGAGCAGCAAAGAAAAAGTAGTCTTTTTCAGTGTATTTTTTACCGTTTTATTTTGTATTTTTGCTTGATGATTGACTCATTTTCCAAGATGGAGTCCAAGAAAAGAAAGCACATTTATGAGGATTCATCTTCTGAAAAAAAAAGTGAATCTGATAATGTGTAAGATTCAGAAACTATGTCTTGGTTTTTCGTCAAAATTTTATTTATTAACCAAATTTTTTTAATGTATTGTCAGAAGCGAAGAAAGTGAGAAAATAAGAAAACAAAGATTGAAGAAAAAAATTCACAAGCCTGCAAAAAAGTAAGTATTATTTTGACCAATTTTATTATGTTTATTTGCCTGATAATTTTTTGCTTTTTCAGGATGCAATCCAAAAAAAGAAAACAGATTATTGAGGATTCATCTTAGGAAAAAGAAACCGAATCTTCCGAAAAAGAAACTGAATTTGAGAATGAGTAAGATTCCAAAATTTTCATTGTATTGCTATCTTTATTTTTTTTTATCAAAATTTTCTTTATTAACAAAATTTTTTGCACGTATTATTAGAAGTGAAGAAAGCGAGAAAATAAGAGAAAGAAAATTGAAGAAAAAAAAACCTGCAAAAAAGTAGGTGTTCCTTTATTTAGTGAATTTTATTATGTTGATTTGCTTGAGGATTGTTTGCTTTTCCAGAACTAAATCCAAAAAAAGAAATAGGTGGTTGAGGGCTCATCCTCCCACAAAGAAACTGATTTTGATAATGAGTACGATTGAGAATCTATCATTCTAATGCTATGCTTGTCAATTTTTGGTGTATTTTGGCAATTTTATTATATATTTTGTTGCCTGATGATTGCTTGCTTTTCCAAAACTGAATCTAGAAAAAGGAAACAGGTGGTTGAGGACTCATCCTCCCACGAAGAAACTGATTCTGATAATGAGTATGATTGAAAACCCATCATTGTAATGCTATGCTTGTCAATTTTTGGTGTATTTGGAAAATTTTACTGTGTTTTTGTTGCCTGATGATTGTTTGCTTTTTTCAAGATGCAAGAAAAATTCACTGATCTTCCAAAAACTGGGCTTCACTCCACCGAAGCTCACTATGATCCTTCAGACACGTAAGATTCAATATGTAAAATCCTTTCTTTGCTAAAATTTTCTAAAACTTGATGTAATTAATTACTCTAGTTTTACTGAATAATTTTTATTTTGTCCATAGAATACCATCTGCAAATTTGGCAAGTGAACATGATGATGTGTTCCAAACACAGACAAGCCTTCACAATAGTGTAAATCAATTGAGTGATAACATGTATTCTCTATTTCTCTTATCATTTGTTTAATTCTTCTGCTACCATATTCTAGTTTTGATTTCATATATATATTCTTTAGAAAAAATTCCTTTAAGATTTTACTCAAGAAAAAAATGGCAAAAAAAAAAAAAGAAAAAGCTGCAACTATGTAAGTTCTCATAAAACAGAAGTTGTGTTTATATTGAATCTTTGAGGTGTATTGGTTTCGGTGTATTTCATGTTGAAGGAACAAGATGAATCATTAAATGAAGCAGCTCTTGTTCTAGAAGCAATAATAGGTAGTGATTCTCAAGAAAAAAATGATTGTTCTTTAGAAAGAGACTCATTCTGAATCAGAACCACTCGACATGTGAGTTTTCCAACTTACTTTCAATCTTCTATGCTTTGAGTTAATCATTTCCACCTGAATGTTTACTCAATATTAACTTTTTATTTTTGTTTTCATTAGACTTCTACTTCAAATATGTGCACCTCCATCAGAAACAACAGCCTCGTCAAGCCCCATCAACCAACTGCTGCAAAGTCTCCCGGCGAGGAATATACAGAAGAAACTATTAATGCGTAAGGAATAATAAGTTACATGTCTTTTTAAATACCAGTGTATTTGGTTCTTATTTTGGTGAATTTCATGTGAATTAAGGTGCAATTACTTTTTTTAATTTAATTCCTTTTCTATAATCCTGCAGTACTCCACAACCCCATGACCCTGCTGAAAACACACCAACAAAGCCAGTAGCTCCTAATATAAGTTCTACATAATATAATTCTCTTTCAATATTTTCTGTCTATTCTTATACTATTTTATATGTCACCAGGCAGTCAACCACCATCTCAAGCCAATGTTGGATTAATGATGGTTACCAAGGCAGCATCATTTCTAAAGCATGACATTCATGCACCGTCATTCAGCCTTAGCTTTTCTGAATTGAGTCAAGAAGATACACTTACTCAGGAGGGTCAACCAGTAGTTGAAAAGGAAAAATATCAAGAGAGCCCGATATTCGTTGAAGAATTAGAAGAGTTAGTGGAGCAGGTTGTAAATACTGGGGTTGCAGCGGCATTAAATTTTACTGAGAATAAAAGTTTTCCATGCCAAAAGGTGCATCCTACCATGAGCTTTGTTAACAAGTTCAAAACTCCTGTGAGGCGGAGCGAAATAACTGCAACTTTAAGGAAAAATGCTTTCTCTGGGCCACAACTGTCAAGACCTATGACGATACAAGAACTAACAAGCCCCAGTAACAAGAGGGCACAATATTCACCCTAAACCATAAATATCTGCTGAAAATAACAAGAGGGCACTTTGCATCTTTAAAAGCCAATACATATGTCAAAAATCTGGTAATCTTAGAATAACATTAATTATTTTCTTATGAGTTATTGTGCCATATATGTAATAACTTTAGGTTTTTTGTTTTCCTAGGTTGTCTCTGCAATGTGTCTTTTTCTGAACAAAAAAAAAATGAAAGATTTGAAGAACAAATATATTGTCTCACTCCCTGATATTGTGGTAAGGTGTAGTAAATTCAAATTTCGGTATATTTTTAAAATGTATTGTTTGTTATAACTGTTTCTTTCGGTGTTATACAAATTCTATAGAATTTGGCTTTGAGGAATCATCAGGACAAGTTCAAACAACCAAGAACTAACAAGCCCTTCGATATTCAAGACTATAAGGACTTCATCCCATATTTAGACAAGAAAAAGTTGGCATGCCATATATTTGTAAGTTTTCGTTTATAAAGCTTCTTAAACAATTCTTTCATTAGGTGCCAATTAAACCAAAAAATTATTCTCTTTGGCCAAACTTCAGATATTTGTCCCAGTTTGTTACGGAAAACATTGGTGGATACAGATGCTGGCTGTTAAAAAGAAGAAATTAATGTCCTTGACCCATTTCACAAAAAATCTCCTTAGAAAGAAAGAACAACACTTAATAAATTTGTTGTAAGTTGCTTCTGTTTTCTCTATAAATTCCTTGGTTTCTGTCTATTATAAGCAATATAAAAGTTCGGTGTAGTTCTATTTGAAATAAGATGGATTATTGGTTCATTTTAGTGTAATTTGGTATTAAATATAGTCTTTCTTATATTTTGCTTTTTTGGATTTTAGGGCTACATGATTTCAAGAATGAGGGAATTTGCTGGAGGACAACCTCTAACAGACAAGGATGACGAAATTGAAGCACCATATGTTAACATCGCTGGGCAACATACCCAGTATAAATCTTTCTATCTGAGATATTTTGTGTTTTTTCTTTTACTGTTATAATTTATTTTGCTAATATATTTTTGTTTTTAGCTTTAATTATGCCATTTATGTGATGAAATGGTTCGAGATAATTGAACCAAAAAACATCAAAAAGGACAAATATGAATTGGAGAATTGGACACAGGTAACTATCTTTAAAAATAGATAACTCTATATTACTAAATTAACAGAGTTTAATAAAATAAAATTTTTTAAACTGTAAGAAGAAGTGGATCATTTAGGAGTTGAATATGCGTTACTGATTCTATTTGATGAAATCAATTGACTCAGAGATAAAGCCATTCAAGATTGTGAAGCCATAAGATTGTCCAAGCCATCTGTGGCATTATTGAGGACTTATTGTGAATTGCGTTCAGAAGATATCGACAGTGAATAGTTTGAATGTTGTAGACTGTTAAAAATTGTGTACTAAATTGTCTGTTTAAGAACATATTTTCTATCTTTGTGAATATTTAATCCAAGCTTTTTATAAATATTCTTTGCAAAAATAAACTTCTATGAAACTGTCTATGCTGTATTGAAATGCTGTTAATCTGAATGAATCCAGGTTCAAAAAAATCCAGGAAAACAAGATTAAATTGTCTAATACACCAAATTCCTTTACGAATACACCAAAAACTATTTGAAATACATCAAAAAACGTGCATACATATTTTTCTATAAATTATAACCAGAAGATATGAGAATTCTGTAATTTGAATCGTTACTCTCCTTAAATATTGAATTGTCTATGTATTGTATATTTAAAAAAACAGATCCCTTCAGATAGTTGAAGACACTAATTTTGAAACAAACAACAATATGAGAAAATGGAACAAAATAAGAAAATATCAAAAAGAAGAGCATGCAGAATACATAGAAATTGTTTTGCAATACAGTTAAATAGTGTCACACTACACCGGAAAAACTATCCTATGCTACTAAATCTCTGAACTGATAATTCATAACATGTCCATGATATTGGTTGGAATTTGACTACAGTAGTGAACCACCATAAAAAGGGTTCAACTGCAAAAAATAAATCTTATATTAGCAAAACTAATAACAAACAAAAATAAACTCAATTCCCCCTGTTTAAAGAACATCACTTTTACCTCACTTAGAGCTTTCGCTTTCTTTTTCTTTGAAGCATTTGCAATCTATTTTTCGGTCTTTGATCCCAGTCTATTTTTAGGACATCCTCTTGTTCTCACGTGTGGAGGCTTTGAAGCTCGTTAATATCTTCGAAGGAAGCATCTTCGTGAGATAACGAACATTTTTTTTTCTTTTGGCTTTGTATTCTTGCATCTCAACCATAACATTATCGTAAGCGCGGTGCAGAATCGCAGTCAACTTCTCAAATTCTGATGCAAATTTACAGATATTTTGTGACCGAAACACCAAATTGTCAAATCTCTTGCTTATTGGCTCCAACAAAAACTCATCGTGGCCGCTCTTGATATGTATGTGCCTCCTCTTTACATTCTTGCTCCATCGTTCTAATATATATCTTGGTGACACTTTATTCACTCGCTCAAAGCTTAGGACGCTCAGAGAATGACGGCACAATATCCCTCTTGACTCGAATAATAAGCACTGACATTTAACTTCAGCTGATATCCTATCGTATGTAACCGCAAACTTGTTAAATGTTGAGTTAGAAACCTGTTCTACAACTTCATATACCGTATAGCCTAGAGCGGAGTGCGTTGATATTGTGATGCAATTCACCTTTCCTCTGAATTGTGCTTGGACTTTTCTGAACTTCTCAAGAGTATACACATATTGAAACTGAGCTTCTATTGAGGATTTTGTTGCACACGGTATGACGGTATGAAAATTTGCAGCATCCAATTCTCTTTCTCTTTGCTCTCTACTTCCTAGGCAATTATCATACTGTTTGACGAATTGGATAAGTAAGCTGGTGCGCGCAATAAACTTGTTTAAGAAAGCATGCATGCTTTTACTCCTTTGTGTACTTCTCATCCTGGTCCAGAAGTAGTGATCGAGATAAACTAGAATCCATAAATGACGATCTTCGAAAAGCTCTAAATAAACACCTAATCAGAACTAAAATACACCGAAAAACATACAATTTGACACCTCTACAGCACAAGAAAAACACATACTAAAATTAACAACATCAGTTAATCTTGAAAAAAACATTACCTGAAAGCCATTTGTTGTCCCCAAGACCATACTTCATCAGAAAATCATTCCAATTCCTATCAAATGATTCTTTTGTAAGAGAGTTTCGAACAACATGACTCATCTCGTGTTCATTTTTTTTGTGTCGTTTGTAGCCATTTAATTTACTTGGGATCTTCTTCATGATATGGCAAATACACCACCATTGAATTATTGTGGGCATACAAGCCTCAATAGCCCTTTGGATCGATACACATTGATCGATAAGAATGCCTTTCGGAACATTTCCTACCATGCAATGAAACTAACATTCACATAATCATTTGAATGATTAAGTATCTTCATTTTTCATCAAAGCACATCCCAATAGTGTTGACTGACCGTGGTGATTCACCCCAACAAAAGAACCAAAAACCAAATTATACCTGAATACAACGACACAGAAACAAAATCATTAATACACTAAAATAATATCTCTATACACCGAAAATGGTACCAAATACATATAAACCAGAACAGCATATTACCTGTTTGTATTGTAAATAATATCGAATGAAATAACATCTCCAAAATACTCATAGGCAGCCCTGCTTCTTGTGTTGGCCCAAAAAGCAATCTTAATCGATTGATCAACCTCAAATTCAAGCTCGAAAAAAAATTCTGATTCTTCACTTTCATTCTTAATAAGTATTTCCCAAATTCTTTTGCATCCTCTAGTTCCGAAACATTCTATACTTCTCTTATGATGTAATTTCTCACATCTTTTTTAATAAAACTTAATTCACGATGACCCCGCTGCTGCGACAAATGATTGGTATGTTTTGCTTGGTCTGATTCCAACTTCCTCGTTATTCTCTATTGTACGTCGTACGGACATGCTTAATTCCCTGTGTTGTTTAAGATCTCTGCTTGATTTGGACAACAGCGATGTGAATGATGAAACATAACCTTCGAAATGATCCAAACACTAACGTCCTTCAATATGTTTTTATAAATTCTTGCAGGACAATTTAATCCAACTGAGGGATTTATCTTCTTAGTTGGAGATATGTTCGATTTTCATTTTCTCTCTCTACTACATATAATCAATTGGTTTTTAATTTTATTTTTCTTCTTATTTGTGCTCCGAATTCTTGTAGAAACACCTACAATTTTCGAATAATCTTTATAGAATTTTATAGCATTTTCAAGCGTGTTAAAAGTCATCTCAACCTTTGGAACAAGCTGCTCATCAACGTCGTATAGAAACTGCAAAATAGATAAAAAATAGTTCACAATACACCATATTAAAAGCTAGCATCATTGAAGTTCATCATAAAAAATAATAAAATCAGATTCAGAACTCATCATCAAATAGATCCTAAATGATTCAACTACAGAATCATAAACTACTAACAAACTACATTATCTAGATTCAAATCACCTCACTACTTGATTTGATTCAAAATAATAATACAATTCACCCTCGTTCAATTAAAAGTCTGAACCAATAATACACCGAAAAGAGTTCAGATATACACCAAAACGAGAAATGGAACATATTCAATTTAAACCATCAATGATGAACAATAATTTTCACAAACAAAAACATTATTCACTTACAGAATCATCAACTACTAGAATCGAACCACACCTCAGCTACTTCATTGGATTCAAAACAATAATCTACTTCGCTCTAGTTCAATTGACAATCTGAACTTGAATAATTCATTATCTTCAACAAAGATAACTGTTCAAAACTAATTTCAGAGCTTGATTTCAAAAATGTATAGAACGAAAAAAATCATGAAAACTAAAGCAAGAGAACGCAAAGAACGAAGGAAGAAAAACGCAGAGATGTAAGAGAACGTAGATCGAAAACGCTGATAAAATTCAAAAAAGAAAACGAAATCCTTTCAAAAAAGGCAGTTATATATTCGTCCGTTGATTGAAAATTTGGTTAGATAGTGGCGCGTGAAGTGAATTAGATTAAAGAGATTTCTATAAACTTATATCGAAAAATAACTTGTATGTAAAAAATATTTCTATAAATAAAAATTGATATATTTTATTATTTAGATTGATTTTGATGATTTATAATTATAACCATTCAAATTTTCAATTTTAAATTAATAACTTTTTCTATACTACTATCAACTAGTTTTTGCACCACATTCTCTTTCTTAAATGTGTTAGAGCTCTATGTTAAATGTATTAGAAGTAACTAATCTATTTATTTATTATTTCAACTAATTTAATTATTTTAATTATTATTATTTTTTATTTTTATTTGTTGAATTACATTGAATTATTATTATTAATAACGAGACAAAACGACTAAAAAAACTACACAATAAAGCATAAATTATTCTAAAGTGAATAATATAAGTTTCATAAGCAAAAATATTAAGGAAGCATTATTAAATAAAGATTAAGGGTAAATTTGGTCAAGTGGAGCAAAGTTGTCACTCCAAGAAAATATGGAGGCTTAGCAATTAGAGATACTGACGTCGGCCTTTTTGCCAGTAAAGAATTTCATAAAAACAGTCGCGTTGTAGATATAGTCTCTAAACCGACAGAAATCCCTTCGTACAAACGTTTTGGTTGTCACAAGTAACAAACTCCTTTAAAATTGTTAACCGAAGTATTCAAACCTCGGGTCATCTTCTCAAGGAACTGCAGGGAAGTATGTTCTTATTATTGGCTATGGAGATTGTAAATTGGGGTTGAGAGTGAGGAATAAGTATGACAAATAATTTAAATGGCAATTAAAATAAATAAATACTGTAAAACAAACTTTTGGTAAGGTATGAGAAATTGGAAGTCCAAATTAGTTATCCTTCTCAATAATTCAATTCCTCGCCGTCAGTCCCGTCGAGCGATTTCATACCTTGCTTGGCTTGCTTCTTGGCTTGATAGCTAATGATATATGAAATTGAGATAGTTACCTTTCAGAAAATTAGAGAGTGTTAATGTAGATGTGTTATTCTTCGGAAGGTAGGAGAAAAGAGAAAACTATAAAAATAAAAAGATCAGCTTAGATGATTTCAGTTATGCTGGACTCTCTCTCTCCTACAGCCTCCTTCTTAGGTCTCGCTTTCTGTGCGACATGAACCCACTGATTGGAAGACAATACCTATAGGGGGCTGGTAATTCAAATCCGAATAAGCTGGTCAAGTAGAAGGAACTCCCAAAGTGTGAAGCCCTTTGGAGTAGGGGGATGAGACTTGGTCTGGGGCAATTGCACCGTTCTCTCCCTCCGCACTTAAAGAAGATTGAATCTTAACTCCACTTAGTTAACCTTTGCTAAAGTGAAGGAAAGTCAAGAGACTAATTAGTCTGACCTTCGAATCCTATTTATTTCCTAAGAAAAGATTGGGATTATTAAAAGTCAATTCAACTAGCAAAGATAACAGTTATCAATTATGTTGAGCTAAGATAACTCCTGAGTTACTGATTTCTTAACCAAGACCAAAAGGGGAAAATAAATAAATCTACTGGAATAAAAATATCTTCAAATTGGGAATAACAGTAACACAAATAATAGAGAGCAATATTAAACTAAAATACCTCAAATAACATTAATTCAAATAATCTGGAACATAGAAGAATTCATAAATTAACTTGCAAAAGTAAATAATCAACTAAAGTAATGGAATGAATAAAAGTGAAAGGGAAGCTTAAAGTAAAGGAACATTAAACCTAGGATTGAGAGTCACTCCTAAAACTAAGAGAAGTCCTAAATCCTAAGAGAGAGAGAGGAGAGAACCTCTCTCAAAACTAAATCTAAATCATGGAAAGTAACTAGATTGGCGAGCTCTCTCTGAATGGATGCATTCCCTCACTTCATAACCTCTGGTCTATGCCTTCTGGACTTGAATTTGGGCCAAAAAGGGCCTCAGAATTCGCTGGGAGCGTTTTCTGCAATTTCTGGTGCGTGGCCTCTGTCACGCGTCCGCGTGGGTCACGTGCTCGCGTCATTTGGAGCTTTTCTTGTCACGCGGTCGCGTCAGTCATGCGGCCGCGTCATATGTGTTTTGCTTAAGGCGCGCAGTCGCATCAGTCATGCGGCCGCGTCGCTATTGATTCGCGCTTGGCATGCGTCCGCGTCGTCCATGCGATCGCGTGGATGCCAGTTTCTTTAAAAACTCCGTTTTGTGCTTTCCTTCCATTTTTGTATGTTTCCTTTCCATCCTTTAAGTCATTCCTGCCTTAGAAGATCTGAAACTACTCAACACACTAGTCACAACATCGAATGGAATTAAAGATAATTAAAATAATTAGTTTTAAAGCATAGGAAACGTGTTTTTCACATACATCACATAATAAGGAAGGAGAAGTAAAACCATGCAATTAATATGAATAAGTGGGTGAAGGAATGGATAAATCACTCAAATTAAGCACAAAATATATCATAAAATATGGGTTTATCAACCTCCCCACACTTAAACAATAGCATGTCCTCATGCTAAATCCAAGGTAAAAAGTAAGGTTAAAGTGATGGAATGTCATGTAATGCAATCTAATCTAAATGCAACTACCTAGATGAATGATGCATTATGCAATTCTAATTTTTATTCACTTGAATATAAAGCTTGCATGTAGTTAAATTAATTCACATTCTCAAGGAGTCATGTATATATATAGCCAAGCCGTAGATAGTGATGAAGTGCCTTTACAATTGAGATGGGAGAGAAAAACATTTTAAAAACTTGCAGGACAATTAATAATTTAAACAGAGATAAATGTTAATGAGCTATTGAACCCTCACTGGATTTTGTGTTTACTCTCTAATCACTCAGTGTTTCTTGGGTTAATCACTCTATTCTTCTTTTTATTCTTACTTTCTATAACTTTGTTCTTCATCTAACCAATCAACAATCATAGAATATAGTCATACCAAAAATCATGAGGTCTTAAGTAAGGTTGTAATGGGGCCAAGGTAAAGGTAAGGGTATATGTATAAGGCTAAGTGAGCTAATAAGTGAATCCTTAATTAGACTAAGATCTCACCTAACATACATACTTTCTAAATCAAAGCTTCTTTACCTATTTTCCATATTTTCTCACTTTTGATGTTACATGCTCATATCTCAATATTTATTTTTATCCCATGTGCATTGCTTTATTTCATAATTGGGGAATTCTTTTTGTATCCCCTTTATTCATAACACTTTTTTTTTAATGCACATGGTAATTCAATTATTTTGATTTTACATGAGCATGCTTCCCAAAACTTTTTATTTGAGTTATTTTATTCTTTTCAACTTTTCTACCTTTTGTTTTTATCATCCATGTTCCCAATATGTTTTCCCACATTTAAACCATACATACTTCCTATCTTAAGCTAACCAAGGATTCAACTTGGGATTTTTATTTTGTCTTTCTGCTTAAGGCTAGTAATGTGGCTGATAGAATAAAAGGGGGTTTAAAGGCTCAAGGGGCTAACAAGGGTGATGTAAAGGGTAGGCTATTTTGGGATAAGTGAGCTAAAATCAAATAATGGCCTCAATCACTCTCTTGGTATGTATTTCTATTCTATAATCGGACATATAGATTAAAACAAAGTAAAGAACACCAGAATAAACAAGAAGGGCGGAACAGACAGGAATAAAATATTATGGTTTGAATGTAACCATACAATTAAGCTTAAAACTCACAGGCTGTGTGTTCTCTAGCTCAAAAATCATTTATCAGTTATGTATGTCATGCAGGTTTAGTAAAAAATTCTCATTATTCTCAATGTAAAACTTAAGGTGGCTTTAAAGTTCTAGTGTTTCTCCTTGATGAAATGTTGTTAACTAACTAACATGTAATGCTATATATACAAGGTGTGGGTTGTTTTGATTCTGTTAAAGTCTCTAGTTTACTTCCTTTTTCTTTTCAATCTATTCCGAGTTATCTTATGCTAAAAAGGGTAAACTATACTAATCAATCCACAATTTCTATAACTAATAAGTTAGAATTGCAACTAAACTAAGTGGCTAAAATATGAACTAAAAATGCAAAATGCAGAAATAGAGTATAAATACATGAAAATAGCAATGTATAAGTACTGCAAAATAGAAATAAAAAGAAAAATATAGAAAAATAGCAAAATAAATAAAAAGAGTATGTAGTGGTTCACCAAAAAAAGAACGCCAGAGATGGCGACCTCCCCACACTTAAAATGTAGCATCGTCCCCGATGCTCACTCAAGCAGGGTGTGAAGGGGTGTCACACTGGAATGGTGGGTAGCTGGGGTCTCTGTGGTGGTGGTCTGATAATCAGCCTGTTGCAGAGGAGGTGCTGACTGGATATGGATCTCGGGGTCTACAGCCTAAATCTGAGGTGGAGCCTCCTGATGTGATGTTGCCTGCTGGGGGCCTGCTTGCGCTGCCTCCTGCTGTGGATGGGGTGCAGCCTCGGGCGCATCTGCCTCCTCCTCAGATGCCTTGGATGGTGTGTCAGGCTCGGAGGGGATGTCGCCAGAGCGTATTGGTGCACGAAATTGTGATCATCAATAATGGCGCCAATAGAATTGGAGCTCTCAAATGTGAATCACACTTTGTCACAATTCCGCACAACTAACCAGCAAGTGCACTGAGTCGTCCAAGTAATAAACCTTACGTGAGTAAGGGTCGATCCCACGGAGATTGTCGGCTTGAAGCAAGCTATGGTCATCTTGTAAATCTCAGTCAGGTGGATTCAAATGGTTATGAAGTTTAAGGTAATGAAAATAAACATAAAATAAAGATAGAGATACTTATGTAATTCATTGGTGGATTTCAGATAAGCGTATGAAGATGCTTTGTTCCCCTTGAACCTCTGCTTTCCTATTGCCTTCTTCCAATCATTCATACTCCTTTCCATGGCAAGCTTTATGTTGGGCATCACCATTGTCAATGGCTACATCCCGTCCTCTCAGTGAAAATGGTTCTGATGCTCTGTCACAACATCGGCTAATCAGCTGTCGGTTCTCGATCATGTCTGAATAGGATCCATTGATCCTTTTGCGTCTGTCACACGCCCCACAATCGCGAGTTTGAAGCTCGTCACAGTCATCCCTTCCCAGATCCTACTCAGAATACCACAGACAAGGTTTAGACGTTCCGGATCTCAGGAATGGCCGCCAATAATTCTAGCCTATACCACGAAGGTTCCAATCTTAGATCAGAAACCCAAGAGATACGCATTCAAGCCATTGCTAGTAGAACAGAGGTGGTTGTCAGGCACGTGTTCATAGGTGAGAATGATGATGAGTGTCACGGATCATCACATTCATCAAGTTGAAGAACGAATGAATATCTTGGAGAAGAAATAGACTTGAGTTGAATAGAAAAACAATAGTACTTGTATTAATTCATGAAGAACAGCAGAGCTCCACACCTTAATCTATGGTGTGTAGAAACTCCACCGTTGAGAATACATAAGAACAAGGTCTAGGCATGGCCGTGAGGCCAGCCTCCAAACATGCATAAGACTCTCAAAGATCAAAAGTATATGAAAAGGTGTGAAAATACAATAGCAAAAGGTCCTATTTATAGAGAACTAGTAGCCTAGGGTTTACAGAAATCAGAAATTAATGCAGAAATCTTCTTCCGGGTCCACTTGGTGTGTGCTTGGGCTGAGCATTGAAGCTTCCATGTGTAGAGACTTTTCTTGGAGTTAAACGCCAGCTTTTGTGCCAGTTTGGGCGTTTAACTCCAGCTTTTGTGCCAGTTTTGGAGTTAAACGCCAGAATTCTTGAGCTGACTTGGAACGCCTGTTTGGGCCATCAAATCTCGAACAAAGTATGGACTATTATATATTGCTGGAAAGCCCAGGATGTCTACTTTCCAACGCAATTGAGAGCGCGCCAATTGGGCTTCTATAGCTCCAGAAAATTCACTTTGAGTGCAGGGAGGTCAGAATCCAACAGCATCTGCAGTCCTTTTTCAGCCTCTGAATCAGATTTTTGCTCAGGTCCCTCAATTTCAGCCAGAAAATACCTGAAATCACAGAAAAACACACAAACTCATAGTAAAGTCCAGAAAAGTGATTTTTATTTAAAAACTAATAAAAACATAATAAAAACTAACTAAAATATACTAAAAACATACTAAAAACAATGCCAAAAAGCGTATGAATTATCCGCTCATCACAACACCAAACTTAAATTGTTGCTTGTCCCCAAGCAACTAAAAATCAAATAAGATAAAAAGAAGAGAATATACAATGAATTCCAAAAACATCTATGAAGATCAGTATTAATTAGATGAGCGGGGCTTTTAGCTTTTTGCTTCTGAACAGTTTTGGCATCTCACTTTATCCCTTGAAGTTCAGAATGATTGGCATCTATAGGAACTCAGAATCCAGATAGTGTTATTGATTCTCCTAGTTAAGTATGTTGATTCTTGAACACAGCTACTTTATGAGTCTTGGCCGTGGCCCTAAGCACTTTGTTTTCCAGTATTACCACCGGTTACATAAATGCCACAGACACATAACTGGGTGAACCTTTTTAGATTGTGACTCATCTTTGCTAGAGTCCCTAATTAGAGGTGTCCAGGGTTCTTAAGCACACTCTTCTTTTTGCTTTGGACCTCGACTTTAACCGCTCAGTCTCAAGTTTTCACTTGACACCTTCACGCCACAAGCACATGGTTAGGGACAGCTTGGTTTAGCCGCTTAGGCTAGGAGTTTATTCCTGTGGGCCCTCCTTTCCACTGATACTCAAAGCCTTGGATCCTTTCTATCACCCTTACCTTTTGGTTTAAAGGGGTATTGTCTTTTTCTGCTTGCTTTTCTTTTTCTTTCTTTCTTTCTTTTTTTTTTGCCCTTCTCTTTTTTCTTTTTTTTTTTTTTTTGCAAGCCTTTCACTGCTTTTTCTTGCTTCAAGAATCAATTTTATGATTTTTCAGATCATCAGATAACATTTCTCCTTTTCCTTTCATTCTTTCAAGAGCCAACAATTTTAACATTCATAAACAATCAAATTCAAAAATATGCACTGTTCAAGCATTCATTCAGAAAAACAATAGTATTGCCACCATATCAAAATAATTAAACTGTTTTAAAATTTGAAATTCATGCACTTCTTTTTCTTTTTCAATTAAAAACATTTTTCATTTAAGAAAGGTGATGGATTCATTTTCATAGCTTTGAGGCATAGACACTTAGACACTAATGATCATGTAATAAAGACACAAACATAAATAAACATAAAGCACAATTTTCGAAAAACAGAAAATAAAGAATAAGGAAATTAAAGAACGGGTCCACCTTAGTGATGGCTTGTTCTTCCTCTTGAAGATCTTATGGAGTGCTTGAGCTCCTCAATGTCTCTTCCTTGCCTTTGTTGCTCCTCTCTCATGGTTCTTTGGTCTTCTCTAATTCCATGGAGGAGGATGGAATGCTCTTGGTGCTCCACGCTTAGTTGTCCCATGTTGGAACTTAATTCTCCTAGGGATGTGTTGATTTGCTCCCAATAGTTTTGTGGAGGAAAATGCATCCCTTGAGGTATCTCAGGGATTTCATGATGAGGAATTTCCTCATGCTCTTGATGAGGTTCTCTTGTTTGCTCCATCCTTTTCTTAGTGATGGGCTTGTCCTCATCAATGAGAATGTCTCCCTCTATGTCAATTCCAACCGAATTACAAAGGTGACAACTGAGATGAGGAAAGGCTAACCTTGCCAAAGGAGAGGACTTATCCGCCACTTTGTAGAGTTCTTGGGATATAACCTCATGAACTTCCACTTCCTCTCCAATCATGATGCTATGTATCATGATAGCCCGGTCTATAGTAGCTTCGGACCGGTTGCTAGTGGGAATGATTGAGCGTTGGATGAACTCCAACCATCCCCTAGCCACGGGCTTAAGGTCATGCCTTCTTAGTTGAACCGGCATCCCTCTTGAATCTCTCTTCCATTGAGCACCCTCCTCACATATGTCCATGAGGACTTGGTCCAACCTTTGATCAAAGTTGACCCTTCTAGTGTAGGGGTGTGCATCTCCTTGCATCATAGGCAAGTTGAATGCCAACCTTACATTTTCCGGACTAAAATCCAAGTATTTCCCTCGGACCATTGTAAGCCAATTCTTAGGGTCCGGGTTCACACTTTGATCATGGTTCTTGGTGATCCATGCATTGGCATAGAACTCTTGAACCATTAAGATTCCGACTTGTTGAATGGGGTTGGTGAGAACTTCCCAACCTCGTCTTCGGATACTCATTCTTTTTGAGTTTGAAAGGGACCTCGGGGATCACTTTCTTCTTGGGCACAACTTCATAGAAGTGGTCTTAATGCACCCTTGAGAGGAATCTCTCCATCTCCCATGACTCGGAGGTGGAAGCTTTTGCCTTCCCTTTCCTCTTTCTAGAGGTTTCTCCGGCCTTTGGTGCCATAAATGGTTATGGAAAAATAAAAAGATTTAGCTTTTACCACACCAAACTTAGAAGGTTGCTCGTCCTCGAGCAAAAGAAGTATAGAGGAGATGGAGTGGGCTTTGTGATTCGGCCAAGGGGGAGAAGTGTTGTTTAGGTTGTGTGAAAATGAAGGAGTGAAGATGGGTTTATATAGGGGTGAGAGGGGTGTGTATGGTTCGGCTATAGAGGGTGGGTTTGGGAGGGAAAGTGGTTTGAATTTGAATGGTGAGGTAGGTGGGGTTTTATGAAGGATGGATGTGAGTGGTGAAGAGAATGGTGGGATTTGATAGGTGAGTGGTTTTTGGGGAAGAGTTATTGAGGTGATTGGTGAATGGGTGAAGAAGAGAGAGAGTGGTGGGGTAGGTGGGGATCCTGTGGGGTCCACAGATCCTGAGGTGTCAAGGATATCTCATCCCTGCACTAAGTGGCGTGCAAAACGCCCCTTTCTGCCAATCCTGGCGTTAAACGCCAGGCTGCTGCCCATTTCTGGCGTTTAACGCCAGCTTCTTGCCCATTCCTGGCGTTAAACGCCAGCCTGGTGCCCATTTCTGGCGTTAAACACCCAGAATGGTGCCAGACTGGGCGTTTAACGTCCATTCTGCTACCTTTACTGGCGTTTAAACGCCAGTAACTATCTCCTCTAGGGTGTTCTGATTTTCATTCTATTTTTCACTTTGTTTTTGATTTTTCAATTGTTTTTGTGACTTCACATGATCATCAACCTACAGAAAACATAAAATAACAATAGAAAATAGAAATTTAACATAGATAAGTAAAAATTGGGTTGCCTCCCAACAAGTGCTTCTTTAATGTCAATAGCTTGACAATGGCTCTCATGGAGCCTCACAGATATTCAGAGCAATGTTGGAACCTCCCAACACCAAACTTAGAGTTTGAATGTGGAGGTTCAACACCAAACTTAGAGTTTGACTGTGGGGGCTCTGTTTGACTCTGTATTGAGAGAAGTTCTTCATGCTTCCTCTCCATGGTGACAGAGGGATATCCTTAAGGTTTAAACACAAGGGAGTCTTCATTCACTTGAATGATTAATTCTACTCTGTCAACATCAATCACAGCTTTTACTGTGGCTAGGAAGGGTCTGCCAAGGATGATGGATTCATCCATGCACTTCCCAGTCTTTAGGATTATGAAGTCAGCAGGGATGTAGTGGCCTTCAACCTTTACCAAGACATCTTCTACAAGTCCATAAGCCTGTTTCTTTGAATTGTCAGCCATCTCTAGTGAGATTTTAGCAGCTTGTACCTCAATGATCCCTAGCTTCTCCATTACAGAGAGAGGCATAATGTTTATGCTTGATCCTAGGTCACACAGAGCCTTCTCAAAGGTCATGGTGCCTATGGTACAAGGGATTGAGAACTTTCCAAGGTCCTGTCTCTTTTGAGATAATCTCTGCCTAGTCAAGTCATTCAGTTCTTTGATGAGCAATGTAGGTTCATTCTCCCAAGTCTCATTACCAAACAACTTGGCATTTAGCTTCATGATTGCTCCAAGGTACTTAGCAACTTGCTCTTCAGTAACATCTTCATCCTCTTCAGAGGAAGAATACTCATCAGAGCTCATGAATGGCAGAAGTAAATTCAATGGAATCTATATGGTCTCAGTGTGAGCCTCAGATTCCCATGGTTCCTCATTAGGGAACTCCTTGGAGGTCAGTGGACGTCCATTGAGGTCTTCCTCAGTGGGAATCACTGCCTCTTCCTCCTCTCCATTTTCGGCCATGTGGGATGTGGTTATGGCCTTGCACTCTCTTTTTGGATTCTCTTCTGTATTGCTAGGGAGAGTGCTAGGAGGGAGTTCAGTAATTTTCTTACTCAACTGACCCACTTGTGCCTCCAAATTTCTAATGGAGGACCTTGTTTCAGTCATGAAACTTTGAGTGGTTTTGATTAGATCAGAGATAATGGTTGTTAAGTCAGAGGGACTCTGCTTAGAATTCTCTGTCTGTTGCTGAGAAGATGATGGAAAAGGCTTGCTATTGCTAAACCTGTTTCTTCCACCATTATTGTTGTTGAAACCTTGTTGAGGTCTCTGTTGATCCTTCCATGAGAGATTTGGATGATTTCTCCATGAAGGGTTATAGGTGTTTCCATAGGGTTTTCCCATGTAATTCACCTCTTCCATTGCTGGATTCTCAGGATCATAAGCTTCTTCTTCAGAGGAAGCTTCCTTAGTACTGCCTGTTGCTGCTTGCATTCCAGACAGACTCTGAGAAATCATATTGACTTGTTGGGTCAATATTTTATTCTGAGCCAATATGACATTCAGAGTATCAATCTCAAGAACTCCTTTCTTCTGAGCTATCCCATTATTCACATGATTCCTTTCAGAGGTGTACATGAATTGGTTATTTGCAACCATTTCAATGAGTTCTTGAGCTTTTGCAGGCGTCTTCTTCAGATGAAGAGATCCTCCAGCAGAGCTATCCAATGACATCTTGGATAGTTCAGACAGACCATCATAGAAGATTCCTATGATGCTCCATTCTGAAAGCATGTCAGAAGGGCACATTCTGATCAATTGCTTGTATCTCTCCCAAGCTTCATAGAGGGATTCACCTTCCTTCTGTCTGAAGGTTTGGACTTCCACTCTAAGCTTGCTCAATTTTTGAGGTGGAAAAAACTTTGCCAAGAAGGCATTAACTAGCTTTTCCCAAGAGTTCAGGCTTTCTTTAGGTTGTGAATCCAACCATGTCCTAGCTCTGTCTCTTACAGCAAAAGGAAAGAGCATAAGTCTGTAGACTTCAGGGTTAACCCCATTGGTCTTGACAGTGTCACAGATTTGCAAGAATTCAGCTAAGAACTGATGAGGATCTTCCAATGGAAGTCCATGAAACTTACAATTCTGTTGCATTAGAGAAACTAATTGAGGCTTAAGCTCAAAGTTGTTTGCTCCAATGGTAGGGATTGAGATGCTTCTCCCATAGAAGTCAGGAGTAAGTGCAGTAAAGTTACCAAGCACCTCCCTTGCATTGTTGGCATTGTTGTTTTCGGCTGCCATGGTTTCTTCTTCCTTGAAAAGCTCTGTTAGGCCCTCTAGAGAGAATTGTACTTTTGCTTCTCTTAGCTTTCTCTTCAAGGTCCTTTCAGGTTCAGGATCAGCTTGAACAAGTATGCCTTTATCTTTGTTCCTGCTCATATGAAAGAGAAGAGAACAAGAAAGTAGGGAATCCTCTATGTCACAGTATAGAGATTCCTTGAGGTGTCAGAGGAAAAGAAGAATAGAAGGAGGAGGTAGAGATGAGAGAATTCAAACTTATTAAAGAAATAGGGTTCGAATTGCACCTTGAGGAGGAGTGTTAGTCCCTTAAATAGAAGGATGTGAAAAGAGGGGGAGAATTTTCGAAAATAAATTAAAAATATTTTGAAATAATAAAAAGAAAATTTTGAAAATTTGATTGAGATTTTCGAAAATTAAGTTTGGGAAAGAAATTAAGTGATTTTTGAAAAAGATTTTGAAATCAGAATTTAAAAAGATATGATTG
Organism: Arachis ipaensis; assembly: GCF_059453495.1. Lineage (NCBI taxonomy): Eukaryota > Viridiplantae > Streptophyta > Magnoliopsida > Fabales > Fabaceae > Arachis > Arachis ipaensis. The sequence goes on along the minus strand of NC_142437.1, from coordinate 20,430,406 downwards.
AAAATTAATTTTGAAAAAGATGTGATTGAAAAGATATGATTGAAAAGATATGATTGAAAATCAAATTAAAAAAAGAAAATTTTAAAACTAAAGTTGATTACTTGACTAATAAGAAATTAAAAGATATGATTCTAAAATTTAAAATTTGATCCTTTCTTAATAGGCAAGTAACAACTTGAAAATTTTTGAAGTAAATCTTGAATTGAAGCAAGGATTTTTGAAAATAGTAAAAATAAATATAAAATGGAAAGAAATTAATTTTGAATGAGATATGATTGAAAAGATATGATTTGAAAAAGATTTGATTTTGAAAAATTATGAAAACTTGAAAAAAATGTGAATTAAAAACAAAATCTTCCCTCTAGTGTCATCTTGGCGTTAAACGACCAGAATGGTGCCCATTCTGGCGTTTAACGACCAAATCTCTACCTTTTTGGGCGTTAAACGCCCAGCCAGGTACCCTGGCTGGCGTTTAAACGCCAGTTTTCCTTCTTCACTGGGCGTTTTGAACACCCAGCTTTTTCTGTTTGATTCCTCTGCTGAATGTTCTGAATCTTCAATTCTCTGTATTATTGACTTGAAAAGACACAATTTTGAAAATATTTTTGAATTTTTAATGATGAAAAATAATAAGAATGCAACTAAGATAAAATAAATAATGCATGCAGGACACCAAACTTAAAAATTTTCATATAAAAGACACTAACAAATTGAGAATGCATATGAGAAACCACAAAACACACAAAACAAGAGAATTTAAAGATCAGAGCAATGAAATCATCAAGAACAACTTGAAGATCAATGAAGAACATGCATGAATTCGAAAAATGCAAGAAGAACAGAAACATGCAATTGACACCAAACTTAAAATTAGACAATAGACTCAAACAAGAAACATAAAATATTTTTGGTTTTATGATTTTAAAATTTTTTTGTATTTTTTCAAAAATTATGTAGAAAAGAAAATAAAGAGAATCAAAACTTTTAATAAGAATTCCAGGAATCATGCAATGTTAGTCTAAAGCTTCAGTCTAAAAAGGATTAGACATGTTTGGCTAAGCTTCAGCAGGACATTACATTCAATAGCTAAATTGATGAGAATCAATCAGCTTTTGTGATGATAAGAACATTACCTTGAAGCTCTAGAATTCATTCTTAAAAATTCTGAAGAAAAGATACCTAATCTAAGCAACAAGGTGAACCGTCAGTTGTCCAAACTCGAACAATCCCCGGCAACGGTGCCAAAAACTTGGTGCACGAAATTGTGATCATCAACAATGGCGCCAATAGAATTGGAGCTCTCAAACGGGAATCACACTTTGTCACAATTCCGCACAACTAACCAGCAAGTGCACTGGGTCGTCCAAGTAATAAACCTTACGTGAGTAAGGGTCGATCCCACGGAGATTGTCGGCTTGAAGCAAGCTATGGTCATCTTGTAAATCTTAGTCAGACGGATTCAAATGGTTATGGAGTTTAAGGTAATGAAAATAAACATAAAATAAAGATAGAGATACTTATGTAATTCATTGGTGGATTTCAGATAAGCGTATGAAGATGCTTTGTTCCCCTTGAACCTCTGCTTTCCTATTGCCTTCTTCCAATCATTCATACTCCTTTCCATGGCAAGCTTTATGTTGGGCATCACCGTTGTCAATGGCTACATCCCATCCTCTCAGTGAAAATGGTCCTGATGCTCTGTCACAACATCGGCTAATCAGCTGTCGGTTCTCGATCATGTCGGAATAGGATCCATTGATCCTTTTGCGTCTGTCACACGCCCCACAATCGCGAGTTTGAAGCTCGTCACAGTCATCCCTTCCCAGATCCTACTCAGAATACCACAGACAAGGTTTAGATGTTCTGGATCTCAGGAATGGCCGCCAATAATTCTAGCCTATACCACGAAGGTTCCAATCTTAGATCAGAAACCCAAGAGATACGCATTCAAGCCATTGCTAGTAGAACAGAGGTGGTTGTCAGACACGTGTTCATAGGTGAGAATGATGATGAGTGTCACGGATCATCACATTCATCAAGTTGAAGAACGAATGAATATCTTAGAGAAGAAATAGACTTGAGTTGAATAGAAAAACAATAGTACTTGTATTAATTCATGAAGAACAGCAAAGCTCCACACCTTAATCTATGGTGTGTAGAAACTCCACCGTTGAGAATACATAAGAACAAGGTCTAGGCATGGCCATGAGGCCAGCCTCCAAACGTGCATAAGACTCTCAAAGATCAAAATTATATGAAAAGGTGTGAAAATACAATAGCAAAAGGTCCTATTTATAGAGAACTAGTAGCCTAGGGTTTACAGAAATCAGAAATTAATGTAGAAATCTTCTTCCGGGCCCACTTGGTGTGTGCTTGGGCTGAGCATTGAAGCCTCCATGTGTAGAGATTTTTCTTGGAGTTAAACGCCAGCTTTTGTGCCAGTTTGGGTGTTTAACTCCAGCTTTTGTGCCAGTTTTGGAGTTAAACGCCAGAATTCTTGAGCTGACTTGGAACGCCTGTTTGGACCATCAAATCTCGGAAAAAATATGGACTATTACATATTGGTGGAAAGCCCAGGATGTCTAATTTCCAACGCAATTGAGAGCGCGCCAATTGGGCTTTTGTAGCTCTAGAAAATTCACTTTGAGTGCAGAGAGGTCAGAATCCAACAGCATCTGCAGTCCTTTTTCAGCCTCTGAATCAGATTTTTGCTTAGGTCCCTCAATTTCAGCCAGAAAATACCTGAAATCACAGAAAAACACACAAACTCATAGTAAAGTCCAGAAAAGTGATTTTTATTTAAAAACTAATAAAAACATAATAAAAACTAACTAAAATATACTAAAAACATACTAAAAACAATGCCAAAAAGCGTATGAATTATCCGCTCATCACGTATCATCAGTTTCAGGTGCTCATATTGTCGCTTGTTGCGATGCTCCATCTGGTCAAGCCGTCAAAACAGGCGGTGCACTAGATGATAGATGGGCTCTGGGGCAGGTGGAGGTGCAGTGGTGGTGGCAGGTGTAGCTGTAGAGGAAGAGGGGCCGGCAAATGGTGTGGCAGTGTCACCAGGAGCAGTAAGGACTGGAGGTCTATAGCCCAAGGCCAGAAAGTTCCTGCTGTGCGGGATAATCTTCTTGCATTCTGCAGCAGGTGGCCTATCATCGGTATCCTCCCAAGGCACGTCAGCTCGACGGCCCAGCTGTGTAACCAAATAGGGAAAAGGAAGAGTGCCTCGGACGTGGACCCTGGCCATGTAGAACCGGATAAAGCGTGGCAGGTACAAGTCCTTACCCTCCATCACACACCAAAGGAGGGTGATCATAGCGGCTGGTATATCCGTCTCATGAGTACTCGGCATAATGAAGTTGCTAAGTATCTGATGCCATAGCCGAGCCTCATCATTCAAGTACGCCCGCTTGATTCCCTTGGGCATCGTGGTGTTCTGACCCATGATCCAAGGAACGGTCGGGTCAAGGGCAATCCTCGCCTTGACTGCATCCCAATCAAACTTCATAAAGCGCATGTCTTCCTCAGCTTTCTGATAACCATCCGGCTGATCAGATTTAGGCAGAAGCTTCAGAACATCTTCAATTGCATCTTCAGTGACCAGAATCTGCTTCCCTCTGAGGTTCACTGCATCTAGGGAGGTCTTTAAGTAATTGCAGTAGAATTCTCTAACCCAAGATGCATTGACCTCAGTCAGAGGTCTCTCCATGAAGAACCAGCCTCTTTGTTTGATCTGGTCAGAGGTGTATTATTGGAGTTCTTCTGGGATCTTCAAGGTCCTTTCCAGGTATAGGTTCCTGGAGGTTGCAAACACCGGATACTTTAGCTCACAGTATCGGTTGCAAATTTTATTGGATCAGTGGCAGGAAGAAGTTGGTCAGCCTTCTCCTGCGGGGTAAAGTGTTTCTCCCGCCAGGAGGCATCATGCATTAGATCTATGATAGACATAGATGATTCTCCTCTTTTATGTTTGTCCGTGGTAGCCTTTCCTTTTCCTTTTCTCTGGGAATCTGACATCCTGAAAAAGAAAAAAAAAAGAAAACCAGGATATAATAAAAATAGGAAAACAAATAGGCAAATAGTAAAAGAAAACACAAAGTGGCAAAGAAGCAATAGGATAAGGAAAATGAGTTAAGTAAATGTGCATTAAGGATTGTATAGGAGTTAAAAGTCCGAAAAGAAGAATTCACAATCCAAAATGTAATTGAATTCATGTTAAATAGAAAAATTATCATTATGCCATGGTTAGAAGGTTAAAAGAAAGTGAAAGAAAATCAGAAGAGAAGTTTGAAAGGTTAGGTTGGTTAGAATTAAAAAAGAGTTTAGAAAGTTAAAATTAGGGAATTAGTGAAAAGTGGGTTAAAGTAAGTGGCATAATGAAAATATTCCAAGTAACAAGGATTCACAGGTAGGAACTATAAGTAACTCATAACCAAACAAGGAAAACAGGTTGATGCTGATTCAAATAGATATAGAGATAACAAAAATTGGAATCAAACATCGAAAATGCAATATATGAACCAGGAAATCAAAGAGAATAAGAATGCGTGCCCTGGCATTCATGAATGGGTTTGGGTAAAGCAGAGGAAAGCAGATTTCAAAATGCCAAAACCAAAACATGAATGAAAATATTTTACAGAAATTTGGGCAGCATTTCGGCTAAAATTGGATTGTCCTGGAAAAGAAACAGCAGTCAAATAGTTCATATGAATCAAAAATAAAGCTGCAATTACATATAAGAAATATAAACATGAAAATTCAGAGTAAAGAGCAACATGAAACAAGAAATTACAGCATATGAATATTACAATCATCACAGTAACAGCAGAATTGCGAAAATAATGAAACAAGAAACAGGAACAGCGCAATTAAACAGACCTAAATCCACTAACCACATCCTAGGCTACCTAACATCCTAAAATCCACTACAACATGCATATCTAACTAGCCTAATGATGAACAAAAATAGGAAAAATATGAATTAACGACGAAGGATAGAAGGGTGGCGTTCGTCGGAACCTGGTAGGCGAATGAGGAGAGTGGGGCAGAAAGGTGGCTGGGGATGGTGGTGACGGCGTCTGGCGCGGCGGAGAAGGGCGGTGCGGCGGTGGGTACGGTTGTTCGGGGGGCAGGGAGGGAAAGTAGGGGTACTGGGGGTAGGGGGTAGGGAAAGGAAGGGGTGTGGGTGGTTGTTGCTGGGCAGGGCGGCGGTGACGGCGGCGGTGGTGGGTGGTGGCGCGGCGTGGGCAGTGGCGGTTAGGGGGGAAGAAGAAGAAAGAAGAAGAAAGAAGGGGGAAGGAGGGAGGTGGGTAGGTGGCGGCGGGGTCTGGCGGTGGCGGTGGTGGTGGCTGGGTGGTGGTGGTGTGTTGGAGAGAAGAGAGGGAAGAGAAGGGTTCGGGGGGCGATGGATAGGGTTCGCGTGGCTGGGGGTTAGTATATTTGAATCCACGCGATTGCGTGGGGCACGCGGTCGCGTGGCTGGGGTGAAACGGGGCTGACGCAATCGCGTGGGTCGCGCGATCGCATGGAAGGGGTAAAAAGAGGGAATGATGCGATCGCCTGGGGCATGCGATCGCGTCGCTGGAAATTGTGCTAAACGCACGAATCCAGCGTCGTTTCAGCGCAACTCTCTATCTCCTTTTGGGGTGTTGTGCAATCCATGCGACGCGATTGCGTCACTCACGCGGTCGCGTGGGATTGGTTGTGTGCAAGTGACGCGATCGCATGGGGCACGCGATCGCGTGGGCATCTTGTGCAAAACGCACAATGGCCGCACGATTCCAGCCCAACTTTCTGGACATTGGATCCTTACGCCGATTTCCATATCGCGCGACCGCATGGATGACGCGGTCACGTGGGTAGTGTTTTTTGCAATATGACGCGATCGCATGAGTGATGCGGTCGCGTCGCGCACCCTTTTTTTTTTATGCACAATGCAGAATGCAATGCTTAATGTGAATGCTATACATGATTCCAGGTTTAGCAAAATAAAATAAAACTCAAAAACAAACAAAACTAAATAAAATTAAAGGAGCAAAAGGAATGATCATACCATGGTGGGTTGTCTCCCACCTAGCACTTTTAGTTAAAGTCCTTAAGTTGGACATTAGATGAGCTTCCTGTTATGGCGGCTTGTGTTTAAATTCATCCAAAAATCTCCACCAATGCTTGGAATGCTAATAGCCTCTGGGGTCCCAAACTAGGCATTGAAAGCTCCTGAGCAGCTTCAAACAGAGTCTCAGGCTCCCGGGGTGACGAATGTCAGAATAGAATCCATGATCCCAAGCCTTGTTTTTAAATCCGCCTCCGTCTTGATCTACATTTTTCCATCCGGGCGGTTTAAAAAGTAGATTCTCACCATGGTGACCAAACGTTCTCCGTGATCCGTTCGATTGAGCATGAGACCAATCCGTGCACTTCGATTCGAAGCGTGGAACCTTATTGAACCTTATGCACCAGCTCTGAGTACGAGCCATTCCCCTCTTACTTTTAAAGCCGCAGAGAGCTCTAAGCTGGCCATCTGTTTCAAGCAAACCGTATTCAAGTGAAAAAGTAAAGTTAAAGGCTAAGGATTGTACCCACTTGAAGCTTGTATTGGGTGGTAATGGCCTTGGGGTAGGTGTTTCCGGTGGTTCTGTAAGTTCTACTCCCTTGTACTCTTCTGTGAATTCCTCCACTTCCTTGCAAGATTCTTCAAATGTATCTGTGTCCTGGTCAAAGTCTTCTATGTCTTCCTCATCACTTGAGTCATAGACTGGAGGTTGAGAGAAATCTACCTCTGCATCATCTTTGTATTCATTTGGGAAAGATTCTTCGATCTCAGAGAATTCACTTGCGGATGCAAGTTCATTACTAAGAGAGCTTGACTTATGACTATCATCATCAAGGGAATTTGTGTCCTGGGTTATTCCGTCTAGTTCTTCATAAACGACTTGCCTTGGGAATTGTGCACTATTCTCCTTAGCATCAACTGTAACGTCCTTGACGGAGTTCTCCTCAGCTTTGGACTCCCATGGAGGTTCAGCATCTCCTAGATCTTCAACCAACTCTTCTTCTTGTACAATGACAGCTTCTTCCACTTGTTCTAGTACGAATTCATGCTCTGTCTTGTCCACTGGAGTTTCTAGTATCTCCTTCATGCTACGCTCTTCATTAGATTGTCCACATGGGGCTGTGGTTGGTCCTTGAATGTTCGAACGTCTAGAAGCTAATTGAATTACTACTTGCTCTAGTTGTCGAATGGTTGTTTGAAGTTTATTTACTGTTTCCTTGAGGCGAACCTCTGATTCTCGGGGTGATGGATTTGGACATGATACATAGGAAAGTGGTGGTGCTTGGGAGTGATTGGATTGGAACTGGGGTAAATAGGGATCATGCGGTGGCGAATGGTGAAGAGAAGCTTGTGAGTGTGGTGGTTCGAGGTTATGTTGAGAGGGTGGTCTATAGGCACGGGGTGGGGCTTGTTGGTAGTTACAAAGTTGTCCACCATATTTATCAGCTGGGTGTGCATTGTATAATGGTCGTTGTCCATGATATCTTGGAGGGTGTTGTTGCCTAAAGGGTTGATTAGATCCTCTTGGCTCCATCCATCCTTGATTGGTCTGACCTTGATGCATATTCCTGCTGTGGCTTCTATTTCCTTCAACAAAGTTAGAACCAAACTCAAAGCGAGAGGGGTGAGAGTTCATAGTAGCAAATAAAATTAAAAATGAAAAGCAGAATTAAGTAAAAGAAAAATATTTACAATAACCAATAATAAGGCACACATTAGCAGTTCCCTGGCAACAGCGCCATTTTGACGTCGGGCTTTTTGCCAGTAAAGAATTTCATAAAAACAGTCGCGTTGTAGATATAGTCTCTAAACCGACAGAAATCCCTTCGTACAAACGTTTTGGTTGTCACAAGTAACAAACCCCTTTAAAATTGTTAACCGAAGTATTCAAATCTCGGGTCGTCTTCTCAAGGAACTGCAGGGAAGTATGTTCTTATTATTGGCTATGGAGATTGTAAATCGGGGTTGAGAGTGAGGAATAAGTAATTTAAATGGCAATTAAAATAAATAAATACTGTAAAGCAAACTTTTGGTAAGGTATGAGAAATTGAAAGTCCAAATTAGTTATCCTTCTCAATAATAAAGAAGATTGAATCTTAACTCCACTTAGTTAACCTTTGCTAAAGCAAAGGAAAGTCAAGAGACTAATTAGTCTGACCTTCGAATCCTATTTATTTCCTAAGAAAAGATTGGGATTATTAAAAGTCAATTCAACTAGCAAAGATAACAGTTATCAATTATGTTGAGCTACGATAACTCCTGAGTTACTGATTTCTTAACCAAGACCAAAAGGGAAAAATAAATAAATCTACTGGAATAAAAATATCTTCAAATTGGGAATAACAGTAACACAAATAATAGAGAGCAATATTAAACTGAAATACCTCAAATAACATTAATTCAAATAATCTGGAACATAGAAGAATTCATAAATTAACTTGCAAAAGTAAATAATCAACTAAAGTAATGGAATGAATAAAAGTGAAAGGGAAGCTTAAAGTAAAGGAACATTAAACCTAGGATTGAGAGTCACTCCTAAAACTAAGAGAAGTCCTAAATCCTAAGAGAGAGAGGAGAGAACCTCTCTCAAAACTAAATCTAAATCATGGAAAGTAACTAAATTGGCGAGCTCTCTCTGAATGGATGCATTCCCTCACTTCATAACCTCTGGTCTATGCCTTCTGGACTTGGATTTGGGCCAAAAGGGCCTCAGAATTCGCTGGGAGCGTTTTCTGCAATTTCTGGTGCGTGGCCTCTGTCACGCGTCCGCGTGGGTCACGCGGTCGCGTCATTTGGAGCTTTTCTTGTCACGCGGTCGCGTCAATCATGCGGCCGCGTCATATGTGTTTTGTTTAAGGCGCGCGGTCGCATCAGTCATGCGGCCGCGTCGCTGTTGATTCGCGCTTGGCATGCGTCCGCGTCGTCCATGCGATCGCGTGGATGCCAGTTTCTTTAGAAACTCTATTTTGTGCTTTCCTTCCATTTTTGTATGTTTCCTTTCCATCCTTTAAGTCATTCCTGCCTTAGAAGATCTGAAACTACTCAACACACTAGTCACGGCATCGAATGGAATTAAAGGTAATTAAAATAATTAGTTTTAAAGCATAGGAAACATGTTTTTCATATACATCACATAATAAGGAAGGAGAGGTAAAACCATGCAATTAATATGAATAAGTGGGTGAAGGATTGGATAAATCACTCAAATTAAGCACAAAATATATCATAAAATATGGGTTTATCAGATACCCAATATGTAAATTTTGCTTTATTAGGAAAGCTTGTTTGGCAATTACTGCATAATAAAGATAAGCTTTGGGTAAAAATTATGTTGGCAAAATATTTTCTTGGGAGTTCTTGCTTTTCACCCAATTTTTCTAATAATGTTTCAAGCACTTGGCGAGCGATTTATAAGACAATAGAAAAGTTTTGTGATAGTTTTGATTGGTGTACAGGCAAGATGTCTCAATCCTTTTGGTATCATGCTTGGCGACCATGTGGAACGCTAGCTCCTTTGGTTCTTTTTGTGCACATTTTTTATTCTCACTTGAAACTAGAAGATGTCTAGTACCATGGACATTGGCGGTGGGATATTCTTTGCACAATGATTCTGGAAGAAGTTAAACTTGATTTGATACTCTTTGATCCTATCAAGCAGGCAGGAGATAAAATAGGTTGGTTTTTGACAAACTCAAATACTCTCACATACTCGACTAAATGTGGGTATGAATGGCTATTGAAGAAGAAAATTGGATGGAATGATAATGAAAATTGGCTTTGGCTTTGGTGCTTGAGAATACCGGAGAAGATAAAGTGTCTGCTCTAACTTTGCCTCAACAACGGAGTTTTCATAGCTAGTTATCGGTTTCAAAGAGATCTTGCTACTTCTTATTTTTGTCAGAGATATTATCTTGCTCTAGAATATTGCTTTAGGACTTGCCAAAAAGCTCGTCAGATTTGGATTAGCTTAAACTTGGGAATGACCGTTGAGGACTCTAGTTTGAATTTTGTGTCTTGGATTCGTTCTAACCTCAACAAAAATGAGTTTCTCTTTGCAGCGGCCTTTTGGTGGATTTGGAGGGATAGGAACAATGACATCTTCCATCAAGATGATCCATGGAGTAAGGAGAAAATTGTTCACTTAGTTAAACATGTTGCTCGAGATTTCTCTAATGTTGTTACCACCCAAAAACATATTATTCCTTCCTCTTTGCAATATAACTGGGAACCACCTCCAATGAATGTCTGTAAAGTGACGATGCAAGCGTTTTTGAAAATGAGCAATTAGCTGGCTTTGGATGTATTATTAGAGACAGCATGGGAATTTGGATAAAAGGTTGTTCTGCCAGTATACCTCTTTCTAGTGTTCTCTGTTCTGAGCTTCATGCTATTTGGAGAGGGCTTGTTATGGCTTGGGATTGTGAGTGCAAAGAGGTCATATGTGAAACTGATAATCTTGATGCGTTTCTTCTTGTTTCACGAGACACAACCAGTATGATTAGGAATGACTCTGATATGCTTGACAAAATTAAAGAGATACTCCAGCGCAATTGGACAGCTACTTTAGTGCTCATCCAGCGCACAGCAAACAGAGCGGCTGATTTAATGGCTAAAACTGCTGCTTTAAACTAATAGGTGTACTTAGAGTGGTTTCTGCCCCCTAATAATTTAGACATTATTATCAGAGAGGAGTGCTACTCTTTTTCTTAGGTTCTTTTTCTTTGTATTATGTTCAGTCACCAAAAAAATAAAGATTAAGGGTCTGTTTGAGAAGCTTCAAAAATATTTTTTTTTTGAGTTTTTAACTTATGAAAAGTAGTAGTATACTAGTATTAATGTTTGGTGTAATTTTCAAAACTAAAGCTTTTTAAGAAGCTATTTAAGAATTTATAGAGAAGTTAAAAAAAAATAACTTCTCTCATAATACTACTATTTTTTATCACATTTCTATAAAATAAGCACTTTTAAAACTAAAAATCTAAATACAAAATAATTTATTTATAAGTTACTTTTAATATAGTCATTTATTATTTAATCTATTTTTTCAAAGGAAGTTTAGTTAAACTGTTTACCTAAATTGGACCTAAAACTATAGCAACTAAAAAATAAAAAATATTATTACAATAATATAAATTTAATTTAATTGAATAATAGTACAATTTAATATTAGTACAATTTAACTAAATGCTCAAATAGTTATCCTAAAAATTAATTTAATTGAATAATAGTACAATTTAATATTAACAATGAAACATTTTATAAAAATATATAATACTAACTGCAAACTAAAATTAAAATTTTAAAATAAATATTGTCTCTTTTATTTTGATAACTTGATGTTTTTTTTTTATAAATTCATATAAATATACAATAAAAAAAATTATATGTAAAATAATATTATTAAAAATAAAAATAGTATTATTATTTTCTATAAATATATTATATTTTCACATTATTAGCCTACTAAAATGATATTTTAAAAGAAAAATGTACACCAATCACCAAATTAAGTTCAAAGAATATATTTTTTCCCAAAGAAAGAGAAGGGTTGAACAAACTTGACAAAAAGTGGAAAAAAATTCAAAGACAATATATATTTACCCCCCACCCCCCAAAAGAATTGACACAAAATTGAACAGCCTTCTTTGCTAAGTTTGTTATTTCGTTCGTACCCAAAATAAAATAAAATAAATCAAACTTGATTAAAATTTTCAGGTCCGCAAAGACCTCACATAAGGTCTCCTCTTGTTCTTCTGACACTCACTCTCACTCTCACTCTCACTGTAGCGCGTTTGGACCATCAATCTTCCTCGATTTTCCGCCATTAACATTTCAGCGATCCCTGGTGATTCCACTCTTACCTTCGAAACGATGTCGCTTTGCTGTTAGTTGGTGTTTCTTTTGAATGCTCATTTTCTTTTTCGTAGAAGCATTTCATTATCACTTTCAGTTTCTGGTTTTTTGGATTCTGTTTTTATTTTTTGTGTCTGTGTGTTTGTGGGGTTTTTTTTTTCAGTTTCAGTTTCTCATAACCATATATTGAGTTATTTATAGCTTTGTGAAATTGAGGGTTTCAAGTTCCATGTGATCATAGCTGGTGTTTTTTTGTTAAATAATTTTATTTCTTTCCCCCTACTTCTTTGGTTTCCATTTGGTGTTCTTATTGACGAATGATTTTCATGGCCGCCTCGAAAGCTCTTATTGACCAAAAGAAAGAAAACGAAACTTCCTTGATGAATATTATCAAACCCTTGTTCTAGAATCTAGTTGCTTTCATTTTAAGTTCATGCATTTATTTGTTAACTCAAACAATAAAAGTGTTATCTGAATGTATTTGTGGATGCTGTCCGGTGCCTTATATGACAGAAGAATGAAATTAATTGTTACTTTCATTGTCTTTAATTTCCAATAGCATAGGATTATGAATTGTCACATCATGGCAATTGGCATTTGGCAAGCTTCATGTGTTTTGTATCTGGTTTTGTATGAAAATAGCCTTACCCTTACTCTGTTTCTTCTGTAAACTATCTTCTAATAATTGTGCATCTCTTTATTATGTGAAAGACCTGAGTTCATAATGGTGTGTTGTTATGCATTTTGTTGGGGGAGTGCGATGTTCGAGTAAACAAATGCTCTTGCAGTTTTTAGACTTTTGAGATATACTTGTGTTTGTCATGTAGGTTAATATTTCTATTTCTTCAAATATCTGGGCGGTCTTCCCTTTTCTGTTCTGGATGATGAATACTGAACTGTGTTGACTGATATTTTTGCTGATTCTTTATGAAATTTGCTAAATCTATGTATAATGTAATCATGCTTGACTGAGTTTTTTAAATCATACACAGAGCACATAAAATGAGTTCAAGAGGAGGCGGAGGAAGACCTTCTACTACAGTTAACAATGATGATACGCTGTCCAAAGGGAAAAATGTATCCGAATATGATCAAACGATTGACCAGTTGGCTCAAGGTGTTGCTGACACTACCCTGGATGCAGGAGAAGATGATGGTGGGTGGGAGACATTTACAAGGAAACCCAAGGGCAAAGGTGGAAACAATGCTACAAAACAATGGAATTCTCCATCCCATAATTCTAATCCCAGAGCACGGGGAAACAGAGACATGGCTCAAAAGCAAGGCAATAAAAATTACGGAACTGGACGAGCTTCTGGAAATCCCTGGCAGCAAACTCAAAATGCTAACTATAGGAGACCAGCCGGAAGAGGAAACGGAAGTTTCCAATCAGCTAGCTATGGATATGAAAGCAACTATGTGGTTCCAAATCCTTTAATTCGGCCTCCATTGCAGCAGGGTTGGAATTGGCAATCTAGAGCTGGTGCTGTGCAGTCCCATGTAGATGAAATACCACCACCAGAGGACCCTGAGAAGAATGATGATGTTGAGGATGACGATGAGGGGGAGGAGTCTGATGTTATGGAAGATACTGATGATGATCTAATGAGTGATGATTATGATTCAGATACCAGTCAAAAGAGCCATGAGACACGTAAGAAGTGTAGATGGTTCACGAAGTTCTTTGATATTTTGGATGGCCTGACTGTTGAGCAGATTAATGATCCGGAGAGGCAGTGGCACTGCCCAGCTTGTCAAAATGGTCCTGGTGCCATTGATTGGTACAGAGGGCTGCAGCCTCTAATGACACATGCCAAAACAAAAGGGTCTAAAAGGATGAAGATGCACCGAGAGTTTGCTTTACTTTTGGATGAGGAGTTGCGTAGAAGGGGTACTACGGTAGTTCCGGCCGGGGAAGCTTTTGGTAAATGGAAAGGTTTAGTTGATATGGAGAAAGATCATGAAATAATTTGGCCTCCAATGGTTATCATACAGAATACAAAGCTTGAACAGGATGAAAATGAGAAGGTATGTGCATACCTTTACTTGTGTCAACTGTTGAATAATTATTACTTGTAATAATCATAACTAGTACTCTAAAAGTGTAATATAGAAAACCATTCGAAAATTCCCTAAGCATTTGTCAGTTTGAATTAACTCAAGGTTTTTGTTCTTTGTATTTAGTGGATAGGTATGGGAAACCAAGAGCTTCTTGATTATTTTAGTACATATGCAGCTGTGAAAGCGCGACACTCCTATGGTCCACAAGGTCATCGTGGGATGAGTGTTTTGATATTTGAAGCCTCAGCTAGTGGTTATCTAGAGGCAGAGCGTCTGCACAAGCATTTTAAAGATGAAGGAACTGATAGGGATGCATGGTTTCATCGTCGTATTTTATATCTACCTGGTGGGAATCGTCAGCTCTATGGATATTTAGCTACTAAGGAAGACCTGGACGTTTTTAACAGGCATTCCCAAGGTTTCATTTCCCCTTTCAGATCTTTTTTCTTCTACATACTCGCATTCTGCAGTTTGTTAGATGTCTATGAATTGGAGGTTATGGAAGTCAGTACAATGGAAACCAATTTTATGCTGACTCTTTATATGTTTTGTGATTCCATGTGAATTTTATAGGTAAATCTAGGCTCAAATATGACTTGAGATCATACCAGGAGATGGTTGTAAACCAAATCAAGCAAATGAGTGAGGACAACCAGCTACTTAACTACTTGAAGAACCGTGTTGAGAAAGAGAAAAAGCATAAAAAAGCTCTGGAAGAATCATTTGGTATAGTGAGTGAGAAGCTGCGAAGGACAATGGAGGAAAATCGCATTGTGAGGCTCAGAACAAAAATGCAACATGAAGAAAACAAGGAAGAGGTAATACAAACATCACACATACAGACCTTATGGCTCTTGTGTTTAAACTGTTCCTTGATGCATATTTGCTTTACTTGTGTTATATGTTTAGCATATGATTGTTTCTTGAGGGTTCAAATATAATTGTGCAATGAACTGTTCTATTGAGAAGTTTCATATGTAATTACTACTTTGTAGTTCATTACAAGAGTGCATGACATGTTCCTCTCACTCCCAAAAAAAAGGAAAAGAAAAGAATAGAGATTGTTGTTTATGGATTTTTGTACGTGGTTGGTTTCATGCTTAATTTCTTTTTCTTCTGGCGAGGCGATCTGTAATTTTCTCTAGGTCAAAGCGTATTTTTTTCATGTTATGTTTTTTGACTATCTTATCCTGTGTCCCAACTGGAAGATGTATATGCAAGAAAATTTTTTCAAGGATCAGCTCAAGTCAATTCATGAGACGAGAAATGCAAGGGAAGAAGATTTTGAGAGGATGCAGCAGGAAGAACGTCAGAAGGTGATGCAGTCAAGTACCGCTCCTTTAAATGCAGAGGATCGAAGACTCAAGTAAGCAGATTTGTTTTCCATTTGCATCTGATGTATAGCTATTATGTGTTAAAGTAAATTTTTATGAAGTTAGTATCCTCTAAGATTATTCAAATCGGAAGGTTGAAGGGGATAGATTTGAAAGAAAACCTAACTTCACGACACTGGAAAAATGAATGTTTTGAGGAGTGAAGGGTTTATGTGATACACTAAAGAATGTGGTCTAATTAATTTGTTAGTGCCGTTTATATTTTCCAATGGCTTATGGTGAATTTCATCTTTCTATGGATATAGGGCCGATGAATATCTGAAATTTGTTGAGGTCCAAGACAAAGAAATGGAGAACTTTGTCGCTGAAAAGGAGAAGTTGTTGCTTGCTCATGAAGAAAGCATTGCTGCAATGAAGCGCAGGCATTGGGAGGAAGAGGTGCAGATGGAGAAGAACTTCGATGAACAACTTGCAAAACTCATGGAAAAGTATTCGCCGTCTCAATCGGAGACCAAAGCCAGTGGTACCTGATGATTGGAATGCATAGACTCATACAGCGAGATAACCACAACCAAAAATAGATAAAGATAAATCACAATTTATAGAATGACTGTTCAATGTTGGGAACTCAGATTTTGGTGCTCTAGATATTTGACTATTTGAGAATCTGACAGATTTAGTACTTTATTTTGGTTTTATTTAGTTTGAAATGTCAATCTTGAAATGATCTTGCTTTAATGCGGTACTAATAACAATAGTTTTTAACTTGGTTGATCTTCAAATTTGCGTATTGAGAAGCTTAATTTCCTATGGTTGCTCTGTTGGGTTTTACCAAATGTGAGTTATGAAACATTGATTGGATGTCAGTTTCTTAATAAATGCATAATCAAGATTACGCCAAAAATGTATCGGTTCTTTAA
The DNA here is from genome assembly GCF_059453495.1 of Arachis ipaensis. Classification (NCBI taxonomy): domain Eukaryota; kingdom Viridiplantae; phylum Streptophyta; class Magnoliopsida; order Fabales; family Fabaceae; genus Arachis; species Arachis ipaensis. Next base: position 20,414,174 of record NC_142437.1, on the reverse strand, counting down.
TTTGTTGATCCAGTGTACATAGAGTACTGAAAATAATGCTGCTTTGTGGATGGGAACAATCCCCAGCCACAAATATGTTATGTTTCCATCAATACTAAAATTCACCCTTAGAAAATATTACTTTGAATTTTGTTCAATAATTATGATTTGTATACCAATTGAAGTTATGATTTGTCCAATAAAAAATATAGGTAGCTAAAAAACAATAGTGCCATCTGAGACGCATTAATTGGGTAGCAATCAGAGGATAATCCATTGAATGCTCTTGAGCAAGAATTTTGTCCACAGATTCTGAGGGATGAAAAGCATCCCAAAACACATACTAGTCTCTGTTTCTTCATGCTTATCCGTCCTTGAAAACTTCCAACTCCACAGCATGCTCTACCAGTCACAACAAAACCTGTAAATGAAAAAAATACATAATCATGCCATGATTGATAATGGAAAAGAACGTTGATTCTCTAAGACTAAATGATACTACTATACATGATATTTCCTCATTTTTGCCTCTGTAATTATGATATTCTTTTATTTGTAAAGATATACACTAACCTCCTTTGCAGTTTAAGCTTTAAGGCATTTTGTGTTATTAGATTTTATAAAATGTGAGAATCACTTTTCTTATAAGCATGACACTAACCTCCCCTAGCCACACATGTGCAATATCATTTAACTCCAAGAGAACTCAATATAGTTTACACTAATAATAAATAATAATGTCACTTTTTTATGCAATTTGTCCAAATTACCCTCCATTTTCATTATTTTATGTTTTCGGTAATGAGAAAAGCTCATAGAAATTGAGGACAATTTAGGAATAATAATAAAGGAGTGGCATTATTAATTAAGAGGCAGCAAAACACACTCCCTAGATTAATAACCATATAATTAAGGACATTTCCTACCATAAGCAATTGGGTTTTGTATAATCTGCATGAGAGCTGCATAAGTGTTGCCATAAACAAAAATTGATGAACCACTGTATTGTGTGTTCAGTTCATCAACCAAGGATCTCAATCTATCCACGCACACTCCTGATGGGAAAAGGCCTCTGGATATTTGATTCGGTATGCAACCGAGTGGTCCAACTCCTGCCAGCAAGAACTTTCTCAGCCCCAAATAATGCAGACTCTGCAGAATAGTAGCACCTTCCATGTGTTAAGATTAAACAATAAATGTAGAACATGTTAAAGAGACTGTTTTATAGTTTCTGTTATATATCCTAGCATCTCTTTTAATTACTCTGTTAGTTATGCATCTTCATGAAAAAAAACAACAACGTTCGATTGGGTCCTTTCTAATCGTTTTGTATTGCTGTATGAGTATATCAGCATATGTTTTTGGGTCGTAGAGGAAGCTCGATGAATATAGTCCTGACAATAGATAGTTGTTTATGTAGTCATTGCTTCCATGATTCACTATTGCCAAATACTGACTCAAATTCATGTCCTCCATTGTTGTCTTCAGCTGGTTGAAGGTAATGCCTGCTCCCTGTGTCGTTTAATCCGTTAGTTAAAATCCGGACATAATGGAATATACACTCTCGTATGAATTTTCAGATTGCAACATGACACGGGTGAGTGAGTGGGAGAGTAAAAATGTTTTTAGATAGATCTGAAAATTTTAGATGCTATCTTTTTCTTCTCCTTGTTATTTCTCATTTACTTGTAAGTGACTCTTTCCTAAGTAAATGCATCACGAGATGTGAAAACTCCACATAAAATATATTTTCAGAAACGTGGTTACTCACCTGAACATGTCTTTTATATGAAGATCATAACTAAAATATGGAGTGGATCAATAAGGCTCTACCTCAAAGTAAAATATTTAATAAGTCTAACCAAATTATTATAACAATTTTTTAAATTATGCACCTTCTTCTCTTTTTCCTTCTCCTTCTTTTCCTTTTCTTTCTCTTTTTCTTCCTCCTCTTTCTTCTTCTTTTTCTTCTTCCAAATTTGCGCATGCAAATTCTTCTTCTCTTCTAATGTTGCCACTTCTTTTTCTTTTCCTTTTTCGTTATCTGTCGTCACCGAAATACCAACATTTTGCAAACATTTTAGTAGTTTTGATTTTCTCTGATGCCATCTTTAAATAATTTTGGTTCATTTATTAATTTATTTCGGTTCATTTGTGTGTTAATTAAAGTTTACTTGATGTTGCTAATAAGTATTGATCACATTTTTTATTTCTTAAGTAATTTTGGCTATTTCTTAGTTTAATTGAGGTTGGTTTGTATCCAGAAATGAATTTGATGTGTTTTTGTTAATGATTGAGTTTTTTTATTATTTTGTTTAAATCTAAACTAATTTCGGTTCATTTGTGTGCTAATTGAAGTTCACTTGATGCTGCTGATAAATATTGACCAAATTTTTTATTCCTTTCCTAGTTTAATTAAAATTCATTTGGATTCAAAAATGAATTTGATGTATTTTTATTGATGATTGAATTTTTTTACTACTTGTTCAAATATAAACTAATTGAATGGAATAGAATGAGATCTAATGTTATTAAATAAAGTGATAAAGAATAATTTTATTTTTCTTTGTTAAAAACTTTGGTCAATATTTATCAGCAACATCAAGTAAACCTCAATTAACACAAACACATCGAATTCATTTCTGGATCTAAATGAATCTCAAATAAACTAAGAAATGAATCGAAATTACTTAATGAATAAAAAATTTGATCAATATTTATCACCAGCATCACGTGAACTTCAATAAACACACAAATGAACCGAAATTAGTTTGGTTTTGAATAAGTAATCAAAAAGACTCAATCGTCAACAAAAACACATATAATTTATTTTTGAATTCAAATAAACCTCAATTAAATTAAAAAATAAATTGAAATTATTTAAGGAATAAAACATTTGGTTAATACTTAGCAGCATCAAGTGAATTTCAATTAATTCACAAATGAATTGAAATAAACTAAAAAATAAACCGAAATTATTTAATGATAGCACTAGAAAAAATAAAAACCATTAAAGATATTAGTAAAATATTGGTGTTACTGATAATGACCTATATACACTGATGAGATGAAAATGGTTTTTGTTGTGTTTAAGCCAATTTGATAAGAGTGGATTGCAAAAAATATTTAAATATATAACTGTACTGTTTTCAATTTTTCATTTTTCATTTTTTCCTCCCTTTCAGCAGTGCCATATCATGTTCTGCTTGTTCGGATTTTGTGCAATTCTCTACACATTGATAATTGTATGTATAAATCAAGGTTTTAAAATACGCAATCAAATAGTTCATTTCAAAAATAAAAAAATAAAAAATCAACTTTTAATAAGCTAACATTAATCAATTTTAAGATATAAAATTTAAAATAAATAAAATAATTTTAAAAAGTCAGCTAATGTTTGTTTTAATTGTTATTTTGTGATTTATTTTGTAATTTTTTAAATATTTTAGACCGATTGTATATTTATCTGCAAGTATTTATTTTGTTTTACACAATGACAATGGGTTTTAATTTATTTTTTTAATTATCTTTTAATTTTAAATGAAAAAACATTAATATATATTTTTCAAAAAATTTAAAAATAATAACTTAAAAATTTATTTAAATGTTAAAAAGATAATTACTTCTAATAATTTTTTGGTGTTTGCTTCGGTACGATAATAAATTTATACGTACCGATACGTTTAAAATATGAACAAATAACAACAAGTTATGTGAAATTTATTTTTCACGTTAGCATCAGTTTTTTTTTTTTAAAATATATTTCATATCGTTAATTTTACTAAAATACCCTTATAATTTAATAAAAATAAAAAATTTTTTTATTTAATTTTATAAAAAGACTTAAACATGTTAGGAAATTATTTTAATTTCCTAATTTATTTGTGGGCAATACATATATTAATTGTAATCACAAATTATGCTATTTCGAATTAAATGACTTATATAATGATGATCTCATTTATTGTTATAAATGCTAATTAAATAAGTCATTATTACTTTTGATTTGGAATTAAATGAGAATAAAATCGGATATTATCTTTTGTTCTTTAGATAATTATCTTTTTGGATTTTAGATATATTATCTTTTGGGCTTTAGATACTATTTTATTTGGGTTTAAGGGTTTAATGGGTGTCATGCTCAAATATAAATACATCTTCAGGGTTTCGGTCCCCAATATATCAAAGCCGCCTTTGTTACTCTTTTCCCATAAAAAAGAGTTGCAGTTCAGCCTCCTAAGAATACAGAAGACTTTGGTTGAGGAAGATCGAAAGAACCACAAGATCCAAACTCTTCCAATCGTATGATTCATGTTTATGAATTCAGATACGCTTCCGCCTTATGATATATATATTTTTGGTGATTCAATGTGAATGATTTGGGTTATTGAAATTTATTCCAACAAGTGGTATCAGAGCCATCCATAATTGAGTCATTAAAAATATTAATTTTTTTTTTATTTCACCGGATCAAAACATGTTTGCGTTGTTAGGATCGAATTCAATTTTGTGAATCCGGTGAATTCGTTATTTGTTTTTAATGTGTATACATTGACCTTATGAATTGCAGTGCCTTCTTTATATGTATTGATTTATTTGTTAATGAATTTTGTACATGTGAATGTACTGCGCCTTTGATATATGAGAAAAGCAACATATGTGTGTAGATAATCTGTTTCATGGATTCGTTTTTTTTTTTTTGGAGAAAATAGTTACCATAAGTTGCCGATAATATATACGAAGCTAGTCGGCGTTCTTAATTTTTTTAAGATTTAATTTTTGTGCGGTTAAAAAAAAAAATTTAAATTGTTACATAAGGAAACTAGTAACAATTTGGATTATTATACCCACTTATTTTATAAAGATTTGGTTTTAGAAAAAATTGATTGAACATTATGCTGCCAAAGTAGCCTCTTTTGTGAAAATTGATTTATTCAAAACATAAGGAATATGGTGATATGTAATTCATGCGAATATTAGTTGGTCCAAAGGAAGATCTATATTTGGCCGAATTACATACACATATTGATGGTAAATACATATTTGGGTAACTAATTAAGAATAAAGTAATGCTTATTATTTATGCGAACAATAATCAGCCCAAAGGAAGTTTATTGTTTGGCCAAATAATAAGTATTGTACACTTTTGTTTATTTTCTATTAATTATGCGGTCAATAATCGGCCCAAAGGAAGGTTATTATTTGGCCAATTAATAGAAAATATATGCGGTAATAAATAGGTTGCGAAGTTTAAGTTTCCATGTGCGCATTAAGTCGGTCCAAAGAAAGGCTTAATGTGTGACAGGAATTTTGACAATATTTGATTACTGCAATGAGAGTATCACTTACAGTTAATTTTTCTATCCAAAGATTGAAAATTAATGTTGTGCTGGATATCTCAATATGGATTTTTTACCCATTAATTAACTAATATTTACTGCATGTTCTTTTTGTTCTAATCCAGAAATTATAGCTTTAGCTACCAATGTTTCTGCACAAATTAGCAGTATTCCTATGCTGAATGGTTCAAACTTTAAAGTTTAGAAAGATACCGTGGAGATTGTCCTCGGTTGTATGAATCTAGATATAGCTCTTCGAGAGGAGAAACCCACTTCCACTGCGGAAAACCTCAATGAGGTTAAAATAGAGAAGTGGGAGAGATCCGATCGAATGAGCATTATGATCATGAAACGCTCAATTCCTGAGGCGTTTTGGGGCTCAATTACTGAGGATAAAGATGCCAAACAGTTCCTAAAGGATGTTGAGAAATTCTTTACTAAGAAATTCAGTGCTCACATGGCTTTATCTTCTCAGTATAAAAGAAAGCGTGATACTACTGCGGATGCGCCTTCTCAGCAAAAAAAGGCTAAGAAACAGGATCAAGTTTCAACCTGTTTCTTCTGTAAGAAGGTGGGACACATGAAGAAGGATTGTACCAAATATGCCACATGGCGTGTAAAGAATGGTATAATTCTTACTTTCGTTTGTTCTGAGGCTAGTTTAAGTTATGCACCTGTTGATACTTGGTTGGTAGATTCTGCTGCTACTACTCATGTAAGTGTCACTATGCAGGGTTGCCTGTGGAGCCGACCGCCAAGTGATGCTGAAAGATACATCTACGTGGCAGACGGCAATATAGTTGCAGTCGAAGCTATATGAACCTTTAGATTATGTTCCACGAGTGGATTTTACTTGGATTTATTAGAGACATTTTATGTACCGTCATTTAGACAAAATTTGGTTTCTGTTTCTCGTTTGGACAAATAAGGTTATTTTTGTTCGTTCGAAGACAATAAAGTCAGTCTCTTTTATAATTCAAATAATATTTGCTCTGATCATTTGGTGGATAATCTATATAGGCTTGACTTAAATTCATATAATAATGAAATACTGCAAACGGGTACAAAACGAAAACTAACTGAGAATTCGGCATCATTATGGCACAAACACCTAGGTCACATCTCTAAACAGAGAATTCAGAGGCTCGTGTCGGATGGAATTCTCGGATCCCTAAATTTAGCAGACTTTGAAGTCTGCATTGAGTGCATAAAGGGAAAAAGAACAAATGAAAGGAAATTAGGTGCCAAGAGAGCTAAAGATGTCTTAGAACTGATACATACTGATATATGTGGCCCATTCCCTACTGTCTCTTGGAATGGACAACGGTACTTTATTACGTCCATAGATGATTACTCTCGTTATGGGTATCTATATTTAATTCATGAAAAGTGTCAAGTCTTGGATGTTTTCAAGTCTTTCAAAGCTGAAGTTGAACTTCAACTTGGAAAGAAAATTAAAGCTGTCAAATCTGATCGTGGTGGTGAATACTACGGAAGATATGACGGTTCAGGTGAGCAACGTCCCAGGCCTTTTGCTCTTTTCCTAGAGGAGTGTGGTATTGTTCCGCAATACACCATGCCAGGCAAATCTAGCATGAATGGTGTTGCAGAGCGAAGGAACCGAACTCTTAAGGACATGGTGAGAAGTATGGTTAGTCATTCTTCCTTGCCTGAATCACTCTGGGGAGAAGCCTTAAAGACCGCAATGTACATCCTTAATAGGGTGCCAAGCAAAGCAGTTAACAAAACCCCATATGAAATTTGGACTGGGAAAAGGCCAGTATAAAGCATTTGCATATTTGGGGATGTCCAGTTGAGACGCGACCTTATAGGCCGCATGAAAGAAAATTGGACTCAAGGACAATTAGTTGCTACTTTGTTGGTTACGCTGAGCGTTCACGAGGGTACAAGTTTTACAATCCCGCATCAAGGTCTATTTTTGAGACGGAAAATGCGAGATTTCTTGAGGATGTTGAGTTTGGGGGGAAGGAAATATTAGGAATGTTGCTTTTGATGAGGATTCTGTAACTGACAATGATCAGGTCCTTGTGTCTATTGTTGTTCAAGATACAGTTATAGTACAAGAGCAAAATGAGAATCCTACTGTAGATCCAGTTACAGTACAAGAGAACAATGAGAATATTGTTGTTGCTCGAGATACTGCTACAGTACAAGAAAATGATGAGAATTCTCATCAACCCCAACCCATACAGCAAGCTCAACAACCTCAAGAAGTGTCATTAAGGAGATCCAATAGAAAAAGGAGAAAATTCATCTATGGTCTCAAACAAGCTTCCCGTTAATGGTATCACAAGTTTAATTAAGTCATTACCTCATGGTTTTGAGGTAAATATTATAGATGAGTGTGTATACCGCAAGTTCAGTGGGAGTAAATACATCATTTTGGTCTTACATGTTGATGACATTCTACTTGCCAGTAGCGATATAGGCTTGTTGCATGAAACTAAGAAATTTCTATCGAACAAATTCAAAATGAAAGATCTTGGTGATGCCTCTTTTGTATTAGGAATCGAGATACTAAGAGATCGCCCTCAAGGTATTCTTGGATTATCACAAAAGAACTATATCGAAAAGATTTTAAGTAGATATGGCATGAAAATTTGTAGACCAATGTACACACCCGTAGCTAAAGGAGACAAGTTCAGTCTCAAACAATGCCCTAAAAATGATCTTGAGAGGACAGCAATGCATGATAAGCCTTATGCATCAGCACTAGGGAGTTTAATGTATGCTCAAGTCTGCACACATCCCGATATATCATTTATAGTGGGAGTGTTGGGTAAATACTTGAGCAATCCGGGCATGGATCATTGGATAGCTGTTAAACGCGTAATGCGTTATTTAAAGAGAACAAAAAATTACATGCTTATTTATCGGAGATCAGAAAATTTCGAGATCATTAGGTACTCTGATTCCGATTTCATGGCATATGGTTGCGAAACTTTGTCACTAAGCTTCATATAGTAGATGACATTGAAAGGCCATTAAAGATATTTTGTGACAATAAGTCAGCAGTACTATACTCCAATAACAATAAGAGCTTGACAAAATCGAAGCATACAGACATCAAGTTCTTAGTTGTCAAGGAGAAAGTTTAAGAAAAACAGATTTCCATAGGACATATAGGAACAGAGTATATGCTAGCAGACCCATTACCAAGGGATTGACTCCTAACGTCTTTCAAGAGCACACTGCTCGGATGGGTGTCAATATTTGTGATGCTTTGGTTTAGTGGGAGTTTATGCTATATGTCCTATGACAGATATTGAGTTATTTTTTCTGCAGAATTAAGTTGATGGTTTATTTCATGTTATGTGAAATGTTCATTTTGCAATATTTGTATTGTGTTTGATCTCAATAAAGTTAGACCAGCTGGAAATAGACATGCATGAGATCACTTGGCATGTAATTTCCATATTACTCATCCAAATTTGATCTATGTTGTTAAGTATATTGGGATGGTAATTGGCGTGGTTTAGTCATGGTATTTAATGTGATAAAAGCTGCGGTAGTCCCATATCTAATGTATGAGACGGACCAGATTGTTAAAGTAATGAGAGAAATAGCATTCAGATGCGCGCATAAAGTTTATAAGGTGTGATTATGTCAAGAAAGAATATATGTATAGCCCAAGTGGGAGATTGTTAGGAAATTATTTTAATTTCCTAATTTATTTGTGGGCAGTACATATATTAATTGTAATCACAAATTATGCTATTTCGAATTAAATGACTTATATAATGATGATCTCATTTATTGTTATAAATGCTAATTAAATAAGTCATTATTACTTTTAATTTGGAATTAAATGAGAATAAAACCGGATATTATCTTTTGTTCCTTAGATAATTATCTTTTTGGATTTTAGATATATTATCTTTTGGGCTTTAGATACTATTTTATTTGGGCTTAAGGGTTTAATGGGTGCCATGCTCAAATATAAATAGACCTTCAGGGTTTCGGTCCCCAATATACCAAAGCCGCCTTTGTTACTCTTTTCCCATAAAAAAGAGTTGCAGTTCAGCCTCCTAGGAATACAGAAGGCTTTGGTTGAGGAAGATCGAAAGAACCACAAGATCCAAACTCTTCCAATCGTATGATTCATGTTTATAAATTCAGGTACGCTTCCGCATTATGATATAATATATTTTTGGTGATTCAATGTGGATGATCTGAGTTATTGAAATTTATTCCAACAAAACATACTTTATTCGATTAGATAAAAATACCCTTCTAAATCAATCAAATTTTAAAATTCAACTAATTCTAATTTTATATTTTCAAATAATTTAAACAACAGAATAAAAACATATCTGAGAAACAAAAAAAAATTATTCTTTCATCTGAGTTTCAAAAACTCTCTCTTCGATCACCGTTTCTAAAGATTTTCTAGTGTTCTTTATCTTGTCAAGGTTTTCTAGTGTTCTTCTCTCTCTCGCGTCACACTCAAGCTCTCTCCCTCTCTCCTCTACAGTCATACAAACATCAGAGAGCGTCGCGATCTTGTGCGTTTCAGAGAGCGTCGTCGTCTTCCTCGTTCTTCATCACTATCGTCAGCTTCTCCCTTCCGGTAATTCCCTCCTGTGATTTCAGTGATTTTAATTATTATATCATTGATGTAATTTTTGTAATTAGTGTAATTTAGTTTGATTTTGGTGATTTTATATTAGTTGATGTTAATTTTGACAAAATGAAAAACTTAAAAAAATTGTACGCAACATTCGGTAAAGTTGGACATGAGCTTCATGTAAGATATCTTGGTGGCCAGCCTTTAGTTTTATTTTGGGGAAATGATATGGTTTAAATTTCTCATTCTAATTAAGTTCTTATTTTATCAATAAAAAAAAGAATTCTTCTTTTTGAAACAATTAAATCAATAACTACTCTTGAAAATTCTTGGTAAAAGCAGTTCAGATTGGAGAACAATTAAATAAAAAAAATAGTTCTTAATGTCAAAAGAAAGGAATTGTTCAAACGGAGAATTTACCAAGAATTTTTAAAAGAGTAGCTATTGGTTTAATTGTTCCAAAAGAAAAAATTTTTCTTTTTTATTGACAAAATAAGAATTCAATTAGGATGAGAAATCTAAACCATATCATTCCCCCAAAATAAAACTAAAGGCTGGCCACCAAGATATCTCACATGAAGCTCATGTCCAACTTTGTCGATTGCCGCGGACAATTTTTTAAGTTTTTTATTTTGTCAAAATTAACAACAGCTAATATAAAATCACAGAAATCAAACTAAATTACACTAATTACAAAAATCACACCAATGCTATAATAATTAAAATTACAGAAATTACAGTGAGGGAATTACCGGAAAGAAGAGGCTGACAGTGGTGATGAAAAATGAGGAAGACGGCAAGGAAGATGGCAACGCTCTTTAGAACCAGGAAGACGACAACGCTCTCTGAAACGCACAAGATGGCGACGACCTAGACCGGAGAGGAGAGAGGGAGAGAGCTTGAATGCGACGTTACAGTGAGACAGATGAGAGAGATCAAGCTCCAGCAGAAGAGAGAGCATAGAAAGAGGAGAGAAGAACACTAGAAAACCTTGAGAGGATGAAGAACACTAGAAAATCTTCAGAGACAGTGATCGAAGAGAGGGTTTCTAAAACTCAAATGAAAACAATCTTTTGATTTTTCTTGTTTCTCAGATATATTTTTATTCTGTTGTTTAAATTATTTGAAAATATAACATTAGAATTAGTTAAATTTTAAAATTTGATTGATTTAAAATGATATTTTTATTTAATCAAATAGAGTAAATATGTTTAAGTCTTTTTATAAAATTAAATAAAAAATATTTTTTATTTTTATTAAATTATAAAAATATTTTAATAAAAATAATAATATAATATATATCTTTTTAAAAAAAATTGATGCTGACGTAGAAAATAAATTTCATATGACTTATTATTATTTGTCTATATTCTCATGGTATCAATCAAATATCATTTTTCTTTTGTCTATTAAAAAAAAAAACAAAAGAAGGGGGGAGGCCGGAGGTGGCGTGTCTTTTTTTTTTTTTTTTTGGGACATAGGGAGGAGGGGGCGTTTTAAAGGCATAGAAAGTGTGTGTATGATTTGGAGTCTTGATCGAGTGTAGAGTGTAGAGTGTAGTTGAGAAATGGTTGACAACCAAGACAGCACCCTTTTTTGAATATTGTGGGAAAACAAAAACAAATTACAAAAAAGAAAATCTCACGCACAGTAGTCAATACAAAAGGAAAAGGGGAACAAAAAAAAAAAAAAAAATAGAAAGCTCGTCACGCTTCACTTGTGCTTACAGTTACAAGAACTGAGAGAAAGATGGAAGGTGGTAAGAGGGCAGAGGAAGCAGCAGGACCATCATGTGCAGGAACCAACCAAGAAATGCCTCATCACCCAAATGAAGAAGAAGATGAAGAAACTGAAGACGAGAAAGAAGAAGATGAACAAGACTTTGAAACTGATCACCATGAAAATACCACCTTTCAACCTGGCCCTCTTCTTCCTCTCAAGGACCAAATCGAACGGGACAAGGTTTTCCTTTTTCTTTTCTTTTTCATTTTTTAAAAAAATTTTGCTGTATTCTTTTCGAAAATCAAATACTGGGTTGAAGAAAAATGTGTTTGGTTGAAGGGAAAAAAAAAACCCTTTGGGATTGCGGAATGCTCAATTAGAAGAATTTTTGTGATGAAGTAAAAGTTGTCTGAGCTACTTTTATATATGTGAACATGTCACACCATTCTTGAAAAATTCTGAAGGGGAAAGGAAGGTTCACTACCTTAACTATGTAGAAATTAGAATAGATGAAAGGGAGAGAAGCATTTCAGAAGCTGTATATAAGATGGTTCAGCTAACTGGAAGGACTGTTTGTAAAAATGTATTTTGACAAACCCTTTTATAGAGTTCTTTTAATAAAACATTGTGTAAGTTCAAATATATTCATGGTTTATAAGACAGTGAGTTAATGCTTGTGATTTGCTGATATGAATGGTGGTTGTGCTGTGCAGGAGGATGAAAGCCTAAGGAGGTGGAAGGAGAAGCTGTTGGGGTGCTTAGAAAGCGATTTTGACGGTTCGTTTATTGATCTTGCTTATTATCATTGTCACTGTTGATAAATCACAGAAGTTTCAGTTGGATTTGTTTAACTTGTTTACTTTATCAACAGGTCAAGTGGATCCTGAAGTGAAATTCCACTCCATTGGCATAGTCTCTGAGGATTTTGGCGAAGTTGTGACTCCTTTACCATTGAATGAAAATCAAAATGCTCGTGTTCTATTCACTCTCCGGGAAGGGTCTCATTATCAGCTTAAGCTAAAATTTAGTGTTCTTCACAACATTGTGTCTGGCTTGAAATACTTCAACACTGTTTGGAAAGGAGGGATTCAAGGTATTAGTTTGAACTTTTTCTCTGTCAAAGCCTTGCTTGATAATCTTGAGTTCGAAACAGAATATTATTGTTTTCGTAATTAATTGTTGTCTAAGAACCGAAGTTCTAATAACTATTAAAGTCATATCTCATGATTCTGCATAAATCTGACTCTTAACTTTTAGAATAATGCAAAGAATAATCATATGATATTTGCTAACATAAGTTCATTTGTTTTTGGAAGCTGAATTACATGATATTCAGCTTCTGGAGCTAATGCATTATGTAACTTTTATTTATTGACATTCATGTCAATTTGCATTATTGGCTCCCTCTATCTTCATAAGAAATATTTTACGCGAAAGATGACATTGGTCAATAAAGTACAATTCAAATTTTCGCGCATTGCATCGACAATTCAATTATTCTTCGGCATTTCAGTTGATCAGAGCAAAGGAATGTTGGGTACGTTCGCGCCTCAAAAAGAACCTTATGAACATGCATTGAAAGAAGAGGTCACTCCGTCTGGTGTACTTGCAAGGGGTGTTTACTCAGCCAAACTTAAGGTATGAGAAGTAAAACCACTCATGTATGCTATGCTTTATAAAGTGAATTAGCAGTGTCTGTGTTTTTTGTATGTAATACATTTTCCATATGAAACATTTAAAGCAAAGTTTTATTATGGTTTCAGTTTTTCCATCACAAAATCATGAAATGATGCGGAAGCGCGGAACGTAAATAAGACGCCATTTTTTGTAGTTAAAAAACTTTGAAACGTGAAATGAAAGTAGAATTTGTTTTCTTAAACACATATCCCTAAGATTTTCACCCTCATCACAACCATCGAACTAGTCTGGCATCAACTATGTAGGGATTAGTTATATAATTTGACTTGTACATTTTTTCTGTCTGTTTGGAAATTTGGTACATTTTTAACTCAATCTGTCTGCTTACGATTTATATCACATAGAATTGTATTGTCTAAGTTCTTTTGTGTAATTTGCACTACTAGATAGATGAACTTAGTAAAATTTTGTTTGCTATGTTACAGTTTGAAGATGATGATAGAAGGTGTCACATGGAACTCAAATATTCATTCGAGATCAAAAAGAGCATCTAGCCCTGGTTCTTGCCACATTCATGCCCCATTTTGGAAAAGGAAAAAAATGCTCCCTCAAAATTCTTATAGTTTGAATATTGAAATTCCATCAGTGCATGTTAGTGATGTTGCTTAGTGACATTATTGTTTTATTACTTGTATGCTTGCTTATTAATCATAGAAGATGAGCACTGTGGTGAACTGGTGATGGCTTATTCTGTGGTTGATAAATCATGTTAGGAACAAGAAATATCTGCAAAAACACAATTTCACAAGCTGAAACAGATGCTTTTCTTAATCTGAAAATTGTTTATGTACAAAATTCGATGTCTATGATTTGTGTGTTTATTTTATGATTTATATAAAGAAAAGTGTTGCATCTCTATCAATGTAGCATGATTGAGGTCCCACTATGTGACTGCAAGATAAACCCAATGTTTCAAAGTTGGCATGAAAAAGAAATGCCACCATAACAAGTTTGATTATAATTAGAGAACACAACATATGCATTGGAAGGAGGTATTCATTAATTTTAGGGGTAAAATATGCTTTTGTTTCTGAAGTTTTGCAAGAGTTTGAGACAACTTTAATATTTAGTTTAATTTGAGTTAATTTTATTCTCAAAATGTACGTTTTAGTAGTTATGGAACTAGCTTTTTTTTATCAATATTAGATTATTAGCCAACACTTTAGGCCAACATAGTATTTTTATACTATTAGGGTTTAGGGTCTAGAGATTAGAATTTAGAATTTAAGGTCACTATATTTGTTAGATATTATGTATGAGAATACGTTTGTTAGTTAGGTGTTGGCTCAAAAAATGATAAATTTTGTTAGTTATTTAGCATTGTTTTTATTTTTATATTCTTGTTTTGTTGTCATCTTTCTCCTTCACTTTCATTATCTCATTCAATTCCTCTGTCACCACGGCTTACAAAATCAAACTACCATCACCAAACACACCACTACACATCAATATTTTCATTCTCAACCTTCACCACCATATGAACCTGAATATCCCAAGTGACTTCACGGGGAGCCTCGTCAAGATATCAAAGACGATCCTAGCCAGAAAAGCATCTAGCGGCGGTACAAACTGTTGGGACATAGATAACGTTTTCGCAAGTGTTGGTGCGAGGTTGATGCTGTCGGCGGCACTTGTAAAGTAGTCGGCATCTCGATTGCCACTGTTTGCCGCCATTATAGGAGAAACCAGAAATAATTAAGCTAAGGTTTTGAAAGAATGTGTATGAACTTATAAGTGAAAGCAACAATTATTTTGAGATGGATGGAGTATATAATTATCTTTCTCTTTTTTTTTTGGTGTCCTCTATATAATATCTTTGAGATAATTGCTATTTGGTGGAGATACCAATGATACTACTCATAACTGAAGTACAAGTTTTGATTCTAATAACGACATCATCAACGACAAAATAAAGAATGAAAACTTCAGTGTGTGAATCGGAAATACCAAAGCACCGATAAAAAGCACTGTATATATCTCATAGATTTCTTAGTTACTTGATTCCCTTTCATTTTCTCCATTTTCCGAAATATCTCATTTTGAGCTTTCAATGGAATCTTCATCAAAAACACAAAGAAGGTTCAGATTCAGAGACCACTCCCAACCTGAATCTCAGAACTCTGTGCCATCATCAGAGCCTAGTTCTGATGTTTCTGCACTCTCACTGCATGATTCTGATGAACGCGAAATTGAGTCCATGACTGGAAGGGTAGTTTTAATTGTCCAAACGCTTTTTGTAACCTTAATGTGCCAATTTTAGATTTTGTCGAAATCTTTATGATGTCGATATAAGATATAGTAACGTGGTCTGATCCATGTAGTTGAACTTAGTTGGTAGAACAAAACTTAATTGCTGTTGTTATTCTTGATCACTTTATTTTTCCTTTTTTCTTTTTTAAATATAAAAATTTGATTTATTGATGATTAGGGAATCAAGCATCTGTGTGATGAACTTTTAGAGCTTAAGGAAGCAGCAAGTGAGGATTTGCAGAAAAACATCTTTGCTAATTATTCTTCCTTCCTTAGGTAATGTTTTGTTTTTATTTTCCACAATATTTGCTCCATCTTAAACAATTCTACAAAATCACAAAAATAATGTGGCATACTTGTTGAATCTTGTGCAAAGGAGGGATTACTTCTAACAAATAACAATAATTGTTAGTGTTAGGTTACGTCAAATATATTGTGGAGAGAGCCAACTTGGGTTGGTCTAGTGGTTAGCTTATTAGTCCTCTTAAGCAAATATCGGAGGGTTTGAATCCCGCCTTGTGTATGCAACAACTCATTGGACAGCGGCAAACCTTTAAATGGAGTTCCGATCTGCGACAGATTAGTCCTTGACCCCAGGTTGGGGATTCCGTAGGAAACCAAATATATTGTGGAGAATTCCGAAGAAACAACTTTTGTTGAAAGTATATACATTTAAGTGGAAAAAAAAATTAGTGAGCATAATTGTTGATGTACTTTTTAGATACTGATATTGCAAAATTGAATTGCTTATTATTATTATTATTGAGGTTCTGTAATTTATATATGCTCTCATATGTGTAGAATTCTAGAGGAAGTGACAGGAGTGGAAAATGAACTTGTGCAACTAGAGAACCATTTTGTTTCACATAAAAGACTAGTGAGGGATCTTATAGACCGTATATATCCAAATATACTGTCCTTAAGCTCAAACATTGAAGATCACATAGATAATGAACCTTCATTAATTCGTAGTGAATTCGAGGCTCACATTACCGATGTTTCAGATAAGCTTGATCTTCTCATGTCAGAAAACAAGGTAGATGAAGCCTTGGAGCTTCTAGAATCTGCTGATGCACATTACCAAGGAATC
Source organism: Arachis ipaensis (assembly GCF_059453495.1). Classification (NCBI taxonomy): domain Eukaryota; kingdom Viridiplantae; phylum Streptophyta; class Magnoliopsida; order Fabales; family Fabaceae; genus Arachis; species Arachis ipaensis. The sequence continues at coordinate 20,397,508 of NC_142437.1, read as the reverse complement.
CAGTTTGAAGACTACTCGGATTCTGACATAAACTTATACAACTCTGTGATTTCTGAGAAGATGTCAATGCTGAAACAAAGGTTGATACAGATAGCTAAGAATGATAGAATGGCTGGACCGGAGCTACAAAAGGTGCTATCAGGGCTATGCAGGCTTGGAGAGACTCAACTCGCTATAGAATTGTTGCTAAAATATTACCATTCGAGGATTATGGATGGAACGAAAGATTTGCAGTGGTCTAAATCTTCTTCGAATGAAGCATATATAAGAGAACTTGCAAGGTTTGTGTTTTCTATTATTTCACAAGCAGCTAAGAGCTTTGTGATGTTATGCGGAGAGAGTTCTCCTTATGCCTCAGAACTTATGATGTGGTCATGTGAGGAAACAAAGTCATTTGTTGCTTGGTTCGACGAGTATGTTAAGAAGATCTCGGCGACTAATGGTAGCTTGTCATATGCCATAAAAGCTGTGAAGTTCGCGGTGTTGTATTGTTCCTTGTTGGAGGATCAAAGTTTGGTTTTGCAGCCTTACTTGGTGATGCTTCTATGTCCCTGCATTGAAGAGGTTCTGAATACACATGTAAACCATTTTAAGAAAGTTGTTGGTATCTTCTCAGTAAGTGATTCTTGGGGTCTGGAGAAATACCTTGTTTCTGGAGTGTTCGGTGGAGGATCCTTAAATCTTGATGTCGAGGAGCAACCGGAATATTGCGTGCTAACTACCAGCGGCCGGAAATTTCTCACACTTTTACAGGTATGTTCTGCTTCTCCTATTCCCTTTATCTGTCACCTTCATTGTTTTTCGGTCACTTTTGGTATATTCTTGAATCAATGTATCTGAATCAAACTAATGTAATAAAAATAGACAAAAAGAAACTAATGCATAGTGCATTATTGGTCAACTAACTTTATGAACCAGTAAATTTAGAAATTTTGTCCTTGATAAAATATGTAAAAGTTGAGAAATACCTACTTTCTAACCAAAAAGAGTAACTGCCATGAGAAATTTTGAACCATGTTAATGCCACATTGGCAAGATATGTTTGATCAGATATGTATAACCAAAAGAGGAACTGCCATGGAATTCCATAGCCATAAAGTTATATCTTTGGTCTATATAAATGCCAACAGTTCTTAAGAGTGTTTATCATATTCATGTCTTCACATGGTAAGAAATCTAAAACTGCACATATTATTTATCAATTACTTTTACCATATAAAGGCAATATTCCCCTGCCCTTATTACATTGATTCAACTCAAATTTTTCTTTGTACCAAAGAAAAGTAGTTTTGTTGGATCAGTTGCTTATTACGGCTAGGCCAAAAGCTATACAACAATGTTTGCGAGACAATAGAAAATTAGCACAAAACAGCTCAAAATGACCTTATTTTGCATTCCTCAATTACTGCTTACCTTATTTTGCTTTCCTTAGACCTTAGTTACCACTGGAATAATTGAATAATTTTAGGTGTAATAAGTGTGTAATTATAGATGTTACATGCATGAAATTATGAATGATAATTTAAATAAAGTAACTTTGGGTTATTGTCTCTCTAGCATTACTGAAAGCTATAATTGTTAGTAAGAGTGCAACTTTATTTTGTTATAGTTTCTCATAACATCATCCAAAATAAAACCATAAAGCTTGTTATTTATGCACATGAGACATGATATATCTCAGTGACTATGTTAGTTAGGCCATTGTGGAAGATATTTCTCCTTTAGTTGCTCTTCAAATGGGAAATTCAATCATTGGTGCACTCAGCAACCTCATCACAGAGTATGTCACCATTCTTGAAAGAGCTCTTACCTATGACACAAGAGGAGGAGATCATCAAGTTAGTCCAAGAATCAAGTTAGCCGAGTCGGTTGCGCAGCAGGTTTCGATTTTGGCTAATATGTCGACGCTAACAAAGCTTCTCTTCGTCATGGTTAAGGGAATATATAGCAGCAATGATGGTGGCAAAGATTCTAATGAAATGGAAGAAAATTTAGATTTTGATCAGCGTCAAGAACTTGAAGAGTTCATGCTGTTTCTTGAAGAGAGCTCACATAAGCTGAGAACTGTGTTTTGCCAGCAATTAATTGCGCAAGTATCGGCTACTTACCATAGCCATGAGATTTTCTCAGCTATTCAAAATGTTGATCAATTTGATGATAACAGAATCCAATATACCATGCCCTCTGGTATCTTTCAGGTATTATCTTTACACATAACATCCTAAGACTTCTCAAGGTGTGTGAAAAGAGTGATTCTATAATAAAAATATTGAAATGCATAGAGTTGAACATAGTGAGACAATGAATGATTTCATTGAAGTTGTTTATTTGGAAATTTCCGAAGAAGCTAATCATAGGTTCTTTTGCTTAGTGTATAGAATTTCTCGTTCTCCTACTTAAAACAAGTTTGAAACTGAAAAATAGTACAAATGTGTGTGTGTATATATATATATATATATATATATATATAATTTTTAATCAGCTTGCTAGTATGCTTATGCAAGATCCCTTATATTTTGGTCCTTGGCAGGTTCTATTTCTGGAACTGAGGAAAATAGAAAGACTTGATGAAGAGAATATGTTTGAAGTGAATTGGTTGATAGGCTTACTGAGAGAGCTGATGGAATCTATGTTTATTTGGATTTCCAACAACAAAGACATCTATGCAACTCAAGAAACCAACCAGGTTTTTTTTTTTTTTTTTCAATTTCCCTCTTTTCTGTCCAATCTTTGTGTATTTTTTTATTTTATTTTTTACCGAAGATAGGGAAACTCGAACCGCAACCTCTTAAGTGAGTATGAGAAGACTATGCCATTTGAGCTATAACTCATTAGCCTAATCTTTGTGTATTTGCTGACAGGCTAAAGAAGAAAATGCATAAGTGTAATTTGCACGCTTTTCAGTTTCCAAAATAGCATATTATATAAGGGTAATTATATGGAAAACAGTAAATTTTAATAAAAGAGTGAAGATTATTCATTTTATAACCAAAAAAATAAAGACATCATAAGTAATATACACACTTCTCTAAAATATATAGTTACAATCTTCATTTTTTATCCAACTTTAGTCTTCATTGAAGAAATTTCTATGATATAATTTATCCTATTTCTCCTCAAAAGAGTGTATTTTCTCCAATCCATTTGAAATAAATATATAGTTATAATTACATACATACCTAAATTTAAAAAAATACAAAAATATTATTTGTATACTAAAATTAGTCACCAATGTATTTTCGTATAAATACATGTGTTGTTCATTTCATTTTCAATCTGTATTTATATTTCAATATATATTTTATATTATTGGTTAATTTTAGTGATTGATTTTAAAATACACCTATTATTTTATTTTTATATTTACTTTTTTCTTTCCATTTATTCTCTCTCTCCCCCATCTTTTAATAAGGTTGCTAGTAGAAAAAAATTAATTAACATTGTATAGGATTTTCAATGAACAACTATTTTGGATGAAATTGAATTTAAAAAATGTAACATTTATTTTGAATGGGAAAACTATCTATTTAGACATAATAAACATAGATTTTTGTACAAACACATGGTTGGTTAAGGCAGCAAATACTCCTATTTGTCAGTAGTTTCGAGTATAGAGTTGTCTTTAACAAGAGAATATTTATGTTTTCGCAAATAAAAAATAGGTCTCTCTAATTATCTGATATTAGCCTAAGTGATCTAGCAAGTAGCAACAAATCTTTTGATAAGGTTATGTTTAAATAGTAAGAGGCTATGAACTAAAGCCATGGCAATTAGGAAGACAACTAATATCAATATTTGTTTCCTCTAATTTTAAGTGGTTCTCATCCATTTCATTGTTCCATGTACAGTTTGTCATGGATGTTCAGTTCCTGGTGGAGATTGGAATGCATGGAGGATACTTCTCCAATGATCCTTTGCTTCTTCTCACTCTCATGAAGTCAACCTTTAATTCTGCAGGACTTGACCCTTTCAAGTAATGCTTTCCTAGTTACAGAGATTGAAAAATTCAGAATCATTTATTGTTCATAGTTTTGCAAATTTAAACTTAAAAATCTCAGGCCACATATGTTTCTTAAACTGAAAAAATAATGGAAATATAGCTTCATGTAAAAATGGACCAACAATTTTCAAATGCGCTAATTTGATTTCATCCTTTATTATTTAAGTTTTCAAGTCCTTCTCAATTCTATTTCATGCAATTGTGATTACATTTGTACTACTCCATTTAATTTCTTGTGTAAAAGATAAGCATGCAATAATCAAAAGAGGTTATATCATGATATTTAAGGCAAACTAGACTTCACACCTTCTTGACCTTGAGCAACAAATTTGTTTCATTATGTTATTTTCCAGAGATGCAGATAATGATGGATGGGCCATTGATGCAGCCACTAAAACAATTCAAAAGCTTCTAGAGATTGAGAAAACAACTATGCAACCAAAAGAGAGTGTAGTTAACAATGAAGAAGGAGAGTTACATGAGAGCCAATCCAACCAATCAGCATATCTCTCTGAAGAAGGTGATTTGAGTTCCTCAGAGAATAATAATAACAACAATATTGATGCTTTGGATGAGGAAGATGAGGTTGAAAAAGATGACTTAGAAGTTGCTATTGATACAAACACATTGAGGGAACATAGTGTTAGTACCATGCAATCAGCTCCAACAATTGCCATTGATGAGAAAGGACAAAATTCCGAGGAAATTAAATCAAAATGAAACGAGTGACCCACCCACCTTGTTATAAATTTCATATCTTTACAATTACATGATTTATTGATTTTTGGAAAATTATGTTGTGGCTAAATGAGTAAATGTACCACATTTTTTATCATTTTGGTACATAAATATGTAATAAAATATATTCAGAATCTATGTGAGGAAAATTGTACTCTGAATTTTTCTCCAATTTATACATAAGCTTTAATTTGTCGCCAAGTAATAGGTGAATTGCTCATATATTCTTTACAATTTATTATATTCATATATTTGTTTACAATTTCCTCTCTGCCTGTCCTAAATAAGAAACTTGAACAACACCAGATTGCTTTGTTTTATCTTACAAAAGCTAATTTTCTTCTTTGATCATATAAGATCAAAGTCCAAATATAAATCAGAACATAGAACAACAAATCAAAAGGTAAATTTATTCCATCAACTTAACTTGATACTTTTCAAAATACACCAAAAAATAAAATGCAGAACCAGTAAATTCTGCACACATTTCCCAATTGTAAACACTGTTAGCAATCGCAGTTCAAAACAAACCACGGTTGTTCTTCCGAGCTTTAATTAACCGCACAAGATAACTTTGGTAACTGCAAGAACCAAACAAGCCATAGAAAACAAGAAAAAGGAGACGAAATCTCTGGAAGACCATTTCCGAATCTCTTGATGTTTCCCTTCAACAACCCTCAAACTCTTTGCTCTTCTGAGAGCATCAACTTCTTTCAACAGATCGAATTCCAGACCCTTCTTCTTCAGCTCTTCCACGCACTTCCCCAAAAGAATCTTGTCTTCTTTCTCTCTCTGAAGCGCCTTCTCCATGTGACTCTCCACGTCGCTCTTGTACCTCACGGCCCAAACCAGGCCCAATGAGAACACGAAGGAGCACAGCGAAGGGATCCACCAGCGCTGGCACGCGGACGAAGAAGATTCAGATTCTGAGAAAGACACAGAGGAAGAGGATGTGAAGAGGAGCATGAGGGTCAGGGAGTGGAAGAGGAAGAAGAAGATGTGGAGCATTGTGATTTCTTTGCGAACCGAGTCGATTTGGGTTTCTTTCAGTGCGATTCGGCCATGGATGAGTTCTTCTTCTTTCAGCCATTGCTTTAGTAGGAGTTTGTGCGTTGGTGTCTCTGCGATTTGGTGGAGTGGGTGCATTTGCTTCCACTCCATTATGGACGCGTTTCTTCTTACTGTGTTGTTCTGTTCTGTATCAGCCATTGAAGAGAGAGGAAGAGAGGGATTCTGAATTTGAGAGTGTAACAGTGTGAGGGAAAAGAAAGTTTTGTGAAGTTATAGGAGGAAGAGGGTGCTAGGGGTTTTTTCAATATAATTCAGATGTAACGGTCGAATTTCGTGGTGAGTTTCCCCAAATACCCTTTTTCTGATCTAGAAGACTAAAACAAAACAGGAGCGTCGGAGAAAATATGTTAATAACGGCTAAGTTGGAATCTAATATGTGAAGATCCAGTTTTCTATTGTTTATTGTAAAAGGTAAAGCAATAGATTGAGAACAATGCTCCATAACTAGTAAATATTATTATTTTTTGTTAATATTTAATTAATAATAATTTATATTTATATTTATAAATATTTTATATACAAAAAATATATAATTTATATTTATATTTATTAAAATTTTATATACAGTAATTAATATAATTTGTACTCATATTTTTTTTTAAATTTATACTCATAAATTAGTAAAATTAATTTGTTAAAGACAATTTTAATGTTTATGCGAGATAAATAATAACCAAAATTACTAAAAATTATTGATCTCAAGAGTTTTTTTAAATTTATTATACTCTTTTATAATTAAGGATTTAGCTAACACATAATAAACTTATTATTAATAGAAAATTTTAAATATTTTTATATAATAAATATAAAATAAATACATAAAAAATTTAAATTTTTTATATTTTTAATAAAAAATTTTTATTTTATAATTTTAATGTGTGAATGCATAATAGATAAATTCTATAATTAATTAGCAAATTTACCCAACCTACCACCCCCCTTCTTTTTCTTTTGTGATTAGTGTTGCTAGATTCTGTACAGAATAAATTTAATATCTTTGGATTTTTCGGATATATATATAATCTAAATAAAAAAAATAAATTATAACATATATAAAAAAAATTATCAATTATATATATTGTCAATCTATCAATTATAATTTATATCATCCATTATAATTATATGTAAAAATTATATGTATATGTAATTAAAATTATATATTATTACTATAAATTAAAAGTATACATTCATATTATATTATTAATATAAATAATTATAATAAACAATATATAAGAGTTTATCCAAGTTAAAACTCCACTCATTTAATATACTAGCTAAAATTCCGACTAAAGTTAAGTTCACAAACTCATGATCTTAATTTATTGAGCTATTAACGAGTCTAAGTCTGAGTTGGCTTTTAACTCACTTTCTGTCTTACTGACAATGTCTAACCAAGAATTAGACCAAATTTCTGTCATCCCTAAATTAGCATAATTAGTTTGATAAATGAGCAAAGTTCAATACTGCATGGAGACAGTTGTATTTTAATCTTTTAATGATTTAACTTTGCTAAAGTACATGGCAACTCATCATAAGATAACTATCCCCATACACCTTATTCTCGAAATTACAGTAATACTATAACAAAATGAAATCCGTTTCTTGAAAAATAGAGGTATATGGCGGTTTGCGGTTGGATAACTTTTCCATCTCATCTAACGCAAGCAACTTCGGAAGGGGCGGCATTAGGCTCATTGGGTCTGGTGTTTCATTCAAACTGCAATGAAAAATAAAAGCAGAACAGAAAAGTTTATGAGTAACATTGGTCTTAAGCATAGTCAAAATGCTGTTTATAACTTACTCTTTCATAATTTTATTGAAGTTCTCTCTCACTTGGTGGAAAATCTCAATATTCTTCCCATGCTGTAAACAAATTTGAAAAGAATAAAAAAAATTATATGTTAATTTTGCAGCCAACAAGAATGGAAATGATGAACTAATCAACTAGAAAATTAAGTCTCATAAATAAAACTATATTACAACTCTCAGCAGTTTTCACAGGGGAATATATTAGAGTATACATAAACATTGATATAAACATTAAATAGAAAAAATGCTTTAATAACCCTTTTTATCCATAGGATTCAGACACCTTAGGTTGTTCAACAAGTTACAAACACCCTTGACTCACCATACGAGAAGCAAGATTTTTTGAGATTTGGTTGAAGGCCTGTGCATTTTGCTCCATGAGTGTACCTATTAGACCTCCAATTGCTGCAAAAAAGAGCAAAGTTCAGAGGAGGTTCTTTATGCTTGAAAATTAAAGCAAGGAATGCAAATACAGAACATTTCTAGAGGCAAATAAAATGAAAAATGATATGGAAACAGACTTTTGTAAGAGGTACAATCAGTACTTTTCATCGTAGCCATTCGTGGCACTGATGAGGCAACATCGGATCGAGCAATAAGGCGAGAAGAAGGCACTGCACGGCCTGAAACTTTCTCCTGCAAAAGAAACAAAAAAAAAAAAAGAGGGAAACTTGAGTTTCCACTGCTACAAAATAAAATTATGAAAGTATATTCTGTTTACTTCCTTTTTGTCACACTATTTCTTAGTAATTCTATTACTCAACATGTGAAATTTCCCCTTATTTAACATTCAGAAAAATAAGCAAAATAACAACAACAATGCATGCTGCTTGTTAACAGTGTCTCCACTGAAAACAAAAACTAAAAAGAGCTAGCGCTATATAACCAAACAAAAAGAAGGTAAAATGAAAAAGAGGATCGAGTGATGCAATACCTTTCTATTTCTACTTTTCTTGGTTAACTTAAGATCATCCTTCCTCTTCTTGCTATTTTGAATGTTTTCTTCTTTCTGTAAAATATAAACTAAGCATGTCACTATAGAACTGGCTCTTATCAATTAAATCAAAAACCAGCAAAAAGTAATTCTAAAGCAATCTCATGAAATTCTCATGCCTTCTATAACAATCTTTGATTAAAAAAAGGATCATCATCATCATCAAAATTGTCAACACGCAACATAATTTCTTGGGATTCACATCACAATTACATAAACCATTGACAGAAAAAAACATTACATAGCTTACTTCCTTCATCCACCGAACTCGAAGCGCCACATCCCTAACTGTCTTATCTTGCAGCTGTTGTGCTATGGTCGCATAGACTGTTACGTTAGAACCAACACCAGCATACCTACAACAAAATAAATGAATTTGACATAAGCTCAAAATGCAATCCAAACTTGGAGGGTACAAAAGACGATAATTAAGATGTTAACACGCATTATATTACGCAATTTAGTCAAACATATTGAACCACTCAACAGATATTAACTATCATCGTCACATGAAACAACAATATTCATCTTAAGCAGCCAAAATAACTTACAAAGTTGCATATATTTTTGGTTCTCTCCAAGTTTAAACACAACTTCATACCCAACGTTTGAATCCCAAATTGCATATAAATTAGGAAATCATTCTAAACATAGATACGTATATTAATTATGATACCAAAAACAAAAAACCATAGATATGATCAATAAAGGGTAACATAATCACTCACCTAGCAAGTCCATCTTCAAGAATAGCTTGTTCTTCAAGGTTCCATTCAACTGCTACACCAGGAATGTGCCTCAGAGTCTGCTCTATGGCCGAAGCGGAAGCGGCGGGAGCCATGGAATTCCCGCCATAGCTACATGAGGAAGATGGTGATGGAACAACATGGTTCCAAGCACTGAAGTGCGAGAAGGAGGAGGAAGAAGGAGGATAGGTAGCCATTGAAACGAAACGCACCCTTTTCTTAGAAGATTCCAAGAATGAATCTTTAGAGGCTAACCTTGTGAATGGAATCAAAGGGTATAGGAATCCACAGTTGGTTCCCGCCAATTGTCGCCAAAAGCAGTGAAACAGAGAAACATGAAAGAAAAGAAAGAAAGGAAATTGAAGCGAACATCGAAGGCGGAGAAGTGGTTGAGAGAAGAGAGGGATTGGGATTGGGATTGGAGACAAAGTGAATCAGAATCAGAATCTGAGAGCAAGTAATGGTGGGAGAAGCAGAGAGCTAAGACTTGTTATAACACACAATTTGAAATTTAGTCAAATATTCTAAATTTTTTTCCTTTTCAAAAAGTTAATATATTCCTTTTGAAATTAATAATTTTATTCTATTATTCTATTGTTATGCTCTCTTTAATCTTTATCCTATTATTAGTGTTTTATCTACGTGCAAGGTAGAGGAAATCTAGATAAAATAAATTAAATGCATAAATTATAAAATTGTAATAAGATTTAAATAGTAAAATTATTTAATCTAATAAAAAATAAAAAATTTATTGATTTATTATATTAAAAAGAGCAATGCTACATGGTTAGTAAATATTATCATTTTTGATCAACAGTTGCATCTATATATATATATATATATATATATATACATTATCAAAAATAGAAGACTCGAACCCGCAATCTCTTAGATGAGTATGGGGAGACTATATCATTTGAACTATAACTCATTGGCTATATTTATAAATGTTTTACACACAAGAAATATATAATTTACACCAATATTTACCAAAAATTTTACACACATAAATTAATATAGTTTGTACTTAAATTTTTCAGATTTTGCACATATGAATTAGTAAAAATTTATTTATTAAAAAAATTTTAGTATTTATGTTGATCAAATAATAGCTAAAAATACTAAAAATTATTGATCCTCAAAAATTTTTCTCTTAAAAATATAATACTCACAATTTATTAACTCCAAAATTACTAATTTACATAGATAATACTGTCATATTTTTTATCTCTCAAACAAATTAACACATAAAAAAACAAAGAGATTTTTTAATTCATGACCATTTTTTATTATGGGAAAAGCTCTACATCCATGTAAAAATTACATAGATGGTATCCAAATAGCTTTCACTCCACGCCCGACACCCCGTTTGTTTTACACGCACCTCTTATAACCTATATAACGAATCCTTATTTTGCGTTATCAAGTTTTTTTCTTTTAATGCAACTAGCGGCTCAAATGGCACCGTAGAACCTAGTGATGGCAATGGGTCCCATGGGGGGCGGGGACATACTCCGTCTCGTCCCCATGGCTGTGTTTGTTTCTGAGAACAGGACAGGACAAGACATTGAGAATAGGACAGGACAAGACACTAATGGACAAAGACACAAAATTTTGTGTTCTTGTATTCTGTTTGGTGATAAACTAAAACAAATTATGAAAATCCAATTTATTCTCATTTTTTTTATTCAAAAAATTTGAGATGAAAAATATAATAATAAAAAATATAATTATAAAAAATTAACAAGAATAATGAAAGAAAAAATAAAAAATAAGTTGTGTCCCTTGCTAGTGTCTATGTGTCCTTCCTGTCAGGATGGACACAAAATACACTAATTCAGTGTCTCTGGACACATTGTCTCTGTCCACGTCTCTTCTGTCAAACACGATTTTGTGTCTCAGTGTCCCTGTCTCTGTAAACAAATGCAGCCCATAGTCCGGCCCCGGTCCCGCCCCCGCCTAGGGCATCGGGCATCGGGCATCGGGCGTCGGTATCCGTCGGGGATCGGAGTCTCCAAAGTTATCCGCGTATTTTAAAAGCTAAAGAAAATCGAAAAAAAAAAACAGAAAAATTTAAAATAAAAAAATAATCCTCAATTGTCATTACAAATCCACAATAACTTCAACCATTCAATTCCAATTTTCCTTCAGCCGCTGTGCATGAATTAGTAATTAGTTGGATAATAGTGCAGAATTGATTAATTAAAGCAAATACTATAGCTTCAATTAAAGACAATGATATTGAGAGATATAGTGAAGAAAGAAAAATGAGGAACAAGGAATGAAATAAGAGTTGAGAATTATATTGAATGGGCCTTTGTGCCGAGTGCTAATGCAGAAGTATCCGCCTAACTGATAGCCTAAGACTGCTAATGCAGGAATGTCCGCCTAACTGATAGCATATTGTATGTTTAAATGGGCCTTTGTGCCAAACTGCTAATGCGAAAGTGTCCGCCTAACGGATAGCCTAAGGTTGTTAATGCGGGAATGTTCGCCTAACTGATAGCACTGTTTCTTACTGTGATGCACATTATGATGAGGCCTAACTGACACGGGTAACCGTGATGTCAAGGTGTCTAACTGACACAGTAAAGGAACCATATTCGAGGTTCACTCCGAGTAACGTCGAGTTGCGGGTAGACAACCGACGCATGAGCTCATGGCCTGCGCTAGGAACAGGCATGCATCATATTGTTTGCACATTTGCATTCGATTGTGTTTGCTTTTCTTGTTTCTCTATGATTCTGCTGTTTGTCTTCTTGCAATTTGTTTGTGTGTTGATCTGTTTCTTGTGCTATTAATTGGTGTTGGCAGTAAATAATTCACAAGAAGTTCATATGCGCAAACAAGATTATGCATGCCTGTTCCTAGCGCAGGCCATGAGCTCATGCGTCGGTTGTCTACCCGCAACCCGATGTTACTCGGAGAGAACCCCGAATATGGTCCCTTTACTGTGTCAATTAGACACCTTGGCATCACGGTTACCCGTGTCAATTAGGCCTCATTATAATAACATTTCAATGTGTATCACAGTAAGGAACAGTGCTATCAGTTAGGCGAACATTCCCGCATTAGCAATCTCAGGCTATCCGTTAGGCGGACACTTTCGCATTAGCAGTTTGGCACAAGGCCCATTCAACATACACTTTTCATAATTTACTTATTCATTTCAATTATCTCTTTCAAACATGGTTTCTCATTTACTTTCTCTTATCATGCCTCCGCATCACCAACACTATAAAACATACCTCTGTATCACCGCCTAACTATACATACCTCCGCACCACCGTCTAATTATACATACCTTCGCATCACCCATTAACCTTAAACCTTCTTAGGGACAACTTACACATTTATATTTAACTAAGTTCCAGAACTTTTATAGAAATTCGGACATAATCTCCTCTAAAATAGCACTAAAACCACCCTTACGGGTTGTCTGCCTAACTGATAGCATATTGTATGTTGAATGGGCCTTTGTGCCAAATTGCTAATGCGAAAGTGTCCGCCTAACTGATACTCTGAGATTGCTAATGCGAAAATGTTTGCCTAACTGATAGCACTGTTTCTTACTGTGATACACATTAAAATGTTATTATGATGAGGCCTAACTGACACGGATAACCGTGATGCCAAGGTGTCTAACTGACACAGTAAAGGAACCATATTCGGGGTTCACCCCGAGTAATGTCAGGTTGCGGGTAGACAATTGACGCATGAGCTCATGACTTGCACTAGGAACAGGCATGCATCATAAATTGTTTGCACATTTGATTGTGATTGTTTACTGTTCATTCTTTCTGTAATGTGTCATCTGCTTCTTGTTAATTCTCTATTTTCTGATTCTTGTTTGTATTTTAAGATTATGACGTAACCTTCTCAAAGCTTAGAATAAGATAATAGAGTTAGGAATAATAGTCATAGAGAATAGCGTGAGAACGGCATTCATCCCAAAGAAAGATGCCAAGAAAGAGTTATGTCAGAGCCCACGATACGGAAGTAGCCGAGAGACTTAGTAAGCGAGTTATTACGATAGAGACAAAACTCTAGGTTTCACGAGAGAGATGCGCTTTCACGATGTCACCTTACTGGGAACCATATAGGTTCTCACCCCTTCCTTTTCCCTTTCCCCACAGATGGAAGATCCAGACTTAATCACCACCACAGGAGTTATATTCAGAGAGGTACCAGAGGAGCATGTGTTGTCGGACCCTACAGGAGATGCTCGAAACTAGTCTTGAGCTGATGGTTGCAAAGTTGTGCCTCGACGGTAGAAAGAATGTACGATAGATGGTATTCATTCCTTAGACTTTGCTTTTCCTCACTTCTGTAGCATTTTTGAGGGACAGGACTTGATATTTTCTTTTCTTTTAGCCCGGGTACCAGCTTAGGAGTTTTCTTTATGAACCAGGTATCTGGAAAGTTGTTAGTTGTATATAAGTCTATATGTATATATATATATCTATCTAAGCATGTCAAGTTTGTATGAACTAACTTAAGACATATATATGTATGAAATCTTTTCTGTAATCTTGTTGTTATTTGACTTTGCTGTTAGTCTGGTGTTTATTTTATATTGTATATCTCTGAAGATGTTCATGGTTTTGTTAATAGGTTTGTTAAAAAAAGCTATATGATAAAAATAAGTTAACATATGCGATTCCGTTAATACGAAAGGCTTATATGTAGTAAATATTATCGAGTCTAGAGTTTTATAGGGCTACTGGGAAGTAACATCTTATGACTGGCAGTGATCCGGATCTGTCGGAAATTGGGTATCACAAGCAAGAATTTTCATCATTAGGACATAGACAACAACTAATATAAAATCACAAAAAATCACAGAAATATAAAATGACAGATATCACAACAATGCTATAATAATTAACAAATACTTCAAGATAAATGAAAATCACAAAAATCACAGAGGTTGACTTACCGGAAGGAAGAGCGGCCAACAGAGAAGAGGCTGCCAACGGCGATAGAGAACGAACAAACACGATTCTAACTCTGACGATCTTGCTTGACGGCGATGAAGATGATTCTCCTCTGACATGACGATTCTCCTCGGGCTGGGTGAGGCACGCGATGACAACGTTCTCCTCGAACATGTTTCTCAGGTGCACGACGACGGTGCTGCGGTGACCTTCAGAGTGAGAGGGGGAAGCAGGAAGCAGTGAGAAGGGAGAGCGCGGCGGTGAGGGAGGAGGAGGGTGGCGGACGGTGGTAATAGAAGTGGAGAGAATCTGTGAAAGAGTTTAGGTTTTGCTGAATCTGAGAAGAGAGGAAGTAACAGATTTTTATGCAAACCAACAAAATTAAAGAGATGTATCTTGAAACTTTCTATAGCCAGTCAGTTCACTCCTCTATTCCAAAATGTTTTTACTTTCTTTAAAGATCCAAAAAGTATTTTTGCAAACCCATCATCACGGTCCAACAAGATTTCTCCATTTGCTACCATGACAAAAAAATAAAAAAGCCATTTGCTACTTCATGTTCAATAAAATTACATAGTACCCCTTACAAATAATTCAAAATAAAAGCAAGAGCCTTTTGTGCCATTGGTTTTTGGGTTAAAACGAAAGGACAAGAGAAAGGAATCCTGGGATATTTTGAGAAGGATGAATTGGGAAATAATAATAAAAGAGGGGAATTGTTCAAACACAATTTTATTATTCGAATGAGGTGGCTGTTTCCATAAAAGCATTTTTGTGAAAATGATATTATGAACCGTTAAATAGTTCAATCAAATATATTAAACTATCTAACAGTTCACAATGTCTTCATTGGAGTAACCACCTTAGAATTAAGGGGTAGACAAATTTCTCCATACATATCCTAACATTTGGAGTTACTCTCGATGTGAAACTAGCCAGGATATTTCTTAACAACTATTTCTATCACATGAAGATGGATAACAAGAATATGCCACAACCATTAAACAACTATTTTGAAACTCTGAAATATTTAAGAAGCTCATGCAGCAGTGGCACTCGAGTTTCGATCGCTAGATTTGTTTTTGCGGCCCCAAACAGGATTGGACACAATAAGCTGATGCGGCACAAGCCGTTTCTCACGCTTCGTGAGCTTGCGGAAATTGTGAACCTTCAACCTCGCAATCTTCGCCTCTTCTTCAGCAGTTATTTCTCTTACTACAACTGTTAGCCTGCATTCCGGTTTGACTTTGATGCCGGCTCTTCCTTTGGAATGGTAAGAAACTTTCTTCCGGAATAATCCTTTTCCAACAAACGCTTCGGCTGCAAGAAATATGAAACAGCATCAGCACGGATTTAAACAAAGTGGCTAAACAAATTAAGTTACACAATTGCAAAATTTGAAGCGTACCAACAATGAGGCGCTCTGCATCCAATCCATGATTATTTACGGCATTTCCTTGGGCTTGAGTAATACCCTGCAGTGCTTATAACTTTAAAACATAAGTTTCCAATTCTGCATTTACCAGCACAGATCATGGAAAAGGAGGAACAATCCCATAGAATTAGATAATGGTAATATTAAGGGGAAGAAGTGATGAGATTTGGGAGCTGAAATATATGTAGGAAACAAACTACAAGTGCAGTGCGTAATAATAATAATAATAATAAAGGCAGCTCTGTAGACAAGCATCTCGTGTTAATGCAGGATCCTAGAAAGGCCGCACCAAAAAGGCGTAATGTAGACAGCCTAACCTGATAATTACATAAGTAGCCAATTCCACAGCTTGAAACCGTGACCTTGAGGCCACACGGAAACAACTCAACAACAACAACAATAAGGCCCTTGAAATTGTGGACCGAAGTGGAGGAGAAAAAATTGGACAATCCAGAAAGCCAAAAGAATGTAGAAAATGATAGAGAAGGACATAAGGTAGCTAGAGAAAAAGCACAACAACACTGAAAGTATCTAAAGGTAAGAAAGAAGTTGATCTTTATGGTCTATTTTGTGAATGAATGAATCTGTGACTTTAGAGAGTTGCAGATATATTGCTAAGATACAAGGCTTAATGACCGACTACACCAACAGCTGAACTTGTTCTAAGGAAATACGAACTCTTGGTTAGAAACCAATGAGGACAGATAAATCAACAGCCTAGCCTTGATGCTGTATGGTGCTCTAGAAGAAGCAATTGAATACTCTTAGTTTTGTCTACACACAGAAATGAAAATACAGTGTAATACCACTTATTACCTGATATACAGTTCTTGAAGCTCGCTTTACTGTCACTTGCAATTGCAGCAATGCATCTGTAACCAGCATACCACGAACCAAAGCAGCAACCAAGTTGACCTTCTTAGGACTCTGAGAAAGCACGTTGAAAAATAAGGTAATCAGTCATATATGCTAACTGGACCACAGAAAAACAGAAACCCAGAAATTATGATCATGTTTCCATAGCATTCAATCCAAGGGTGGCTTTTCATTGACCAGAAAATTATGCTGACTGAAGAAACACAGAAAGTTTCTCAAAAAGTAGGCAGAGGCACCATTTGACTTGGTGACCTGGTATTCTCTATGGGCACGTTCAGAGATGCTCAACCAATAGTCTCAGGATGAAACAGATCATGTTATACTTTTCAGTTTTCAAACTATTGCTATGCTGCAGTCTGAACTAGCTAACATTGTATTTTAAGCAGTTACTTCAGAATGACCCATATTAACAGGGGAAAAAATGATATCCATAAGCAATTCACGATATATTGGCAATTTGGCATTGACAAAATCACTGCAGCACCAAATATTATGTTGTTAAAACTGAATTATCCATAATAATATAACAATAATTGTGAATGGCATGAAAGGCATTTCATAGTTAGTGCAAGCATTTGAGTTGAGTTGAGTTGTGTATCATATCATCAAGCATGAAGTGCCCAATGGTTATAAGGCATTTCAAAAGTTCAGGAATCTTCGAAAATCTTATTTCAAGATAAAATGGAAATAATTATTATAAAGAATATTACATACAAAAACTGATAAATCGATGTAGAAATGAATACAGTCAGCACAATGGCAGTGACTGAACCTGTTAAGCAGGAACAATTTCCTTGTCTAAATCATAATAGTTTTGTTAAAAGCACCTTTCAGGATGAAAGATTGATGTTTTATAGGAGTTTCTCTCTCAGACGTTTTTAGACACTAGAAACCTGCGCTTCAATCATATTTATTGTTTTTTTTTTCTCTTATAAGAAGCATCTCTCAGTCCTCTCATTTTCTGTTAGACTACTTCATAATAGGGTTGTCTTAATAAAGGGGTTTGTTTGTTGTTGCTTTTGGAAGAAGTACCATTTTCAAAACAGAGTCAGAGGCAGAAGTAGAAATCATAGACATGCTTTTTTATTAAAATGAAATGGAATTAAACTATTTGAATGATAAGTACTCTTTAGCATAAATTAAAGAAAACCAATGAAATCAAAAGATTTGTGTCATGTCCATAATGTAAATTGAGCAATTACTTAAGAAATACAAGATAACAGAATTACACAAGGGAAAAAAAACAAACCTGCTTTATTTTTGACATTACTGCTTGAACTCTTTCTTTCTTAACAGGTGTCTGCTTCTGGTCTTGAGCTTCTTTGCTACCCAAAAAGGAAGTTAAGGCTAACGGGGAGGAAGTTGGTGTTTATTCCAGATCTGATGACTTAGAAAGTAAACAGGTAGAACCCGAAATTCCCTAAAACAAAAGAACCGTGTAAACTCCAACTATCTCTCAATAGAGTTTAAGTAGAGAGCTTATAACGTGATATGATCAGTCACAATGTAAATCAAAACCTGGGATTGGAAAGAATGATAAACAGGGCTACGAATTGAAATTGAGGGCAATAGTATTGTTCTTGCTGTCAACGTCGTCAGACCCTTACCTACGATGTACAGAAATAGGTTTTCTAAAGTATTTAATAAAACCTAAAAAAATAAGAGTAAAGCATGAGCAACTTCACATAGTTTGCAAGAAGGAAATAGTTAAAAACATAAATCACCAACCTTGGGGAGATGAGGTGGTAGCAAAGTGTGCAATTTGACGAAAAACTGGCAAGAAATGCCTTTGCCACTGGACCATGATTACAATGCACTCTTTCTGTAAAGTACAACCACAATATAACAAGCCAAGTTTTTTAAGGTGGCTGCAGCTCTGATAGGGTTTCCAAAATCCAGACCAATATATCAATTCATAGTTCATACAATTCATATGGCATTCAAGAGAGCAAAATTGAAATTAACAAAAAATTGAACAGAGCAGAATTGAAAAGATAAAAAAAATTGAAGAACAGAGCAGAGCAAACTTCTCAAATTCAACATACATCAAATTTATTCTCAAATTCAACATACAACAAGTTTATTCAACATTTGATTAATCATATAAAAAACAAAATTAAAAAATTAAAAAATAGAAGAACAGAAGCCCAGAACAAAAAACGAAAACAGCACGAACAGAAGCCAGAAACCCAGAAACTCATAGTTATCAGAACCGAACCGGCAATCAACCCGGTCATATGACTGGGTCACCAGGTCACTGGTTCAACCGGTAGGTCACTGATTCACCCGGTTGACCCGGTCATAATTTAAAAAAATACAAATTATATAAATAAAATTAAAATTAAGTATTAAAACTTAAAATGCAAGTCTTTACAAACATAATAATAATCAAATATTATTTTTTAGACATAACTAATGATGCAAAAAGAGATAATAAACTAGTTTCTAGTACAAAATACTTTCACCATTTAAATAAACAAGAACAAGCAAAAGATAACACAATCGATAAATCAAGTCCAAGTGATCTTAAAATCGACATCTATATCTTCATAGGACAAATTTGGAGCTTGATCAACATTTTTCTCATTTTGATTTACATCTATATCTTCCATAAGAAACACTGCATTATGCAGAACATCAGAAACAAAGAAAGAAGAGTTTGAAGAGAGAGCTACAACAAACTAGCAAACTAAATTAATTTCATCTTATTCTTCCATCAATGAATCAATTCTACATACCTCTTAGAGGGATGCAAGAGCTTCATTTATAACAGAGTTGGAAAAGAGAGAAAGATTAGAAATCAGAATAACAAACCCTAACTAACTGTACCAAACTAATTTTGTTAGTGACCAACTCTCTTATCTCTTATCCCTTAACATACATCAACAAAAGATTTAGCATTTTTTAAGCAACACAACAACAAGGTTCAGTAACAAATTCAACTCAACTCAGTTATCCAGCAACAAATTTTACTTTCAGCAACAACCACATTCATGATATGTTCAGCATCAAATAACAAGGCCAAAGCTGAAACTCACCTGGGCAGAGAGATGAAGCAAAACTTAACTAAGTGATTATTCTGCAAAACAGCACCAAATTCAAGGTTCAATAAACTCAGCAATGATTTTCGGCGATGAACAAACTTAAGCTAAGTGATTATTTTGGCATGTCAACAACAAATTCAAGGTTCATGATAATCAGTAACAAATTTCAGCAGCACATTCAACTTTCAGCAACAAATTACTTTCAGCAACAAAATCAAAGTGCATTGATGCAGCACCAAAATTGAAGCAGAAAGACCAGGGGAAACTCACCAAATCGTGTTGCACGAAGGAAGTTGACGGCGAAGGAGAAGCTGATGGCGAGGGAGAAGCTGACGGCAAGGCTCAAAGCAAGAAGCCGACAACAAAGATCAGCCCACCGGGATCTGTTGCCTCTGCTACCGGCGACGAAGAGCGCATGGAAGGGAGAGATCGAGACCAGGTGCGAGACAGAGACCTTGAGAAGCAAGAAGACGACGAAGCGAGCGCAGGTGCACGGAACCGCGACGACGACCGAGGTGAGGGGACGAGGTGAGAGACCGAGACCGCGACGAGGTAAGGCCGTGAGAGACTGAGTGTGACGACCGACGAGGTGAGGGGAGCGACGAGTGAGTGACGAAGTGAAGGTGACGCCGTGAGCCACCGTGAGCCGCCATGAGTGATGGACTGTCGAGCTCGAGAGAGAAGAGACACAAGGCTGGCTGGGGGTTAGGGGGATTCCAATTCCATTCAGATTACGGACATTAGCCATTAGGGTTCATGCTTTCATTTCATGCAAATCAACAGGGGGTGAAGGACTGGAGTGAAACGACGCCCCATTTCAGGCATTTTGAACAAAAAAACCATGACCCGGACCGGGTTAAATTAACCGGCCGGGTCACCGGTTTTAATAAAAAGAGAAAAGGACAACTAGGTCCCTGACCTTTTGTTCTGCGGGCATTTTTGTTCCTGATTATTGAAAAATACTTTTAAGTTCCTGACCTTCACAAAACTTGGACGGATCAGTCCCTCCGCCCAAATGCCTCCGTCAAGGACTGATCCGTTCAAATGTCTCCGTGAGGGACTGATCCGTCCAAGTTTTGTGAAGGTCAGGGACTTAAAAGTATTTTTCAATGGTCAGGGACGAAAATGTCCGCGGGGCAAAAGATCAGGGACCTATTTGTCATTTTCTCTAATAAAAAACTGGTCGGGTCAAACCGGTTTTACCGGGTCCATTGTTTGTCCGGTTCGACGAGTGGCTCGGCCCGGCCAGGTGATCGGGTGACCGGATTTTTGGTCGAACCGGCTGGGTCGAGTCGGGTTTGATAATTATGGCCAGAACTTATCGCAAGAGAAGTAGAGAATCGAAGGCCAGAAGCTCGAGCCTCGAAGTAGAGAACAAAACGACCCGTGACGGTGAGCGATGACCCGCAACGGTGAGCGACGACCCGCAACAGTGAGCTTGCTCCGGCGTCTATTTCGATTCACGGCGTCGGTTGTCCGTCGTCTGCAGAAGCTCCAGCCTCGAGCTTAGGGTTGGGAGTGGGAGACTGGGAGTGTTCTTCGAAGATCTTGGGGGATTAGGGATTTAGGGTAAATTGGATCACGCGTTGAACTTCTTCAGCCTTCTTTTTTTTTTAAAAAAAAAGCCAAACGACACCGTTTCATAAGCTGCGGGGAAGAACCGGTACTTTCTGAAACCGAGCCGGTTTGCCCGGTTCGTCGGTTAACCACCGGTTCGGCCAGTTTTTCTGCCGATTTTTTGCAGCGCAGTTTTGTAGGTGGACTGAACCGGCTAGCTGACCGGTTTCCGGTTAACCACCTCTTTTCGCGTTCTTCTTCTTCTTCTTCTCCTTCAACCTAATTAAATTCGTTGTTCTCCTCTTTCGGGTTTTTCTTCTCTGCATTATGGATCTGGATTGATTCAACGCAATTATCTTTGTCGTTCATCTTCTTCTTCATTTTTTTCTTCGATCTGCACTTTTGAATTGAAACAATAAATGAATCAACTTCAAATCAGTTGAATGAGTGCGATTTTGATGATTCTTCTCAAACGCATCAATTTGATGAGGTTTGGATTGTTGAATTCTGAATCGAATTTAATGGAATGAAATTTTTAATTTTATTTGAAGTGAATTGAATAGACTGAAGTGATCTACATCTGAATTGAATTCAATTGAATTGATAATATGTAACTGTGAGTAATTGTGAGTAACTCTGAGTAAATGTGAGTAACTTTTCGGTTCGGTAAGTACTAAAGAGGAGATTCATCACTTTCATGTTTTCGGTTCGGTCCGCAGAAAGGAGTCTAACAAAAATTAGACCAATATGTTATGTTTTCTTCTCTAAGCACTATATAATTGTTTCACCATAATTAAGATTTTGGTTCACCATAACTAAGATTTCGGTTCACCATGAGTACTGTGTTCGGTTCACCATGAGTACTGTGTTCGGTTCATTCTGCACTATTCAAAACTCTTCTTCTTCTCTGAGTAAATGTGAGTAACTTTTTGGTTCGGTAAGGACTAAAGAGGTGGTTCATCACTTTCATGTTTTCGGTTCGGTCCGCAGAAAGGAGTCTAACAAAAATTAGACCAATATGTTTTGTTTTCTTCCCTAAGCACTATATAATTGTTTCACCGTAATTAAGATTTCGGTTCACCATAACTAAGATTTTGGTTCACCATGAGTACTGTGTTCGGTTCATTCTGCACTATTCAAAACTCTTCTTCCTCACCTTCTACTGCTTCTTCACCAGAGAGAAAAGGAGGAAAAGACAAAAAAATACAGCAGCAACAACAACAAAAGAATGATGATAGGGTTTCAGGGTTTAGGGTTTTAAGGTTTAGGGTTTATGGGTTCAGGGTTCAGTGTACAGGGGTTCAGTGTGTTTCAAACTTTCGGTTCGCCCCGTGTATTAATTTTGGTTCACCATGTTCATGGTTGAGGGTTTAGGGTTTAGGGGTCTAGGGTTTAGGGTTTAGGGTTTTAGGGGTTTAGGGTTTACGGTAGGGTTCAGGGTTTAGGGTTTAGAGTTCAATGTTCAGGGTTAGAGTTTAGGGTTTAGGGTTTAGCGTTCAGGGTTCAGAGTTCAGAGTTCAGAGTTCAGGGTTCGGGTTCAAGGTTTAGGGTTTAGGGTTTAGGTTGTAGGGTGTAGGATTTAGGGTTTAGGTTTTAGGGTTTTAGGGATTTAGGGTTTATGGGTTCAGGGTTCAGAGTTCTGGTTTTAGGGTTTAGGGTTCAGTGTTTAGGGGTTCATATTTTTTTGGTAAACAGGAGAGCGATTTGGATTATTCAATTTTGAATCAAATTGAATGGAATGCAATTTTTAATTTGAATTTAATTAAATGGACGGAGGTGTACTGAATTGAATTGAATTGAATTGATAATATGTAAATTGTAGGCAGAGGTATTTGTATTTGATTTTATATAATGGATTATGTTTCGTTCACTCAGTACTATACAATTGTATTATTTTCGGTTCACCATGAGTACTATGTTCGGTTCACCATGAGTAATGTGTTCAGTTCACCATGAGTACTGTGTTTGGTTCATTCTGCAGAAAGCTGTTTGAATTTGATTTTATATAATGGATTATGTTTCGTTCACTCAGTACTATACAATTGTATTATTTTCGGTTCACCATGAGTACTATGTTCGGTTCACCATGAGTACTGTGTTCGGTTCACCATGAGTACTGTGTTCGGTTCATTCTGCACTATTCAAAACTCTTCTTCCTCACCTTCTACTGCTTCTTCACCAGAGAGAGAAGGAGGAACAAAAAAATACAGCAACAACAACAACAAAAGAATGACGATAAGGAGAAAACACGTGAAGAAGAAGGAACGCGAAAAAGGAGGAGAAGGAGGAACGCGAAGAAGAAGGCGAAGAAGAAGAAGATGCTCCGTGTGTAAACGAGCGTGAGAAGAAGAAGAAGCCCGGGAGAAGAAGAAGAAGCGTGGGGGAGAAGAAGCGTTGGGCGATTTCGTGTGTATTGGGCGCATGTATTTCACGTTTTATTTAATGGTATTGGGTTTTTTTGGTGTTGGGCCAACCTGGTTCCATGGTTACATAGATGTGTAGCATCCCCGATTTATTAATTTATTTCTCCACTGGAGTGTTGTTTCCTTTACTTTGGACCGCACTTCTCCAGGACTATGATTTTATTTTCCTTTTCTATGTATACGTATCTTTTTTTTTCTTTGATTGGGTTAGTAATTTGGTCCAGTTGCCAAAATCTAACTCATTTGTCGAGCTCTCATGGTGTCTGTGTCCGTGTCGCATGTGAGAATAAAATGAGATAAAATATCAAGAACAAAATATAAAGATAGAAAATGTTAAAATTAGTGTCTTTACCGATATTGAAGTGTGTTGGTGCAGTTTGGTGGTGGCTCGTTACATCATTTTTAAATTAAAAAAATTAAGAGTTTAATATTGTAAAATAAATAAATAAAAAAGATATAATAATATAAAACAAAAAAGTATAAATAGAAGACTCTAATATTGATATTCACTAATATAATTATCTCACTATTGATTCGACCGTTACAAATCCAACATCATAACTCGGCATTATCTATCATAACTCGGCATTATTCACGTTATTACTCAGCAAGCTGGCGTTATAGTTCGGCAGTTCAAACAATATCAACGAACATCTTAGAATTGAAACATCAGATGGGATTTTATCACCCAATTAGTACTCTTCAATTCATATGATGAAACGGAAACATAACCGACCTATCTTCACTCATAAAAGGTATAGTCTTCTATCCTTAGAACACATTGAATTCTCAATACTGACTTAAGCTTCGGAGTGCCTTTGCAGGTACACTCCCCCCTTGTTTCTTGCTCACGCTCTGTGCATTTGGACATCCCTTCGGAGCATAGCTCAGACTTCCACAAGGCTCAAAGGTCGGAATCGAAGATAACAACTCGGCGTCGATTCCCAGGGACCGAGCTCTCCCTTCAGGTATCTATACAAGAACAATTGGTGCCCACCGTGGGCCGAGAATATAACCCTTTCCATATATCATCGGCCTCGACGTTCTCGCTTGGAACCATGGCTGAACAACTTCCACCCACGCCATCTGAACTCCTTCAGATGGTGACCGAGTTATGGCAAGCCAACCAGCGCATGGCCGAAGAGAACCAACGAATGGCAAATCAAATTTCTAATTTGAATAACACCCGAATGGAAAACAACAATGATCGACAAGAACGGACAGAAGAAGCCTAACATAACTCATGGCCGACGCATGTCTCTGAAACTGCTCGGCACGAAGAAGAGCAACCCGAGCATAATGAGAAAGCTTGGCCAGACGACGAGGGCGACAACCTAGAAAGCTCCCCTGGGACGTTCATGGCCGAGGTGATGAATTTCGTGTTGCCTATGAGGTTCACCCTGCCGACCACACTAACCCCTTATGATGGGCTAGGTGATCTGAAGAAATACATCAAGAAGTTCACGTGTTGTCGGACCCTTATGATGGGCTAGGTGATCTGAAGAAATACCAGAGGAGCACGTGTTGTCGGACCCTACAGGAGATGCTCGAAACTAGTCTTGAGCTGATGGTTGCAAAGTTGTGCCTCGACGGTAGAAAGAATGTACGATAGATGGTATTCATTCCTTAGACTTTGCTTTTCCTCACTTCTGTAGCATTTTTGAGGGACAGGACTTGATATTTTCTTTTCTTTTAGCCCGGGTACCAGCTTAGGAGTTTTCTTTATGAACCAGGTATCTGGAAAGTTGTCAGTTGTATATAAGTCTATATGTATGTATATATATATCTATCTAAGCATGTCAAGTTTGTATGAACTAACTTAAGACATATATATGTATGAAATCTTTTCTGTAATCTTGTTGTTATTTGACTTTGCTGTTAGTCTGGTGTTTATTTTATATTGTATATCTCTGAAGATGTTCATGGTTTTGTTAATAGGTTTGTTAAAAAAAGCTATATGATAAAAATAAGTTAACATATGCGATTCCGTTAATACGAAAGGCTTATATGTAGTAAATATTATCGAGTCTAGAGTTTTATAGGGCTACTGGGAAGTAACATCTGATGACTGGCAGTGATCCGGATCTGTCGGAAATTGGGTATCACAAGCAAGAATTTTCATCATTAGGACATAGACAACAACTAATATAAAATCACAAAAAATCACAGAAATATAAAATGACAGATATCACAACAATGCTATAATAATTAACAAATACTTCAAGATAAATGAAAATCACAAAAATCACAGAGGTTGACTTACCGGAAGGAAGAGCGGCCAACAGAGAAGAGGCTGCCAACGGCGATAGAGAACGAACAAACACGATTCTAACTCTGACGATCTTGCTTGACGGCGATGAAGATGATTCTCCTCTGACATGACGATTCTCCTCGGGCTGGGTGAGGCACGCGATGACAACGTTCTCCTCGAACATGTTTCTCAGGTGCACGACGACGGTGCTGCGGTGACCTTCAGAGTGAGAGGGGGAAGCAGGAAGCAGTGAGAAGGGAGAGCGCGGCGGTGAGGGAGGAGGAGGGTGGCGGACGGTGGTAATAGAAGTGGAGAGAATCTGTGAAAGAGTTTAGGTTTTGCTGAATCTGAGAAGAGAGGAAGTAACAGATTCTTATGCAAACCAACAAAATTAAAGAGATGTATCTTGAAACTTTCTATAGCCAGTCAGTTCACTCCTCTATTCCAAAATGTTTTTACTTTCTTTAAAGATCCAAAAAATATTTTTGCAAACCCATCATCACGGTCCAACAAGATTTCTCCATTTGCTACCATGACAAAAAAAATAAAAAAGCCATTTGCTACTTCATGTTCAATAAAATTACATAGTACCCCTTACAAATAATTCAAAATAAAAGCAAGAGCCTTTTGTGCCATTGGTTTTTGGGTTAAAACGAAAGGACAAGAGAAAGGAATCCTGGGATATTTTGAGAAGGATGAATTGGGAAATAATAACAAAAGAGGGGAATTGTTCAAACACAATTTTATTATTCGAATGAGGTGGCTGTTTCCATAAAAGCATTTTTGTGAAAATGATATTATGAACCGTTAAATAGTTCAATCAAATATATTAAACTATCTAACAGTTCACAATGTCTTCGTTGGAGTAACCACCTTAGAATTAAGGGGTAGACAAATTTCTCCATACATATCCTAACATTTGGAGTTACTCTCGATGTGAAACTAGCCACGATATTTCTTAACAACTATTTCTATAACATGAAGATGGATAACAAGAATATGCCACAACCATTAAACAACTATTTTGAAACTCTGAAATATTTAAGAAGCTCATGCAGCAGTGGCACTCGAGTTTCGATCGCTAGATTTGTTTTTGCGGCCCCAAACAGGATTGGACACAATAAGCTGATGCGGCACAAGCCGTTTCTCACGCTTCGTGAGCTTGCGGAAATTGTGAACCTTCAACCTCGCAATCTTCGCCTCTTCTTCAGCGGTTATTTCTCTTACTACAACTGTTAGCCTGCATTCCGGTTTGACTTTGATGCCGGCTCTTCCTTTGGAATGGTAAGAAACTTTCTTCCGGAATAATCCTTTTCCAACAAATGCTTCGGCTGCAAGGAATATGAAACAGCATCAGCACGGATTTAAACAAAGTGGCTAAACAAATTAAGTTACACAATTGCAAAATTTGAAGTGTACCAACAATGAGGCGCTCTGCATCCAATCCATGATTATTTACGGCATTTCCTTGGGCTTGAGTAATACCCTGCAGTGCTTATAACTTTAAAACATAAGTTTCCAATTCTGCATTTACCAGCACAGATCATGGAAAAGGAGGAACAATCCCATAGAATTAGATAATGGTAATATTAAGGGGAAGAAGTGATGAGATTTGGGAGCTGAAATATATGTAGGAAACAAACTACAAGTGCAGTGCGTAATAATAATAATAATAATAATAAAGGCAGCTCTGTAGACAAGCATCTCGTGTTAATGCAGGATCCTAGAAAGGCCGCACCAAAAGGGCGTAATGTAGACAGCCTAACCTGATAATTACATAAGTAGCCAATTCCACAGCTTGAAACCGTGACCTTGAGGCCACACGGAAACAACTCAACAACAACAACAACAACAATAAGGCCCTTGAAATTGTGGACCGAAGTGGAGGAGAAAAAATTGGACAATCCAGAAAGCCAAAAGAATGTAGAAAATGATAGAGAAGGACATAAGGCAGCTAGAGAAAAAGCACAACAACATTGAAAGTATCTGAAGGTAAGAAAGAAGTTGATCTTTATGGTCTATTTTGTGAATGAATGAATCTGTGACTTTAGAGAGTTGCAGATATATTGCTAAGATACAAGGCTTAATGACCGACTACACCAACAGCTGAACTTGTTCTAAGGAAATACAAACTCTTGGTTAGAAACCAATGAGGACAGATAAATCAACAGCCTAGCCTTGATGCTGTATGGTGCTCTAGAAGAAGAAATTGAATACTCTTAGTTTTGTCTACACACAGAAATGAAAATACAGTGTAATACCACTTATTACCTGATATACAGTTCTTGAAGCTCGCTTTACTGTCACTTGCAATTGCAGCAATGCATCTTTAACCAGCATACCACGAACCAAAGCAGCAACCAAGTTGACCTTCTTAGGACTCTGAGAAAGCACGTTGAAAAATAAGGTAATCAGTCATATATGCTAACTGGACCACAGAAAAACAGAAACCCAGAAATTATGATCATGTTTCCATAGCATTCAATCTAAGGGTGGCTTTTCATTGACCAGAAAATTATGCTGACTGAAGAAACACAGAAAGTTTCTCAAAAAGTAGGCAGAGGCACCATTTGACTTGGTGACCTGGTATTCTCTATGGGGTGGCGAAAATTGGCGAGTTAAGAAATTATTAGAAGAGATACGTTGCAAGTACAGTTCTTAACCAACCAGAAATCTGCTTATCAATTTAGAAGGGTTGTCACAAAATTTAAATTAAAATACTGGGAGTATGAGTCCCAGGTCGTCTCCCAACGAGTTGCAGAGAGATGTGCTATTTTATTAATCAGATGTTTTCAAAAATGGTTTGAGTTGAATAACGAAAAATTAAATTGGAGAATTTATGTAATTTTAAATAAAAACCTTGACTGGGAGTAGATTAATTGGAAGCTCTATTCTTGTTGAAGTACTCTCAAGATTAATTGATAATTGAGGGTTGTTCTGTTTAGTTATCCCTTACTAGGTAAAGGAAAGTCAAGCAAGTTGGAAAGCTGTTTCTATTCACAAGTTCCAATCCGCTCAATTGAAAAGGATTGGTGTCAGTGACTAGAGGGCAATCCAACAATAAACCCAATTACAATTTTTCTTTTAAGCATTCCAACTCAAGGTCTTCCCTTCAATCAACTCCCATCCAAGTTATGGAACTACTCGCTCACTGTAAATGTAGAATTCATAACATAGGAAAGGGAAATATAGAAAGACATGATAAGTAATAATCAAAGGGATCAATTAAAAATAAAA
Source organism: Arachis ipaensis (assembly GCF_059453495.1). NCBI lineage: Eukaryota > Viridiplantae > Streptophyta > Magnoliopsida > Fabales > Fabaceae > Arachis > Arachis ipaensis. The sequence goes on along the minus strand of NC_142437.1, from coordinate 20,368,390 downwards.
ATAGTTCTTGTATTAATAAATTCTAAAAATAATCCAATAATATTTCTGAGTAAACAAAAGACATGGAAGAGTAAGAGACAGGTAAAGAAAACAAACGAGAATGACGAAGTCTTGACGGAAGTAATAACTCTTCTCAATATCCTAATGCGAAAAGTAATAAAAATAAATCCTAAGAACTATGAGTGTGCAGAGAGAAAACCTAGAGGAGGAGTAAAACTATATCTAAAACTGAGAATTGTCTGTAGTGAATTGTTATCCTTCGTTTCTCCATGTTCCTTGGCTCTAGTCTACTTTTCTGGGCCGAAAATTGGGTTAAACCAGGGCCCAAAATCGCCCCCAGCAAATTCTGCAGATTCTGCAGATCGCGCATGTCACGCGATCGCGTCATTCATGCGGACACGTCATTCGGCGTTTTGCCTTGCCATGCGTGCGCATCGTCCACGCCTCTGCGTCACTTGTGCAGTTCCAATCCGCGCGGTCGCGTGAGCCATGCGTCCGCGTCATTGCGATTTCCTCTATGTCACGCGGTCGCGTGAGCCATGCGTCCGCGTCACTTCTCGCTGGTCATCTCCTCAATTTCTTGTGTTCCTTCCATTTTTGCAAGCTTCCTTTCCAATCTCCACGTCATTCATGCCCTATAAAGCCTGAAACACTTAACACACAGATCACGGCATCTAATGGAATGAAAGAGAATTAAAATACATAATTAAAAGTCTTTAGGAAGCAAATATTCAATCATGTAATAATTTTAGCAAGGAAATTTAAATGCATGCCAATCATATGAATAAGTGGGTAAAGAATTGATAAAATCATACAATTAAGCACAATATAAACCATAAAATAGTAGTTTATCAGGCACGTTCAGAGATGCTCAACCAATAGTCTCAAGATGAAACAGATCATGTTATACTTTTCAGTTTTCAAACTATTGCTATGCTGCAGTCTGAACTAGCTAACATTGTATTTTAAGCAGTTACTTCAGAATGACCCATATTAACAGGGGAAAAAATGATATCCATAAGCAATTCACGATATATTGGCAATTTGGCATTGACAAAATCACTGCAGCACCAAATGTTATGCTGTTAAAACTGAATTATCCATAATAATATAACAATAATTGTGAATGGCATGAAAGGCATTTCATAGTTAGTGCAAGCATTTGAGTTGAGTTGAGTTGTGTATCATATCGTCAAGCATGAAGTTCCCAATGGTTATAAGGCATTTCAAAAGTTCAGGAATCTTCGAAAATCTTATTTCAAGATAAAATAGAAATAATTATTATAAAGAATATTACATACAAAAACTGATAAATCGAGGTAGAAATGAATACAGTCAGCACGATGGCAGTGACTGAACCTGTTAAGCAGGAACAATTTCCTTGTCTAAATCATAATAGTTTTGTTAAAAGCACCTTTCAGGATGAAAGATTGATGTTTTAATAGGAGTTTCTCTCTCAGACGTCTTTAGACACTAGAAACCTGCGCTTCAATCATATTTATTGTTTTTTTTTTCTCTTATAAGAAGCATCTCTCAGTCCTCTCATTTTCTGTTAGACTACTTCATAATAGGGTTGTCTTAATAAATGGGTTCGTTTGTTGTTGCTTTTGGAAGAAGTACCATTTTCAAAACAGAGTCAGAGGCAGAAGTAGAAATCATAGACATGCTTTTTTATTAAAATGAAATGGAATTAAACTATTTGAATGATAAGTACTCTTTAACATAAATTAAAGAAAACCAATGAAATCAAAAGATTTGTGTCATGTCCATAATGTAAATTGAGCAATTACTTAAGAAATACAAGATAACAGAATTACACAAGGGAAAAAAACAAACCTGCTTTATTTTTGACATTACTGCTTGAACTCTTTCTTTCTTAACAGGTGTCTGCTTCTGGTCTTGAGCTTCTTTGCTACCCAAAAAGGAAGTTAAGGCTAACGGGGAGGAAGTTGGTGTTTGTTCCAGATCTGATGACTTAGAAAGCAAACAGGTAGAACCCGAAATTCCCTAAAACAAAAGAACCGTGTAAACTCCAACTATCTCTCAATAGAGTTTAAGTAGAGAGCTTATAACGTGATATGATCATTCACAATGTAAATCAAAACCTGGTATTGGAAAGAATGATAAACAGGGCTACGACTTGAAATTGAGGGCAATAGTATTGTTCTTGCTGTCAACGTCGTCAGACCCTTACCTACAATGTACAGAAATAGGTTTTCTAAAGTATTTAATAAAACCTAAAAAAATAAGAGTAAAGCATGAGCAACTTCACATAGTTTGCAAGAAGGAAATAGTTAAAAACATAAATCACCAACCTTGGGGAGATGAGGTGGTAGCAAAGTGTGCAATTTGACGAAAAACTGGCAAGAAATGCCTTTGCCACTGGACCATGATTACAATGCACTCTTTCTGTAAAGTAAAACCACAATATAACAAGCCAAGTTTTTTTAAGTTTAACAAGCCAAGTTTTTTAAGGTGGCTGCAGCTCTGATAGAGTTTCCAGAATCCAGACCAATATATCAATTCATAGTTCATACAATTCATCTGGCATTCAACAGAGCAGAATTGAAATTAACAAAAAATTTAACAGAGCAGAATTGAAAAGATAAAAAAAATTGAAGAACAGAGCAGAGCAAACTTCTCAAATTCAACATACATCAAATTTATTTTCAAATTCAACATACAACAAGTTTATTCAACATTTGATTAATCATATAAAAAACAAAATTAAAAAATTAAAAAATAGAAGAACAGAAGCCTAGAACAAAAAACAAAAACAGCACGAACAGAAGCCAGAAACCCAGAAACTAATAGTTATCAGAACCGAACTGGCAATCAACCCGGTCATATGACTGGGTCACCAGGTCACTGGTTCAACCGGTGGGTCATTGATTCACCCGGTTGACCCGGTCATAATTTAAAAAAATACAAATTATATAAATAAAATTAAAATTAAGTATTAAAACTTAAAATGCAAGTCTTTACAAACATAATAATAATCAAATATTATTTTTTAGACATAACTAATGATGTAAAAAGAGATAATAAACTAGTTTCTAGTACAAAATACTTTCACCATTTAAATAAACAAGAACAAGCAAAAGATAACACAATCGATAAATCAAGTCCAAGTGATCTTAAAATCGACATCTATATCTTCATAGGACAAATTTGGAGCTTGATCAATATTTTCCTCGTTTTGATTTGCATCTATATCTTCCATAAGAAACACGGCATTATGCAGAACATCAGAAACAAAGAAAGAAGAGTTTGAAGAGAGAGCTACAACAAACTAGCAAACTAATTGTAAAAGCTTCATTTATAACAGAGTTGGAAAAGAGAGAAAGATTAGAGATCAGAATAACAAACCCTAACTAATTGTACCAAACTAATTTTGTTAGTGACCAACTCTCTTATCTCTTATCCCTTAACATACACCAACAAAAGATTTAGCATTTTTTAAGCAACACAACAACAAGGTTCAGTAACAAATTCAACTCAACTCAGTTATCCAGCAACAAATTTTACTTTCAGCAACAACCACATTCATGATATGTTCAGCATCAAATAACAAGGCCAAAGCTGAAACTCACCTGGGCAGAGAGATGAAGCAAAACTTAACTAAGTGATTATTCTGCAAAACAGCACCAAATTCAAGGTTCAATAAACTCAGTAATGATTTTCGGCGATGAACAAACTTAAGCTAAGTGATTATTTTGGCATGTCAACAATAAATTCAAGGTTCATGATAATCAGTAACAAATTTCAGCAACACATTCAACTTTCAGCAACAAATTACTTTCAGCAACAAAATCAAAGTGCATTGATGCAGCACCAAAATTGAAGCAGAAAGACCAGGGGAAACTCACCAAATCGTGTTGCACGAAGGAAGTTGACGGCGAAGGAGAAGCTGATGGCGAGGGAGAAGCTGACGGCAAGGCTCGAAGCAAGAAGACGACAACAAAGATCAGCCCACCGGGATCTGTTGCCTCTGCTACCGGCGACGAAGAGCGCAGGGAAGGGAGAGATCGAGACCAGGTGCGAGACAGAGACCTTGAGAAGCAAGAAGACGACGAAGCGAGCGCAGGTGCACGGAACCGCGACGACGACCGAGGTGAGAGACCGAGACCGCGACGAGGTAAGGCCGTGAGAGACTGAGTGTGACGACCGACGAGGTGAGGGGAGCGACGAGTGAGTGACGAAGTGAAGGTGACGCCGTGAGCCACCGTGAGCCGCCGTGAGTGATGGACTGTCGAGCTCGAGAGAGAAGAGACACAAGGCTGGCTGGGGGTTAAGGGTGTTCCAATTCCATTCAGATCAGGGACATTAGTCATTAGGGTTCATGCTTTCATTTCATGCAAATCAACAGGGGGTGGAGGACAGGAGGAGTGAAACGACGCCCCGTTTCAGGCATTTTGAACAAAAAAACCATGACCCAGACCGGGTTAAATTAACCGGCCCGGTCACAGGTTTAATAAAAACTAGTCGGGTCAAACCGGTTTTTACCGGGTCCATTGTTTGTCCGGTTCGACGAGTGGCTCGGCCAGGCCAGGTGACCGGGTGACCGGATTTTTGGTCGAACTGGCTGGGTCGAGCCGGGTTAGATAACTATGGCCAGAACTTACCGCAAGAGAAGCAAAGAACCGAAGGCCAGAAGCTCGAGCCTCGAAGTAGAGAACAAAACGACCCGCGACGGTGAGCGATGACCCGCGACGGTGAGCGACGACCTGCAACAGTGAGCTTGTTCCGGCGTCTATTTCGATTCACGGCGTCGATTGTCCGTCATCTGCAGAAGCTCCAGCCTCGAGCTTAGGGTTGGGAGTGGGAGACTGGGAGTGTTCTTCGAAGATTTTGGGGGATTAGGGATTTAGGGTAAATTGGATCACGCGTTGAACTTCTTCAGCCTTCTTTTTTTTTTTTTTTTAAAGCCAAATGACACCGTTTCATAAGCTGGGGGGAAGAACTTGTACTTTCTGAAACCGGGCCGGTTTGCCCGGTTCGTCGGTTAACTACCGATTCGGCCGGTTTTTCCCCCGATTTTTTGCAACGCGGTTTTGTAGGTGGACCGAACCGGCTAGGTGACCGGTTTCCAGTTAACCACCTCTTCTTCTTCTTCTTCTTCTTCTTCTTCTTCTTCTTCTTCTTCTTCTTCTTCTTCTTCTTCTTCTTCAACCTAATTAAATTCGTTGTTCTCCTCTTTCGGGTTTTTCTTCTCTGCATTATGGATCTGGATTGATTCAACGCAATTATCTTCGTCGTTCATCTTCTTCTTCATTTTTTTCTTCGATCTGCACTTTTGAATTGAAACAATGAATGAATCAACTTCAAATAAGTTGAATGAGTGCGATTTTGATGATTCTTCTCAAACGCATCAATTTGATGAGGTTTGGATTATTGAATTCTAAATCGAATTTAATGTAATGAAATTTTTAATTTTATTTGAAGTGAATTGAATGGACTGAGGTGATCTACATTTGAATTGAATTCAATTGAATTGATAATATGTAACTGTGAGTAATTGTGAGTAACTCTGAGTAAATGTGAGTAACTTTTCGGTTCGGTAAGTACTAAAGAGGAGGTTCATCACTTTCATGTTTTCGGTTCGGTCCGCAGAAAGGAGTCTAACAAAAATTAGACCAATATGTTCTGTTTTCTTCTCTAAACACTATATAATTGTTTCACCGTAATTAAGATTTTGGTTCACCATAACTAATATTTCGGTTCACCATGAGTACTGTGTTCGGTTCACCATGAGTACTGTGTTCGGTTCATTATGCACTATTCAAAACTCTTCTTCCTCTCTGAGTAAATGTGAGTAACTTTTCGGTTCGGTAAGTACTAAAGAGGTGGTTCATCACTTTCATGTTTTCGGTTCAGTCCGCAGAAAGGAGTCTAACAAAAATTAGACCAATATGTTTTGTTTTCTTCCCTGAGCACTATATAATTGTTTCACCGTAATTAAGATTTCGGTTCACCATAACTAAGATTTTGGTTCACCATGAGTACTGTATTCGGTTCATTCTTCACTATTCAAAACTCTTCTTCCTCACCTTCTACTGCTTCTTCACCAGAGAGAGAAGGAGGAAAAGACAAAAAAATACAGCAGCAACAACAACAAAAGAATGACGATAGGGTTTCAGAGTTTAGGGTTTTAGGGTTTAGGGTTTATGGGTTCAGGGTTCAGTGTACAGGGGTTCAGTGTGTTTCAAACTTTCAGTTCGTCCCGTGTATTAATTTTGGTTCATCGTGTTCATGGTTGAGGGTTTAGGGTTTAGGGGTCTAGGGTTTAAGGTTTTAGGGGTTTAGAGTTTACAGTAGGGTTCAGGGTTTAGGGTTTAGGGTTTAGGGTTTAGCATTTAGGGTTTAGAGTTCAATGTTCAGGGTTTGGGTTTAGGGTTTAGAGTTTAGTGTTCAGGGTTTAGAGTTCAGAGTTCAGGGTTCGGGTTCAAGGTTTAGGGTTTAGGGTTTAGGTTTTAGGGTGTAGGAATTAGGGTTTAGGTTTTAGGGTTTTAGGGATTTAGGGTTTATGGGTTTAGGGTTCAGGGTTCTGGTTTTAGTGTTTAGGATTCAGTGTTTAGGAGTTCATAATTTTTTGGTAAACAGGAGAGCGATTTGGATTACTCTTCTGAAACGAATCAAACTGACAAAGTTTGGATTATTCAATTTTGAATCAAATTGAATGGAATGCAATTTTTAATTTGAATTGAATTAAATGGACGGAGGTGTACTGAATTGAATTGAATTGAATTGATAATATGTAAATTGTAGGCAGAGTTATTTGAATTTGATTTTATATAATGGATTATGTTTCGTTCATTCAGTACTATACAATTGTATTATTTTCAGTTCACCATGAGTACTATGTTCGGTTCACCATGAGTACTGTGTTTGGTTCACCATGAGTACTGGGTTCGGTTCATTCTGTAGTAAGCTGTTTGAATGTGATTTTATATAATGGATTATGTTTCGTTCACTCAGTACTATACAATTGTATTATTTTCTGTTCACCATGAGTACTATGTTCGGTTCACCATGAGTACTGTGTTCGGTTCATTCTGCACTATTCAAAACTCTTCTTCCTCACCTTCTACTGCTTCTTCACCAGAGAGAGAAGGAGGAAAAGACAAAAAATACAGCAACAACAACAACAAAAGAATGACGATAAGGAGAAAACACGTGAAGAAGAAGGAACGCGAAAAATGAGGAGAAGGAGGAGAAGGAGGAACGCGAAGAAGAAGGCGAAGAAGAAGAAGATGCTCCGTGCGTAAACGAGCGTGAGAAGAAGAAGAAGAAGAAGAAGAAGAAGCCCAGGAGAAGAAGAAGAAGCGTGGGGGAGAAGAAGCGTTGGGCGATTTCGTGTGTATTGGGCGCGTGTATTTCACATTTTATTTAATGGTATTGGGTTTTTTTGGTGTTAGGCCAACCTGGTTCCATGGTTACATGGATGTGTAGCATCCCCGATTTATTAATTTATTTCTCCACTGGAGTGTTGTTTCCTTTACTTTGGACCGCACTCCTCCAGGACTATGATTTTATTTTCCTTTTCTGGGTATACGTATCTTTTTTTTTCTTTGATTGGGTTAGTAATTTGGTCCAGTTGCCAAAATCTAACTCATTTGTCGAGCTCCCCTGGTGTCTGTGTCCGTGTCGCATGTGAGAATAAAATGAGATAAAATATCAAGAACAAAATACAAAGATAAAAAATGTTAAAATTAGTGTCTTTACCGATATTGAAGTGTGTTGGTGCAGTTTGGTGGTGGCTCGTTACATCATTTTTAAATTAAAAAATTAAGAGTTTAATATTGTAAAATAAATAAATAAAAAAGATATAATAATATAAAATAAAAAAGTATACATAGAAGACTCTAATATTGATATTCACTAATATAATTATCTCACTATTGATCCAACCGTTACAAATCCAGCATCATAACTCGGCATTATCTATCATAACTCGGCATTATTCACGTTATTACTCAGCAAGCTGACGTTATAGTTCGGCAGTTCAAACAATCTCAACGAACATCTTAGAATTGAAACATCAGATGGGATTTTATCACCCAATTAGTACTCTTCAATTTATATGATGAAACAGAAACATAACCGACCTATCTTCACTCATAAAAGGTATAGTCTTCTATCCTTAGAACACATTGAATTCTCAATACTGACTTAAGCTTCGGAGTGCCTTTGTAGGTACACTCCCCCCTTGTTTCTTACTCACGCTCTGTGCATTTGGACATCCCTTCGGAGTAAAGCTCGGACTTCCACAAGGCTCAAAGGTCGGCACCGAAGATAACAACTCGGCGTCGATTCCCAGGGACCGAGCTCTCCCTTCAGGTATCCATACAAGAACAATTGGTGCCCACCGTCGGCCGAGAATATAACCCTTTCCATATATCATCGGCCTCGACGTTCTCGCTTGGAGCCATGGCTGAACAACTTCCACCCACGCCATCTGAACTCCTTCAGATGGTGACCGAGTTATGGCAAGCCAACCAGCGCATGGCCGAAGAGAACCAACGAATGGCAAATCAAATTTCTAATTTGAATAACACCCGAATCGAAAACAACAATGATTGACAAGAACGGACAGAAGAAGCCGAGCATAACTCATGGCCGACGCATGTCTCTGAAACTGCTGGCACGAAGAAGAGCAACCCGAGCATAATGAGGAAGCTTGGCCAGATGACGAGGACGACAACCTAGAAAGCTCCCCTGGGCCGTTCATGGCCGAGGTGATGAATTTCCTGTTGCCCATGAGGTTCACCCTGCCGACCACACTAACCCCTTATGATGGACTAGGTGATTCGAAGAAATACATCAAGAAGTTCACCTCCATAATGATAGTAAATGGTGAATCTGATAAAGTTTTATGTTGTCGTTTTCCATCTTACTTAGACGGTCCTGCACTTGATTGGTTCTGTTCTTTGCCTGTAGGTTCTATTTCTCGCTTTCGAGACCTATCAAAGCCTTTTGAGGAGCACTTTGCTGGATCGGCCATCTACCTACACGACTCCGATTACCTGAACACAATCAAGCAAGGCCAGCACGAAACCCTTAGAGATTACGTGATGCGCTTCACAAAGATAGCCATGAGTATACCCGATCTCCATCCCAAGGTGGAACTGCACGCAATAAAAAGCGGACTCCGACCAGGAAAATTTTAGGAGACCATTGCTGTAGCCAAACCCAAAACTATGGCCGAGTTTCGTGAAAAGGCGAAAGGCCAGATTGACATCGAAGAACTCCAACAAGCTCGGAAAACAGAGAAACCACAATACAGAGACGACGACAAAACACGAGACAACAAGAAAAGCTTCAAACCAACTCCGCGATATGACTCTTACACTCAGTTCAATACCAAGCATGACGACATCATCAAAGAGATCTTAAATTCAAAATTGATCAAGCCGCTAAGAAAAGTCGGCAGTTACCCAGATTCAAAAGGCGCAGACAGATCAAAATACTACTCTTTCCACCAAAAGCACGGACACACTACTGACGAATGTGTCATCGCCAAAGACCTTCTGGAGTGACTAGCTCGGCATGGTCACCTCGACAAGTACATCGGCGGCCACATACAACAACGAACATTCTCTGGTGACCAAAGCTCGGCGACATAGCATGGCCGAGATAAAGATCGATCGAACTCCAATCATCCGGACCAACCAAGACGTATTATTAACTGTATTTTCGGAGGTTTTGCAGGTGGAGGAGCCACAAGCTTGGCAAGAAAGCAATCTTACCGAGCTATGCTTTCCATAGAAGCCGATCAAACTCAACAGCAGACACTTCCACACTTTCCTCATATAACATTCCAGACGGCCGACCATAACACCAACGTAACAAATATAGATGACCCGGTCGTGATTTCCTTGCAGCTCGGAGATCTCCTAATCAAAAAGGTTTTACTGGACCCTGGAAGCAGTGCCGATGTCCTCTTTTACTTCACATTCCAAAAGATGAAACTCAGCACCAACATCCTCCAACCTTCCACTGGAGACCTGGTTGGTTTCTCAGGTGAGAGAGTCCCGATTATGGGCTCTGTGTGGTTACAAACCACACTCGGTGAGTTTCCTTTGTCAAAAACATCAGATATTCAATACTTAGTTGTTGACTGTTTATTCCTTACAACTTGATACTTGGCCGACCTTTCTTAAACAGGTTTGGCGCCATAGTCTCTACAATTTATCTCTGTGTTAAGTTCCCTTTGCAGGATAACACAATTGCAACCATTCACAGTGATGCCCGAGAAGCCAGAGAATGCTACAACAACAGTTTTAAAAGACCTAACCAACACATACAGGCTCATGTCCACAACATTGGCAACCAAGACGACCTACCGGCCTTGGCCGACCTTGACCCAAACCAGGAACCCTCGAGCGACCAACCCTGACAGAGAACTTGCATAAAATCTATTTCGCAGAAAGCCCGGACAAATTCACCTACGTCGGCTCCACATTAACATCAGAGGAGAAAGCCTCATTCCGAGCATTTTTACAACAAAATGCTGACCTGTTTGCTTGGACTCCAGCTGATATGCCAGGCATTGATCCATCCATCATATCCCATAAGCTGGCATTAGATCCGTCCGTCCGACCTATAGCACAGAAAAAGAGGAACCTCGGCCACGACCGAAAACAAGCCTCCCTGGAAGAAACCAAGAAGCTGATCAACGCTGGCTTCATCCAGGAAATCAGATTCACAACATGGCTGGCGAATGTCGTCATGGTAAAAAAACATAACGGTAAATGGCGCATGTGTGTTGATTTCACCGATCTTAACAAAGCATGCCCCAAAGATTCATATCATTTTCCATCTATTGATTGTCTAGTTGATAATGCATCTGGTTATGAAAAACTTAGCTTTATAGATGCATATTCTGGCTATAACCATATCCAAATGCATCCATTCGATCAAAATAAGACAGCCTTTATTACTGAATATGGAAACTACTGTTTTAAAGTCATGCCATTTGGCCTTAAGAATGCAGGTGCAACATACCAACGCCTAATGGACAAAGTCTTCGCCAAGCAGATCGGCAGGAACATTGAGATCTACATTAACGATATGGTCGCCAAGACAAAGGTCGGCAACAATTACCTTGATGACCTCACAGAAATCTTCGGTCAAATCAGAAAATACAACATGCAGTTGAATCCCGAGAAGTGCGCATTTAGCGTCCAGAGCGGCAAATTTCTCGGCTTCATGCTCACTAGCCGAGTTATTGAGGTGAATCCAAAAAAATGCCGAGCTGTTTTAGACATGACAAGCCCACAAACCATCAAAGAAGTCCAGCGGTTAACAGGGAGACTCGTTGCGCTCTCTAGATTCTTACCCTGTCTAGCTTCTAAGTCTTTATGTTTTTTCCAAGCTTTAAAAAAGAAAAAAGCTTTCCAATGGACTGATGATTCCGAACAAGCATTCACAATTATCAAAGAAACTCTTTCAAAACCACCAATTTTACAAACCCTCCTTCAAGGGAAACCATTATTCTTATATTTATCTGTCACTAACTGGGCTGTAAGCTCCGCTCTTGTTGCAGAAAGTAAAAAGCAGCAGTTCCCGATCTATTTTACTAGCAAAACATTACAGAATACCGAGCTTCGATATTCGAGCATTGAGAAGCTGGCTCTAGCCCTTGTCTTCTCAGCCAGAAGACTCCGGCCATATTTCCAGAGTTATGTAATCCATGTTCGGATAGATCATCCTTTACGACAAGTCCTTCAGAAATCAGAGCTGGCTGGCCGACTAGTAAAGTGGTCGGTGGAACTTTCGGAATTTGATATCAAGTACGAGGGCCGAACATCTATTAAGTCCCAATTCTTGGCCGACTTCATTGCCGAGTTCTCAGTACCAGACACAACCGAAGATTACAGCGAATAGTCTTTATACGTCGACAGGTCCTCCAACCCACAAGGATGTGGAGCAGGTATCATACTTGATGATAGTCACGGCAATGTCATCGAACATTTCCTCCATTTTTCTTTCAAAGCAAGTTACAATCAAAGTGAGTACAAAGTCCTAATTGCTGGTCTTAGACTCGCTGCCGACCTAAACATTACCGAACTTAAGGTATACTGTGACTCCTTACTTATCGTCCAGCAGGTAAACAACTTATACCAAGTAAAAGACCCTTTGCTTTCTAAATACCTTGACATCGTTCAAAATTTACTTTCAAAATTTTCTAAATACGAAATACAGCACATACCCCGGGAGAGTAATGGCCGAGCTGACATTCTATCTAAACTCGCCAGTACTTAACCAAACGGGTCATCCCTTTATTAGTCAACATTACTTAAACCAAACATTGAACTCACAGAAGTTTTAAGTGTAACACAGGAAGCAGATTGGAGAACTCCATACATAAAGTATCTTCGGACAGGGATCTTGCCAGGCAATGTCGAAAATGTTTGACATTTTTGCCGACAAGCCTCCTTCTTTACAATTTATAATAATTGCCTGTATAGACAAGGATTCTCTCGTCCTTTACTAAAGTGTCTTTGCAGAGCAGAAGCCGAGCTTTCGCTTGCCGAGGCACATGAAGAAATCTGTGGTACACACCTCGGAGCCCGAAGCCCGAAGCCTGTCTTCAAAGATCCTCAGAGCTGGATTATACAGGCCGACACTACGACAAGATTGTAAAACAAAAGTCAGAAGTTGTAACAACTGCCAGAAACACAATCCGATAACACATCTCCCGGCTGAACTCCTACACTGTTCCGAGGTAAGCTGGCCGTTCAACCAATGGAGCATAGATATCCTCAGCCCTTTCCCGACAGCAGCAGGGTAGGTAAAATTCCTGGTTGTAGGAATTGATTATTTTTCAAAATGGATAGAGGCACAGCCTCTAGCCAAGATTACATCACAACAAATGCTTTCTTTTGTATGGAAATATATTATTTGTCGATTCGGCATACCTCGGCACATTATCACAGATAATGGTCGCCAGTTTGCCGTCAGAAGTTCACATCCGTTTTGCAGGACTTGAAAATCAAGCAACACTTTTCATCGGTAGAGCACCCACAAACAAACGGGTTAGCAGAAGCTGCAAATAAAGTAATACTACATGCTCTAAGAAAGAAACTGGATGATGAAAAAGGCCTCTGGGCCGAGCTTATCCCAGAGATCATATGGGGATACAACACCACCATTCACTCAACCACAAAGGAAACACCCTTCCGACTAGTCTACGGTTCAGACGCAATGATACCCGTGGAGATCTCCTAATCCTCACTATGCACTAAAATGGCCGACCATACTTCAACAGACATAGCTCGCCAATCCGAACTAGACCTCATAGAGGAAGTCAGATCGTCAACAGCAGTCAAACATTTGGCCATGCAACAGCACATAGCTCGAAGATACAACCAAAGACTTCACCCAAGGTCTTTCCAAGTAAACGAGCTTGTGCTCAGGAAAACAGAACAAGTTAGAAGACCATCAAACCATGGCAAACTAGTAGCTAATTGGGAAGGCCCTTACCGAATCACAGAAGTCATCGGCAATGGAGCTTACTGATTACAAACCTTAGATGGTAAAGATCTGCCTAACACTTGGAATGTATCATCTTTAAAATTATATTACAGTTAAAAACCAGGGACTGGTGAGTACTCTTTTTCCTACTACCAAGATTTTTTCCACAATGGGTTTTGCTTGGAAATGTTTTAACGAGGCTAGCCTACCTAGGCCTTTGGAAACAATGGTTCTCAAATAAATAAATTTCTTATTTCATCAAATACTATTCCTCTCTCATTTATTTGCAAACTATTTATACTGCCGATCTATAAGCCGAAGCCGATCATTCGGATACTATCAGTCAAACAAACCACCGATCAATAATCCGAAACCGATCATTTGGAATCTAACAATCAAACAACTGGCCAATCTTAATCCGAAACCGATCATTCAGAATTTATCAATCAAACAACTGGTCGATCTTAATTCGAAACCGATCATTCGGAATCTATCAGTCAAACAAATATCCGACCTCACCGCGATTCCAAACTACTCAGAATTAATCATACAAACACATTACTAATCAATAGTCGAAAAATGACCATTCAAAAATTCATCAAAACCAATCCAATTACACCTAACACTATCTATCAAATAAACCCTATTTCTATTATTTGGCATCTCACTAAACTCGGCCTACTCGGCCCTCCCTTAACATCAAACAAATATCTTCCGAAAATAATGGCACTTCACCATTCAAACAAATTTACATGGTATGTTTTACCCAGAACAAAACAATTAGGCTCTAGGCCACAGTCACAAATCAGACAACACTCACTCATCATAAATTGCTTCTCTCAAAAAACAGTAGCAAAATAAAGTTACAAACATAAGCTCACCACAGGAGCAAAATAGTTCCCCAACAAAATAAATGTTCAACAAACACAACAACATCAGACCTAAACCTCTTCAATATTTTCATCTCCCTGCTTAGCAGCACCGTCATCCTCCACCATAACCCCATCCTACACTATCTTCCCTGGATCCATCTGAGAGAAATCCACTCCAGGAGCAAGAAATTTCGCTTGAATTGAAGCTTTTTCAAAAATAAACGAATCCAAAATCTCACCTTGTTTGCTTTTTTCAATCTCTTTCAACTGACTTGTTAACTCAATCACACGAGAACTCATACTAGAGAGACCGGCCTCCTTCTTCTTAACGTCCTCCACCTTCTTCGAATAATTTTCCTTTGTCAATAACAATTCCTTCTGTACCTCAGCCAGCTTTGCCTCAACCTCGGCAACCCTAGCTATTTTCAAATCTAACTCCTCCTTCAACTTTGGATCAGTCCTTTCATTCGCAGCCTTCAAATGTTTCTTTTCGCGGCTACGCCCCAAACTGGCAAGCTGCAAACCAACAACGTTACGCAAAGCAAATACAACCATCAACATAATTATCAGCAAATATATCAAACAAAGTAACACAACAAAAACACAATTACCTGCATATACTGGTCGATAGCCACATCCCCAACCTCCTCAGATAAAATAACATCGGAGGGGGTCTGACAGACCTCATCAGCAGTAATCATGAAAGGATAATCCTTCCCCCAAAGAGACGTACCCTCACTCTGCTCCACAATATCATGCAACTTCTTTTGGTTATCATAAAATTTCTGCACTTCCTTTATTGGAATTTGTATCCCATTATCAGAATCTTCGGATAGGTCCACTACGTCAGCTTTCTTCCTCTTTAAAATCACCTTTTTCCTCATCGGCTTCGACTGATCAACCTTGTCAATGCTGACCTTCTCCGCCTTTGACAAAGATCCCTCTTTATCAAGACCTTTACTCCTCACACGAGCCCTAAGACTCGCAGTAGATATGCCCGGATATTTACCACCTGCAACACAAGCAAAAACCAACATTTGTCACAAATCTCAACAATGATACAATAAGAAAATCAAATTCCTTACCCAGAAAGTCTACAACAGCCGCCTTATTTTCTTCCCATTGCAGCAGATCATATACAGAAATCAATTTCTTCCGATCAACAACCTCAGTCAAATACTCAATTATGCACTCATCCCTTGGGGTTATAGTTTCAGGCCCTAGAATGTTTTGAGGCTCTGAACACCACCAAAGAGGAAAATTTTCCCCTAAATGTTCGTCCACATAGAACGGAAAGTCACCCTCGAAACTACTCACCTTAATATACATTTCCTTGAAGTTCTTAAAGGACGATTTGTATAACTTAAAAATGCCAAACCTCGGTGAACTGTTTAAATTTACCCAACCACCTTTCCACACACCATTTGCCTGAAACAAAGAGAAAAACAACTCCACTGATGGAATTTCCTCCAAAAACTCCATAAGAACCTCAAACGCACACTGGAAAGCTCACCCATTGGGATGCAGTTGTGAGGGTGCGCAGTTCAACTGCTTCAACACCTGACACTCAAATTCACTGAATCGAAGTCTCACCTTCAGTTCCTCCAACACACAGCTATACATAAAGAAATGCTCAAAACCCTCCCCTCTGTGAAAAATCCTGTCATTCTCTGAATATGGGAGTAACTCCAATCGAACTCCAGAACCAGCCCTCACAACCCTAGCCTTGTCTATCTCATTCATAGCACCAACATCCAAAAACAAAGAAACACGACCCCTCACATCGTTATTCACCCAATCGTAAGATCAATCTATCTTCCCTTTCGTCTCTTTCTCATAACCCATTTGAAAACAGAAGACAAGACGAAGAAGAACAGAAAACGAACCACAGATTCTAAACTGAGAAGACGAGAGGAAAGGATTAACACATACCTCTTTTACTCATGCTTTTGTTCCAAATGCCTGAGAAAGAATAATACAGCAAGCATGCAAACCTTTAGGATTCCAAATGTTTTTAATTTCACACTTAAACCAAAAATTTTAGTTCCACTTCCCATCCAATCAGTTACATCAAACCCAATAAGCCTGCATTGGAAACACGCATACTTATTAAAACTTTTACTTAACTTTTTCTCTCTCTTAATCATAACAATCTATAGTTTCAATAAATGTTCAATAAAGCACCTTGATCTGGGGGCTCCAAGGACAACCCAAATTTGCCGAACTACAACATCCCTCAATAGCCGACTCTTAAAAGCTCAACCTGCTTCATTAAACATATTCCCAGGCTAAGCTTGGGGCTATGATCCGACCGTTACAAATCCAACATCATAACTCGGCATTATCTGTCATAACTCGGCATTATTCACGTTATTACTCAACAAGCTGATGTTATAGTTCGGCAGTTCAAACAATCTCAACGGACATATTAGAATCGAAACGTCAGATGGGATTTTATCACCCAATTATTACTCTTCAATTCATATGATGAAACGGAAACATAACCGACCTATCATCACTCATAAAAGGTATAGTCTTCTATCCTTAGAACACATTGAATTCTCAATACTGACTTAAGCTTCGGAGTGCCTTTGCAGGTACACTCCCCCTTTGTTTCTTGCTCACGCTCTGCGCATTTGGACATCCCTTCAGAGTAAAGCTCAGACTTCCACAAGGCCCAAAGGTCGGCACAGAAGATAACAACTCGGCGTCGATTCCTAGGGACCGAGCTATCCCTTCAGGTATCCATACAAGAACAACTATAATAATATAAGTAACTTATCTATTTGATCGTATTATATGTATTGCAACTTAAGAACTTAGAGAGAAATAGAAAGAAAGGGAATTGTATATGAAAGAGGGAAGAGTATTTTTATTGTTGCTGTGTGTGTTCCTTTTACATCAGTTCATGCATATTTATAAGCATTCAAACTTCATCAATTTTGCTTCATCCTAAGAATTTGTTTCTTTCAACATAGGAAAAATGATCCACCCATAAATGGGCATCCATCATTCTTATCCATTCTCGTCACAACACTCTCCCGGATAACCAGTTAGCATTATGCCTCATTAAAATCTTACTAAAGAAAAACCCAATGGAAAAAAACTTTAGTGAAGGAAAAAGAGTACAATATCCTTTGTGATGGGAATGGCCTTGTTAAAATCCTTGTCAATAAAAACCCAATGGGAAAAAACTTGACCAAGAAGAAAAGAGTATAGTCTCTCCCTCTTGTCGACATCATTTGATATCTCAAAATCGGTGCATCCCAATCTGATGTACCAATTTTTCAAAGAAGAATTTTGGAAGTGACTTAGTAAATAAATCTGCCAGATTATCACTTGAGCGGATCTGTTGGACATCAATTGTCCCTTAATTTTGAAGATCATGTATGAAGAAGAATTTGAGAGAAATATATTTTGATCTATCACCTTTGATGTATCCACCCTTAAGTTGAGTAATGCATGCTGTATTATCCTCAAACAGGACAATTGGAGCTATCTTATAATCAATTAGTCCACATGATGACAAAATATATTGGATCAAACTCCTGAGCCAAAAACACTCGCGACTATCTTTATGTATCGCTAGTATTTCAGCATGATTAGAGGATGTTGCCGTAATCGTCTGTTTTGTGGACCTCCATGATATAGCTCTACCACCATATGTGAACGGGTATCCTGTTTGAGATCTCCCTTTGTGTGGATCAGACAAGTATCCAACGTCAGTATAGCCAACTAATTGTGACTTGGATCCATAGGGATAAAACAATCCCAGTATCAACCGTTCCATGAAGATATCGAAAAATTTGTTTGATTCCATTCCAATGTCTTTTGGTTGGAGATGAACTATACCTTGCTAGTAAATTTACAGCAAATGATATGTCAGGGCGTATATTATTAGCAAGGTACATTAGCGCTCCAATGACACTAAGATATGGTACTTTAGGACCAAGGATATCTTCATTTTCTTCTTTATGACGGAATTGATCCTTTTCCACATTCAAAGACCTTACGATCATTGGGGTACTTAATGGATGTAACTTATCCATATAAAATCTCTTCAAGATCTTTTTGTGTATATTGTTTGATAAATAAATATCTCATTTTTTGTATGCTCGATCTGCAGGCCGAGACAAAATTTAGTCTTTCTAAGATCTTTCATCTCGAACTCTTCTTTTAGAGTTTTTATAATTGTTGGAATCTCTTCAGGAGTTCCAGTGATATTTAAATTATCAACGTACACAGTAATTATAATGAATCTAGATGCAGATTTCTTTATGAATACACACGGGCAGATATCATCATTCTTGAATCCGTTTTTTGTCAGATACTCAGTAAGATGATTATACCATATTCGTCCAGATTGCTTTAGACCATATAAAGATCTTTACAATTTGACTGAGTATAACCCTTGCGAATATTCATTGAATGGTTTAGATATCTTTAGTCCTTCAGGGACTTTCATATAGATATCACGATCTAATAAACCGTATAAGTAGGCTGTTACCACATCCATTAAATGCATATGTAATTTATGATATGTGGATAAACTGACCAAATAACGCAATGTTATTGCATCCACTACAGGAAAATATGTTTCTTCATAATCTATACCGAGCCTTTGTGAAAAACCTTGTGCCACAAGCCGAGTTTTGTAGCGTACAACTTTATTTTTCTCATTTCGTTTTCTCACAAATACCCATTTGTATCCAATAGGTTTTACATCTTCTGGTGTACGGACTACAGGTCCAAAGACTTCACGTTTTGCAAGTGATTCTAACTCAGCCTTCATGGCTTCTTCCCATTTTGGCCAATCATTCCTTTATCGACATTCTTCGACTGTTCTTGGCTCAAAATCTTTACTTTCATGCAGATATTTAATGCCACATTATATGCAAATATTTCATTGATAATTGTCTTATTTCAATCCCATTTTTCTCCTGTAAAGACATAATTTATCGAGATCTCGTCATTTTCACAATTTTCAATTACTTGAACGTCTTCTGGCGTTAAAACTATATCAGAATTTTGGACAACTGCAGGTGTTTTTACTATGTCTTTTTCAAGAGGAATAATATTTTCCTCTTTTCTTTTTCGAGGATTTTTATCTTTGAAACTGCAGGCTTGCCACGCTTCTGGCGTGAATTTATTTCGGTGGCTATTTGTCCGACTGGGACCTCAATTCGAATTAGAGCATTTTCAGCTGGTATATAGGATTTGGTTATCCTCTTTGTATCAGAAAGTGCATTAGGCAATTCATTTGCTATTCTTTGCAAATGTATAATCTTTTGAACTTTTAGTTCACATTGCCTTGATCGAGGATCCAATGCATCAAAGATGATGCATTCCCATTAAGTTCCTTTTCAGGAAGCTTATTCTCTCCCCCTAATGTTGAAAATTTTAATTCATCAAAATGACAATCTGCAAACCTGGCTTTAAATACATTTTCAGTTTGTATTTCAATATACCTTACTATAGAGGGAGAATCATATCCAACATATATCCCAAATTTTCTTTGGAGTCCCATTTTGGTGCGAGAAGGTGGTGCAATGGAACATATATCGCACACCCGAATATTCTTAAATGGAAATATTTGGCTATTGGCCAAAAGCTAATTGCATAGGAGAGAACTGATGGTAACTTGTTGGCCTCAAACGAATACGTGTTGCGGCATGAAAAATAGCATGCCCTCAAACCGAGATTGGGAGATTTGTTCTCATAAGTAAGGGTCTAACAATTAATTGGAGGCGTTCAATAAGTGATTCTGCTAATCCATTTTGTGTGTGAACATGAGCTACTAGATGTTTAACACTTATTCCATTAGCCATACAATAAACATCAAAATCTTGGGAAGTGAATTTACCAGCATTATCATAACGAATTGCTTTGATTGGAATTTCTGGAAACTGTGCTTTTAATCGAATAATTTGAGCAAGTAATCTCGCAAACGCCAAGTTGCGAGAAGACAATAAGCACACATGTGACCATCTCGAAGATGCGTCTATTAGGACCATAAAATATCTAAAAGATCCACATGGTGGATGAATAGGTCCACATATATCGTCTTGAATCATTTCTAAAAATTTAGGGGACTCAAATCCAATTTTTACTACTGATGGCCTTAAAATTAACTTTCCCTGAGAACATGCAGTACAACAAAATTCACTAGGTTTAAGAATCTTCTGGTTCTTTAGTGAATATTCATGGGAGTTTTCAATAATTCTCCGCATCATGGTTGTTCCCGGATGATCCAATCGATCATGCCAAATTATGAATTTATTTGGGTTAGTAAACTTTTGGTTTACAATGGCATGTGATTCAATTGCACTAATTCTAGTATAATACAAGCCATATGAAAAATGAGGGTAACTTTTCTAATATAACATTTTTATTTGAATCATGAGTTGTGATATATAAGTACTCATGATTTTCCTCATTCATTGTTTCAATATAATATTCATTTCGGCAAATATTTTTAAAACTCAATAAGTTCCTAAGAGACTTAGCAGATAATAGTGCATTATTTATTATGAATTTTGTTCCTCCGGGAAACAAAATTATAGCTCTTCCGAAGCCTTCTATCACATTGCCTGAGCCAATAATAGTATTAACATATTCTTCTTTTAGCACAATATGGGTAAAATATATATTACTTTTGAGAATGGTGTGCGAACTTACACTATCTGCAAGGCAAACATCTTCACTATATGTTCTTGACATTCTCTTCAAAGACAAATAATAATAAAATGAGTAGAAATATATGTGCATAAAATTATTTTCTTGATTGAAAATATTTTTCTAAGAAGTATAGTATATACTAAAAATTTTATTGTTATTACTTTGGGACATTCAGTAATTTTGAAATTCATAAATATTTTATTATACATCGTATTTGAAATTCAGATGTATAAAAATAAAACTTAACAATAAGTTTCTTACATTATGAATACTTAACAATCTCACATATTAAACTATTCAATCATTGATCAAATGACTAATATTTCCTTCAGGATCCTCAAAAAATCAGATACATCATAATGAGTGGTGGAATTTTCAGTAATATCATTTGAAACAAAATTTGTTTTCTTTCCTTTATCATCATTTTTCAAAGATGCTTGATAAAGATCGACTAGGTATCTTGGGGTACGACAGGTACGTGACTAATGGCTCTTTTCACCACAACGAAAATATTTATCCTCTATTGATTTATTTTACCCAATATTTCTTTCTTTATCTCACTTCTGGTGAGATCCTTTCTTGTGAACATAATTCTTCTTCCTTCCATAATTTTTTTTGTTACTAAAACCTTACCATTTACCTCTTTTGGGGTAATGATTTGTCGCATTTGCTTCAGGAAATGGGGCGGTGCCAACTGGGCGTGCTTCATGATTTTTTAAAAGTAACTCATTGTTACGTTCAGCAACAAAAAGGTAAGAAATTAGCTCAGAATATTTTTTAAATCCTTTTTCTCGATACTACTGTTGCAGGAGCACATTCGATGCATGGAAGGTTGAGAAAGTTTTCTCCAACATATCATTATCAGTTATCTTTTCTCCACATAATTTCATTCGTGAGGTGATTCGAAACATTGCTGAATTATATTCATTTATGAATTTAAAATTCTATAGACGCAAGTGCGTCCATTCATATCGGGCTTAAGGAAGTATCACCGTTTTTTGATGATTATACTTTTCTTTAAGATTTTTCCACAAATCTCCAGAATCTTTTAATGTGAGATATTCATTTTTCAATCCTTCGTCAAGATAACGACGAAAAAAAATCATGGCTTTGGCTTTATCCTTTTGGAATGTATTATTTTAAGCCTTAATGGTATCTGCAAGATCCATTGAATCAAAATGGATTCCAGGATCTAGTATCCATGATAAATAATTGTTTCCAGATATATCAAGAGCATTGAATTCAAGATGAGAGAGTTTTGACATAATGAAAATTTGCTACCTGAGTCTTCCTAAAATTTGATTAGAGTCTCGTGCTGATAACGTGTTATAAAATAAATAAATAAAGAAGAAATAATAACTATAAAATAAAAAAATATAAATAGAAAATTCTAGTATTAATATTCACTAATATAATTATCTCACTATAATAATAGAAGTAACTTATCTATTTACTCGTATTATATATATTACAACATTTAAATATTATTTTGGGCATAAAAAATATCCCATAGTCACTGTATATTTGATAATATTGGTACATCATTTTTATTGGTGAGAATTATATATTTAACTTATCTATTTTTTTTACATGAAAACAAATATTGCATTCATCAAATAATCATACAGTACTAATAAATAACAAAAAAAACCATGGATTTAAGTCTAAAAAAATTACATATTCTTTATGTTGAACTAAAATAAGAAAATGGATCCAATATTTGATTTTATAGAATTTTAGCATATAAAACACAGATAAATTATAATTTTATTTGTTTTTAAAGCTACATAGAAAATAATGCAATATTATAAAATATTTTTTATTTTTGAACAAATACAAATTCTTTTTTGATCTAAAAATATTTTAATGAATAGAATATTATCTTTTATGTATTTTACCCAGATTTAAACCGTAGCCACACCATTTATAAAAAAAGAAAAATAAAATACTATAAAAGAGAAAAAAATACATTACAAAAGACTATTAAAATTAGGCCAATGTGCTATCGTGATGAAGGAGATATTTTTTTTAGCTGCTGAAGAGATATAGAGAAGCAGGTTGCTAATCTTGTTCCTCGAAGGATGGCACGTCCTGACTGAAAGCAGAAGTTGCAGACTGTGACGCATGAGGAGAAATTAATTAGGTAAGTATAATTTTGTGTTAATGATTATGATTATATTTTTGGGCTTTTTTATTTTGGGCCCAGTAACATTTTTTGTTATGTTGTAGTATGAGCTATTTTGTTGTTTTATTGTGTTGTTGGGTATTTAGTCTTTAATTTTTATTTATTGGACATAGTATAAAATTAGTTTTTGTTGTGGAAAGTAGAAAAAATGATTAGTTGTTATACATTTGATTAGTTTATATTATTAAATGGATTATCTAATAAAAATAAAAATTGTCAATTTTTGATATTTTGAATATTTTTTTATAAATAAAAATTAATTTATTTTAGTTTTATAATAAATAAATTAGTTAGAGCTTCATTTTACAATTCTATTTTTCTTTAATTATTTAATAATGTGGTTAAATATTTTTTATTCATGTTTTTTTATTTTATTAATCATGTTATTCTTGATTTATTGGTTTTCATTTTATTGTCGTTTAGAATATACAAAACAATGGAAACGTCTATTTTTTTATGTTTACATATTTTTATTTTATGTTGTCGTGTTATACTCTGGAGTACGATAGGTATACGAGACAGAAACAAATAACAAAAGTTCATATTGTAAAACAAAGTGAATAAATAAAATATATTAATATGGGTTTAAGACTTAAGATGATGTGTCTTTGATTTTTTTTAAAAAAAATTGGTTTATAAAATTAAAATTTGACATAAAATTTAGCATAAGTTAAACTATTTGAAAATAAGAGCTATAAAAAAATTAAATTTGATATTATTATTATTATTTTATTTTATTTTGTTTCCCATAGTATCTCCAATCCGGTAGGTTGGTCAATGAGTTACTGCATGGATAACGTAGGATTTGAATTTTCGACACTTGTTTAAGCAATTAGTGAACTAACTATTAAACCAACTCAATTTGATTTTCTTCTTATTATTGTTATTGTTGTTATCCCCAACTCGTTGCTTCCTCTTCATCAGCCTTTGATCTCCTGTCGTCAACATTCACATTTACACACCGACAGAGAATCAAAGATATATACCCTTCTTTTCAAATTCTAACTCTTTCAACCCTTCTTTTCACATAATTATTATTATTATTGTTGTTAAACGGGGCTTAAGCACAGAGAGAAAAGAGTTAGAACATTATAGCTTTTATGGGGTATAGACACTCTATTTTGGTTATCAACAAAGAAAAAATTTTTTTTTGATAAATAATAAAGAGAAATCCTAAATCAATAAGTGGTGTCTAAGTGTCTAGTTTAAGCTATCTTTAACTAATCCATCTTTGTCTATCCCAATTCATCTATGTGTCAAAAAGTTCAACTACAAAAAATGTTACTGGGTCCAAAATAAAAAAACTCAAAAATATAATCATAATCATTAACACAAAATTATACTTGATTAATTTTTTCTCATGGATCACCATCTGTAGCTTCTGCTTTCAGTCAGGACGTGCTGTCTTTCGAGAAATAAAATAACACGTATTCAATAGTCTATGTCTCCACGTCTTTTCAGCAACTAAAAAAATATTTCTTTTATTACTGTAGCACTGCTTGTAAAATTAAACAAACAAAGAAAAAATATAATTAAACCAAAAATGAATTATTAAAAATTAGACCTAAAAGTCGGTGAAAGAATAAATAGAAAGTAGAGAGAAGGGAGGAAGAAGGCAAGAGGAGAAGGAAAATGAAAAAAAAAGAGGAAGGTGGTCGTGAAGTAGAGAGAAAGTGGCAATAAAAGAGGAATGGAAAAAAAATAAAAAAATAAAGGTAATAAAACATACTTGAAAGGAGGAGTGAGAGTAGTAAAAAAGGAGTGGAGGAGGTGAGGGAGGCCACCGTTGTCCTGTGAACTTGTATGACCGAAGCAGCCCTCTAAAGGGTGTTTCTTTCTTTAATTCGGAGAGAGATTGAGTACATAGAGTTTAATACGAAAAAAATAATTAAAAAAATCCAAGAAGCATTTTCTTTGTATTCAAATTTTTTTTTTTTTACATATATATGAATCAATTAATATATTGTTGGAGATGTAGTTCTAAATAATGAAATTTTACAACCAACCTTTGTTCTTTTTTAATTTTTCTCTTAATGACTAAAGAGCTTAAGTATATTGGAATAAAAAACGGATGAATTGGTTTAGTAACCAGGTCCAAGTGTCAAATTTAAAAAAATTAATACTTTATTTGATTTTTGAATTTTTATGTGGGTTTTAATTTATTCTCTGAAATTTTAATTACTTTTTTTAATATCCAAATTTTATAAATGTGACTCATATTAGTTCTTAAAACAATTTTTGATATAAAAATGTTAATAAAGCACTGACATGGACAACTACATACCATGTTAAAACTTGTAAAACAATGTTGTTATGGTTTTGGTGCTTAAATAGTCTAAAAACGATACCGGATCACTTGTTTTAGGAGAAAAGTTTCCATAAATACCACTTACGATGTCTTTTTGAACTATTAGAGTACCAAAACAAAAATGATGTCGTTTTACATAGTCTAACATAACATTTGACTGTCCACGTCAGCGTTTCATTAACATACCAATTTAAATCAAACCTATTAAAATCTGAATCAATGACTTTTTGCATCCCCATGGGATCATCAAGACATTGAAATATGATAGTATGATCAATAATCACATGTGGACAGTGGTGGAACCATGGGGCTAGCGTGTACCATGATCCATCCCAAAATTTTAAAACTATAAAAATTAATAGAATAATTGAAAAAGAGAAAAAAACAAATTAATTTTTGACTTTTTGTTCCGAAAACATTTAAGTTTCTAACTCTTTTTAAAATTTGAACACCTGAATCTCTTCGTCCATTTGAGGTTGCAAAACATAAGAGAAATGTCTTACGTAAATACCGTTACGTAGAAATAACCCTTACGACATAAGGACAAAAAAAACCTTCCCAATATTACGTCATTTTAGCATTGGTAGATTCTTCTTTATCCCCTTATGCATTGCTCAACTATTGTTGAAGCCACAAGCCAGCAACAATAACGGATTCAATGTCAAACTGATTTGAAAAAGTTGAAAAACATAATGCAAACCTTGCCACCAAACTAACACACATTTCAATATTATATGCGATAATTATTATATATATAGTGATACTATATAAGGCTTTTATTCAATAAATTTTGTCAATTCAATTTAATTTTTTATCATTTATTTTTAAATTAATTATATTTTTAATTATGTATAAATACTAATATAAATATAATTTTTTATTAAACATTTACAAATTAATAAAATAAAAAATTTTTTACTCACCACATATATTTTTTAATAAATATTTATAGTATATAATAATATAATAGATATAAATTAATTATTAAAATATAAAAATAATAGTTACTATAATATAAAAATAAAATTAAAATATTTGTTATGCAAATAATAATAAAATATTATATATTCATTTAATTATGAGTCAACCAGTTTAACCTGTGACCCACCGATTGAATCAATAACCCAATAATCCAATAACGTGGAGTCTCTTTTTTATATATTTCAGATCGGATCGGGTATGTCCAACTCTTCCCTCACCAAAAAAAAAAATATTGGGGGACTTTTTTGTCCCTAAGCTTTTTTAAAATCATTCACGCAGATATTTTCGTTACGTTTCGTAGTCCCATATAGAAGGAGAGATTTATATGTCTAGTTTTTGAAACAAATTAAATTTTATTTTTTAATTTTTAAGGACTTAAATATCTACGAGACAAAATTAGAGATCAATTTATCTTCTTCTCAAAAAAAAAATATCAACACCTCTCCAAAATGGAGGCCACTCAGATAAAGACGCCTAAAACGTCTTTTTTTAAAGATGTTTCTATATTGTGTTTTAATTGGTTTCTGTATAATTTATTCGGTGTTCCTTATCACATATTATTAAATTCCTCAAAAGATTTTCTTTCCAAAAACAATAAAAAATATTTAATTTGGACTAAAACAAAAAGGTAATAGATTAACTATTAAATTTTTTTTAAAAGATTATTTACATAAAAAAATATATCACATTCATCAATATATATATATATATATATATATAACAAGCTTAAGCCTTTTAAAATTTTTATAAATAAAAAAATAATTAATTTATATTCGTACAATATATAAAATAATTACTATATTATTATTATATTATAGATTAAGATTCACTAATTTAAATTTTCTTTTTATTTTTAATATAAGCATTAGAAATAAATAAAATTTTTATAACTAAATGTAGTGTAACAAAATATATATAATATTAATTAGTTCTTAAAAAATTCTAAAAAAATAGTTTCTTCCATTTTAGTAAAATAATTATTTATTAAAATAGACAAATTAATTATTTTTTTTTCATATACAGTTTTTTTAAGAAATAAAAGTAATTAATTAGGACATTGGTTAAGATAATTAAAGTCACTATTTCATTAAATTTTTAATTTAAAGACAAATTCTAGTTAATTTTTGTATAGAAATTTCGAATTTGAAAACATTGATAAAAATTATGTTGAATTTTGATTTATTTGATTCTCATTTAAATTAATCACTACATAAGTTAAAGTTCTGTTTTGAAATTATATTCGAGCTTTAATCTGATTTTTAAAGTTTCAATTTACTTAGTTTGATTTTTTAACTTAGGTATCCGTGACTCATATTAGGGTTTTAAGTGTTTAGTTGAAAAAAAAATAAGGTAAAAAAAATTTCAATTGTCACATCAAATAGTCGCTAGAATGTATAATGTAGCAGTCGTTAGTCCATCTCAGCATGTCGTTAACAATTTTGTGAGACAGTGACAAAAATAAGATTAGGAACCAATGTGAGTCATAACTATTAAGTTGGGAGACTAAATTAAGTAAATCGAAATTTTTGAAATTAGATTGAAACATAGTTGTTAGAACCGAACCAGTGATCGAACCGGTCAAGCTACTGGTTAACTGGTTTATTGGTTCAACCGATAAATCACTAGTTGAACTGATAAAACCGATCTCACGTAAATATAAAATATAAAATAGTTAAAAACTTAAAATTAAAATTTGAAATACATATCTTCACTAACATTTTATGAAGAATCAAGTCTCAACTTCTAAAAATAACTAATATAAAAAAACCATAAAATTTTAATACTACAATAGTATCTTATTTTGACACAATAAAAAAATAATTAATTCACAAAGCCTATCATCTAACTATAATATCAGTAGATTTTAACACTAACACCAAAACAAATAACTTTAATCACAATACTAGCAATAAAATAGATCAAGTAAATTAATAAATTTTTAGTGAAATTTATATTTATATTAATAATGGTGTATAATTAAAATATAATTAATTTTAAAAATAGAAAAAACAAAAATTAAATTAAATTAGATATTTATGTATACTATATAATTAGTATTTGTCAAATATAATACTTAGAAGTGCAATGGCTAAGTGGCAAGTAGAGGTTGCTTTTGCTCCAAGGTTCTTTGTTCGAGATCTTGTGGAGACATTTTAAAAATTTTTTCAAACAGACCGGTTTGCACCAATTTTTATCGGTTCACACCGATTTTATTCCTTAAACGGTCCAAGGAGTAAACCTAGTCTGGTTCCGATTCTAGTACGGTTCACTAGTTTTTCGGTCGAACCAGCCGATCCAGTTCGATTTTTACAACTATGGATTGAAATATAAACATAATTTCAGAAACCAATAAGTATTATAAGATGATCAGATTGGATCGAATCGGATCCACACTCTAATCAGATAGAAGTAAATATGTTTAAAAAAGTAAACAAAAAAAATTATTGACTTTTTTTATAAAAATAAAATTTTTTAATATTTTTTATTTTATGGATATATTTGATATCTGATCCAAACATAAAAAGTGCAAATATCGAATTTGATCTAATAAGTTTAGTGCGGATTGGATCGAAATTTCAGCCATATCCCACTATAAACACCCCTAGCAATAATAACTAAAAAATTATAATGATTGTATTTTTAACTAAGAGAAAGTGCAAAAAAAAAAATACTAAATACAAGAACATTTAATTAAATATTAAAAAATTTTTTACTTTAAAACAGTTGGACTTTTTTTGCTTTTATATATATATATATATATATATATATATATATATATATATAATGTAATAATAATAATATGATAATTGTTTTATATATCACACAAATATAAACGTTTTTTTCTATAATCTTAAGAAAGGTTTTGTAAATCCCTAACCTTGTTATCGATTTTTGTAGTGTTAGCCCTCATATTATCAATTTGATTCATATATAATTCGGATGATAAATTATTTGGTGACGTACTTCCTTTTCTACTGTGATATACTTGTTTTTTATTATTATTATTATTATTATTATTATTATTATTATTATTATTATTATTATTATTATTATTATTATTATTATTATTATGTACATTAAAAAATAACAGGCCAAATTATTGCCATAACATAATAGAAGTATGGAAGTTTATCATTCTTCTCTAATGGAGAAAACAAAATTCTTTTCAATAGTTTATTTAACATTTAGTAGAATAAAAATAAATTTTATTAGAATAAATTTTAGTACGAGTTTAATATTTTTATTCATCATAAAATATTTATAGAATTACTCGTAGATAAATTTTAGAAAAAAGAAAAAAAATCATGATTTTTAATTTTATTTTAAATAAACTTTATTTTTAATTTTAAAATAAATTTTATTTTTATTTTTTAATAATATTATTTTTTATCGAATATATTTATTTAATTATTTTTTAATCATATATAATTAAAAATAAACGGTGTTTTCATGGTTTAAAATAATTATATATAATTAAAATAATTTTCATGGTGTTTACCATATATAATTATTTATAGAATTACCGTATATAATGAATGTGATATATTTTTTTTTATGTAAATAATCTTTTAAAAAAAATCTAATAGTTAATCTATTATTTTTTTTGTTTTAGTCTAAATTAAATATTTTTTATTGTTTTTGGAAAGAAAATCTTTTGAGGAATTTAATAATATGTGATGAGGAACACCGAATAAATTATACAGAAACCAATTAAAACACAACATAAAAACATCTTTAAAAAAAGACGTTTTACGCGTCTTTATCTGAGTGGCCTCCCTCCAAAATATTATATCAAACCAAGCCTAATAAAGAAGCTATTTTTTTTGTTTTTTGATGTCAAGAAGCTGCACTTTTATTTCACAGTAGTAATATCAACGTGCTCTGAGAGTCTAAGTCCAACTCAGTTTCCTCCTCCTCTTCTACATGATCACTCGAAGTGACATAATGAACCTGTTGCATCGAGCAATATCACGAACCTCAACATATCATTTTATCACATGTTATGGCGTTATTTTTACATGCATATCAAACATTATGCTCACATGGTTATCATCTTTGACAAAAAACGTCTAATTTCAAAATCTTCTATTTTCCAAAGCTATTAGAAATCTGTATCCAACATTTGCAATCTCCTTGGATTCAACTGCATCTATATTCATCAATATGATATTGTTCAAGGCATCTAAAAAATCTAGATGATAGGTATGCAACATCATAAGATAATTGCACTCGAATATCACTCTCTCCTTACCATTTTTTATGACCTCATTTGGATAAACAACAAATAAAAAAATTCACTATTAACCATATCTATGAATCATAGTTGTCAGAACCGAACTGGTAATCGAACCGGTCAGACTATTGGTTTACTAGTTTATTAGTTCAACCGATAAATTACTAGTTAAATTGGTAGAACCAGTTCCATATAAATAAAAAATAAAAAATAGTCCAAAACCTGATGTTAAAATTTAATATATATATATATATATATATATATATATATATTCACTAATATTTTAAAAATAATCAAATTTTAACAAATTATAATTAACAAGTTATAATCTGGTTATTATTAAATAAATATATAAAATTCTATAATCTTTTCATAATAAAGATTTTTTAGTTTTATTTTTATATTAAAGTAAATATGTTTTATTTTAATAACTAACTAATTAGTTTATATTTATTATATTGTTATATACTATATGTATTTATTGAAAAATAATATTAATAAATATCATATAATCATAAAAAATAATTATATTGTAATTAATAAAAATATTTGATATTTTTTATTTATATATATTTAATTATATTTATATTAATAATTATGAATAATAAAAAATAATATCTAAAAAAATTATTATAAGTTTTTATTATATAATTAATAATTAGCATTTAAAATAACAGGGCTGCTACACATCCATATAACCATATAACCAAGTTGGCCAAGTTCAAATAGAATCAGGCGCATTAAATGGCGAGTGACAACATGCGCCAGACAAAAGAAAGCCCTCCTTTTTCATTCGCGCTTCATTATGAAAAAACGCTACATCTTCTTCAACACGAAACCACTCATTCTCTTTGAATCTCTCTCAACATCACTCAAACTTCAATCACACTCTCTGCGAAAACCACTACTGGAAAGGAAACGGAATAAGATTTCGCAAGCAACAACCAGAAACGAATGAAAACATGCAGCAACAAAGACTACCAAAGGTATGAGAAAACTACTGTTCATTTGAAATATGCAATGTCGTGTTTTTCCTAGTTGCATTTTAGTTTTAGTGGATTGATTTACTTCGTTTAGTAGATGGAACTATTGTGAATGATTTTTACAGTATAACTAGGGCTTGGAATGAAATTTGTTGTTATTTTCGTTCAATTCAGTGGATAGTGTAACTAGGGCTTTAAGATATACGTGCTTATTCTTACTGGTGTGGATAGTTTAACTAGAGCTTTGAAATTGGTTGTTACTATCTTCAGTACTTTTGCATGGAAAAATACTATTCTTGTTGATTGAAAGTTGATCATCATTTATTAACCACATGAACGTTTTTCGGTTCGGTGGCCTTTGTGATTTTGGTTCTGTGCATGAATGAGTTTCGGTTCGGTGGCTTGTGGCATTTTAATTGACTTGATTAAGATATACACGCTTGTGCTTATTGATGTATTGAATGAATTATTGACCAAATTTTTTCATTACAAAACAGAACATGACAATATCTCCCTTTCTACAATTTTTTTAAGCATGAGTTACACTTGATGTAAATGAGTTTTGTTTAGGACAATTGACATTAGAGACAACTCTTTCACTTTGATAAGTCATACTACTGTAAAATTATCTCATTATATTGGATAGATTTCAGCACGAATAGTAGTTAACCTTGATACTTAAAGAAAGATATCAAGTTTCAGTAAGATTGTTTAAAGAAGCCAATTTGCAAATTTCATTTTGAAAGAACACCTAATTCATGAAATTTTAAAAACTTTTCTTTTGGAAGATGTTGATTTGATTAAGATATACGTGCTTGTTCTTATTTGTGTGGATAGTTTAACTAGAGCTTTGAAATTGATTGTTACTATCTTCAGTACTTCTTTTGCATGGAGGAATACTATTCTTGTTGATTGAAAGTTGATCATCATTTATTAACCACATGAACGTTTTTCAGTTTGGTGGCCTTTGTAATTTTGGTTCTGTGCATGAATGAGTTTCGGTTCGGTGGCTTGTGGCATTTTAATTGACTTGATTAAGATATACATGCTTGTGCTTGTTGATGTATTCAATGAAGTATTGACCAAAATTTTTCATTACAGCAAAACACAAGAAGAAAATGGCAACAATGAAGGAGAAGGCACAATATAATGTAAGCAGATTAAATATATTTATCCACTTTCATTCGAATAATATCTATAAATATATCCTCACATTCTGTTTCAAAACTTACAGAAAATTCATTATTGCAGATGCCAAACAAAGGCAATAGTAACAGTGTATAGGGAAATGAGTCAAGAAAAGAAAGATATAGTGAAAGAAATGGGATTTGGTGCCCTGGAAAATGTCCCAGAAATGAACGTCTCTAATATCCTGTTGAAAGAATTGCTTGATCGTTTTGATGAAGAGAAAGGATGCCTGAAAACTCTCTAGGGGAAAATATACATAACTCCTCAGAAAGTAGCAGCTGCCCTCGGCATAACCAATGGAGGTAATACACTTTCCACTTATTGCTTATTTTCAGTTCATTGGTATCCAGAAAATTAAACTGACCGTTTTGGATTGATTTTTGCTATTAAAATATTGTAGGGAATCGTTTTTCTGATAAGGTTGATTACAACAACCTGAATCCAGCAGACAAGAAAATATTTGACAGTGTCAAAAATATTTCCTTTGTGACTTTGACAAGGAATGTGCTGGATATGAGGGTAGAAGGGGAGGAGAATAGGAAAAAATTCAAGAGGACTTTTGTTGTCTTCATACAAAAGTGCTTCTTGCTCCCCACAACGATAAGTGTGGCCTCCCCAATCCATAAGCCACCGATCTTTCATGTGGACAACATTCAGGAATGAGATTGGGCAAAATATGTGCCCAACTTCTTGATAAAAGGAGTTGAAAACAAGAGAAAGGGGAAGAAACAGTCTGTTGATGGCTGTGTTTTTGTGTTAATGTTGATATACTTCTACGAAACCAAGTTGCCCCGCCCGTTTGCACCTGATGCTCCCCCTGCACCGTGGGTGGCCTATTGGACAAGGCAAATGATCCTTGAACAGATTTCATCCGAAGCAACAGAACCATTGGTAAATACTCTACTAAAATTTCCCCAAAAATTTACTTTCAAATGCTTTTAAAATACTCTACTAACTAAATAAACTTTTGTTTTAGGTTATAATTAATTTATTTGTCCTACTTGCAATTGTTAGTTTGTTCATTTGAATGTTTCTGCATTAAGAAACATTTTTCTTGATGATTAAATAGTTGTCATGTACTATTCACCATATGAACATTTTTCGGTTCGGTGGAATTGCTTCATTTGTTTCACCGGATTGTTAATGTATTTTCTTGATGATTAAATAATTGAGTCCTTGTTTCTGTTTTAGGGACTTCTGTACAGAAAGTAAAAAAATAAAGAAAAAACAAAAACAAGTAACTTGGACAAGAAAGAAAAAAGAAAGAAAATGAAAAAGAAAATTGTCGAGACGGATTCTTCTTTGGAAGAGGAAAGACTTTCCGAATCTGAATCCGAAAGCCAGTAAGTTTAATTTTCATATTGATTTCATTTAATTTGTATTTGCTTAAATTTGTTCTTATGTGCTTGTTCTTATGTATTGCAGAGAAGAAGAAATAAAAAAAAACTGGAACAAAGAAAAGAAAACAACAACCGAAGGTGGTTAAAAAAAAAACCAAAAAAACAAAGCCTGTGCCGATAGATTCAGAGAGCACAAGCGAATCTGAAAGCCAGTAAGTATTGTGTAATTTCTGTGAGACGTTTTCTTGATTGCATATGTATCACCTTTTCTTCAGCAAATGAATTAATTTCGGTTCGGTGAGCTTCTAATTTTCGTTTTAGCACTTTAATTTAGTTCGGTTCGGTGGTGTCTGTCAATTTGGTTGACTTCATTGTTAGTGTCTTGTCTCTGGTATAAATTCGATGTGTTTGTCTGTATTCCAGAGAAAATGAAATCAAGAAAACACCCGTAATAAAAAGAAAACAACCGCAAATGGTGGCAAAAACACAAGCCCAATCTGAGAAGAAGTAAGTTTCTCGAATCATATTTTCTTTTATTGATACTTACATATTAGGTTCCTTGATGCTTATTTTATGAACTTTCATAACTGAACAAGCAAAAGACAATGCTGCGGAAAGAAGAAAACGAGCATTGGAGACGATAAGAGAAAAGAGATAAAAAAAAAAAAAGAAATGATGGAGCTCAGTCAACAAACATTGCTCCGGATCAGTTTGACTCTCCAAAGGCACAAAATGAATTCTCTCAAACGTAAGATTCAGTTTATTATTCCCGAGTTCTTTTTTTTTCTTTGCTTAATTTTGCTACAAACTTTTCTAATTCCTCTAGATTCAATTACTAATATTTATTTATCTTGCTTAGAGTGCCGACTGTAAATCTGGATAGCGAGCAACTCTTACAGACTCAAGGAAGCTTTACACCTTCTGTAAATGCCGCGAGCAATACCAGGTAAATTGGTTCACTGCATATTGTACTTTCGGTTCGGTGGTTACCCAAAAATGAATTTAATGTGTTTCTAGACCTCTGCTTTTAATCTTGATTTCTAATTTTAATTTGTTATCTTTTTTTTAGGAAAAATACCTCAGAAAGCCCGTTCAAATATTTTAGAAAAAAGAAAATCTTCCCAAGAAAGACTTTTAAAACTCCACCAATGTAAGTTAAAAATATTTATGTTACTCTTTTAGATTTAGTTAATAATTTTTGTTTAATTAATCACAAGGAAAATGTGTTTAAATATCACTAGAGCTACACCTGATTCTGAGCTACAAATCGTTGAATTTCAACAAGAAACTCGTTCTCAACCTTTGGAAGTGTGAGTTTTTCAATGTGCAAATTCCTATTTTTTAAAACAAATTCTAATTATTCAACATTAACTTTATCCTTGTTTACATTCCTTAGATCTCCTCTTGCATTGTCTCTTCCAAGTTCAGTTCAGGAAGAGTTGATCAGGGATGACTTCATCTATGTCTCTCCACAAAAGGAAACACAACAAACTTCTAATAATGAGTAAGTTAATAAATATTTATTCACCACATGAATCTTGTTCAATGTTTACTGCTTATACATGGTTTAATTATGGTTCAGTTGAAACCAGAAATGAATTCAATGTGTTCTTATTTTTGGACTCTCTTCTGTTATTACAGCTACCCTCCAGAACTCGAAAAACAGGGTGTTACAGTGTCTTTTACGAGTTCTGTAATTGAAGACTTATTCAAAGATGACTATGTCTATGAAGTTTCTAATGAAGAGTAAGTTTCACATAAAAATTCTTTTTATTAATTTTAATGGTATAGGATAATAATTCTGGGTTATTATTGAACTGTTTTCTATTTAATGCAATAGTCCTGCCAACGAACAACAGCAACAATCCCAAGAACCTCCAGTAGGACAACAATCAGAAAAAGAAGCACCTGTTAATGTGTAAGCAAAAAATTCTTTAATATCACTTTTGTTTAATATAATTTCGGTTCACTATAAGTTTGGATTTAGGTTCACTATTAGTTTGGATTTCAGTTCACTATAATGATTAATGTCATTTTTGTTAAATATCATTGTTAAATATGATAATAGTTTGGGATAATTATAGAAATGTTTATTGTTTAATACAGCAAACCTCTGGAACAGCAACAACAGCCCTGTGAAGAACCAACAGCACAACAATCCGAACAAGAAAGACCTGTTGATTGTAAGTTTTACTGCTTATATAAACACCGATAATGTTTACTGCTTATACATGGTTTAATTATGGTTCAGTTAAAACCAGAAAATGAATTCAATGTGTTGTTGTCTTTGGACTCTCTTCTGTTTCTTATAGCTGCCCTCCAGAACCCAAAAAGCAGGGTGTTACGGGGTCTCTTACAAGTTCTATTATTGAAGAGTTTTTCAAAGATGACGATGTCTATGAAATTTCTGATGAAGAACAATCCCAAGAACCTCTGGTGGCAAGGCAATCAGAACAAGAAACTTTAATCTTGTCATCATTTGAAAGGTATGTTACTTGCTTTTCTTTAATATCATTTTTGTTTAATATCATTTCGGTTCATTGTAGGTTTTGAATTAGGTTCACTATTTGTTTGAATTTCAGTTCACTATAATGATTAATATCATTTTTGTTTAATATCTTTGTTAAATATCTATCATCTTGCAGTGCTGCTCAACCTAGGGAAAGGGAAGATGAAAGGCCTTCCTTTAACTTTGGGATAAGTCCACCAGCATCTCAACCAAGTCAGCCATTTGAATCGAGTGTTTCACAGCTTAAAATCCTAAAAGAGGCGGTGGTAGATGCTGGAGTGACAGCAGCATTAAAGTTTGCTGAAGCAACAACTTCAGAGCCATCCTTACCAACTACTGAAGTTTACAAAACCCCAGAGAAAAAGATAAAAATCACGAACGAGTTGATTGAAAAGTGTTATCATTGGATGACACATGCGAAACAGACAAAAGATGGTAGCAATGAATATGAGCCAATATTTGTCTTGAAACATGAGGCACTTTACGAGGGGTTAAGAGAATATTTTATGTCTCTAATGCCCAAAGAACACGTGCATGGCTCGGTAATTCTTTGCTAGTTGCAATAACGTTAATGATTTTTCTAAACACTATTATATAGTATATCTCATAAATTTTCATCCTGTAGGTGGTTAGTATACACAGCATGATTCTCAACCAAATAAAAGTTCGGCGGTATCAGGAACAAATATACATTGTACCGCTGGATATTGTGGTAAGCTAAATTTCTTATTCACTGCTGATTACTTTTCGGTTCGGTGGGAATGTTAATATTGATTCACCTGATTTTTATGCATTTTGTTGAGTTCTTTTGCATGAAGAAAACTTTTCTCTTGATGATTGAATGTTTTTCACATTTTATTTAGCATATGAATTGTGTTGGGTTCGGTGGAAATGTGATTTAACTGATATTCATTTTGCAGAATTTTATGTTGGGAACACATGGTGAGTCCTACACTGATAAGAGGACAAACAAGGCCTACAGGTTTGATATTGAGCAATATGCCCACCACCGCCAGTTTCTTGACAAAAGGAAACTTGCATCGCATCTATTTGTAAGTTGTAATTTCTAAAAATTCTTTGATAATTCTCTTGTTTGCTATTGTTTCGACTGAAATATTCTATAATTTTCCCAAACTTCAGCTATTTGTGCCAATTTGTAACAGAGCCCATTGGTGATTGTGGATTGCTGATGTCAACAAAAAAAAATTCTATGTGCTTGACCCTATCAATAAGCTGCCAGAAAATATACCTGATTCAAGGAAGAAACTGAACAAATTTGTTGTAAGTTATTTTATTGTAAATTATTCAAACTATTCAGTACATGAAATGAGTTCGGTTGAGTGTTGTTGATTTATTTTTTTCAATTTTTGCATACCTTTCAAGGATTAATAATTTCTCAGATGAGGGTTTATGCTGGGGCGGAACCCTTAATGGAGGATGGACTTGGAGTAGAAGCAGAGTATATCCAATAAAATGTTCAACAAAAAATCAAAAGCAAGAGGAGATATAAATATAGAGCTTGGACACAAGTAAGTACTTTCTAAATTTATAAACTTCTTTCTTTTCTGATTTCAGTTGGGTTCATTTCTTATGTAACTAATTACTTTCAATTGAAATGTAGGGAGAGATTGATAGCTTCAGATACCAATATGGTCCCATATTCTGTTGCATGAAATGAACAAAATTAGAGACCAAGTGATTTGAGAATCTGAAGCAATAAGACTCCCGAAGTCATTTGCTGCCCTCTCCAGCCCTTATTATAAATTCACATATGGGGATTTAGATAGTAAATACATATACTATGATTGGCTGTTTGTAATTAACAATATTTTGTTTAACTTGTTTAAAAAGCAAAAAATGCTTACTTCAAATGTATATATGTGAATATTAATCTAAATATTAATGTTAATATTTATATTTGATTCAAGATAAATTGCTCATCTGAGATGTTAATTTATATATCTGTTGGAACTGTCTGGCTGCTATTTTATTTCAGGTTCTCAATGATTGCAATCATTGTATTTACCAATACATTACGAACTCTAAAAGAACACAGTGAATCAAAATTAATACAATGGGCAAACTGAAAGTTAGAAACACACTGAACCCCTAAACCCTAAACCCTAAAGACTAAAACCAGAACTCTGAACACTGAACCTTGAACCCATAAACCCTAAAACCCTAAAACTCTAAACCCTAAAACCCTAAACCCTAAACCCTTGAACCCTGAACCCCTAAACCCTAAACCCTAAACTCCTAAAACCCTAAAACCCTAACCCATAAAACCCTAAACCCTAAATCCTGAACCCTGAACCCCTAAACCATAAACCCCTAACCCTAAACCCTAAACCTTCAACCCTGAACCCCGAACACGATGAACAGAAATTAATATACTGGGCGAACCGA
Source organism: Arachis ipaensis (assembly GCF_059453495.1). NCBI lineage: Eukaryota > Viridiplantae > Streptophyta > Magnoliopsida > Fabales > Fabaceae > Arachis > Arachis ipaensis. The sequence goes on along the minus strand of NC_142437.1, from coordinate 20,329,227 downwards.
AAGTTGGAAACACAATGAACCCCTAAACCCTGAACCCTGAACCCTGAACCACTAAATCCTAAACCCTAAACACTAAACCCAGAACCCTGAACATTAAACCCTAAACCCATAAACCTTAAACCCCTAAAACCCTAAAACCTTAACCCTAAATCCTAAACCCTGAACCCTTAAACCCTGAACCCTGAACCCCTAAACCCTAAACCCTGAACCCTGAACCCTAAACCCTAAACACTAAACCCTAAAACCCTAAACCCTGAAAATCCGTCCAAGAAAGAGTTTTAAAGCTCCACCAATGTAAGTTAAAAATAATTATGTTACTCTTTTAGATTTTTTTAATAATTTTATTTAATTAATCACACGAAAAATGTAACTAGCACTACACCAGATTCCTGTTTCTCAAAACAAATTCTAATTATTCAACTTAGAAATTAATACACTAGACGAATAAAAAAAACTGCATATATCAATATGAAATTTCACAAAAAAAGTGACTATTCATTAAAGACTAACAACAGTCATAAATTAACCCTGCTATAACCATGGTGAACCGAAATTTGCTCATGGGTGAACAAAAATTTACATTAATAAAAACTAAAACTTGTACAATCTTCTCTTGGATAATTCATATCTGGTGCATTGTAAAGAGTGGAGCTTGACTGAATCGATGATCCGAAGTCTAAAAGGTTCAACTACAAAAGACATAATTAATTGTATATTAGCAAAATGAACAATTGAATTTTTAACTAATAAAAAACAAGTCAATTTTACCTCGCTTGGAGCTGTCTTTTTCTTTTTCTTCATGAAATTTGAGATATTTTTTTCCAGGTTTGATCCAAGTCTGTTCTTGGGGTGACCTCTTGTTTTGACGTGTAGTGGGCTTTGAAGGTCATTCACATTGTTTAATGTCGCTTCTTCGTGGGTTAACAAACTTTTTCCTTTGCTTCTCTCTTGATATTCTTCTATCTTCACCATGACCTTGTCAAATGCTCGGATGCAAATTCACATATATTGTGCGACCGAAACACAAATTTGTCAAATTTCTTACTTTTTGGCTCCAGTAGAGGTTCATCTTGGCTGCTATTGATGTGTGTATGCCTCCCTGAATTGAGCTTGAACTTTCCTGAACTTCTCATGGGTATATACATGTTGAAACTGTGCCTCTATTGCTGATTTTGTTGCGCACGGTATCACGGTGTGAAAATTTACAGCATCAAATTCTCTCTCTGCTTGCTCTCTACTTGCTAGGCAATTGTCGTATTGCTTTACGAATTGTCTCAAGGAGCTATTCCGTGTGATGAACTTGTTGAAAAATGAATGCATTCTCTCACTCCTTTGTGTGCTTCTCATCCCAGCCCAAAAGTGGTGATCCAAGTAAACTGGAATCCATATATGTCGATCCTCGTACAACTCTGCAAACCAAACCAAACCAAACCCATAAGGTCTGGTAAACCGAAAACAGTGCATGCTTTGGGAAAAAAATATATGAGCATAAAAATAATTCGAATTGAAATCTGAATTACCTGAAAGCCACTTGTTGCCTTCGAGGCCATACTTTCTAAGGATATCAATCCAGTTTCTGTCAAATGCTTTTTTTGTGTACGAGTTCCAAACAACATGGCTCATCTCTTGTTCGATTTCGTTGTGTCCCTTGTAGCCATTTAATTTGCTTGGGATCTTCTTCATAATGTGCCAGATGCACCAGCGATGAATTGTTGTTGGCATGCACAGCTTAATTGCCCTTTGAATCAATGCGCATTGATCAGTAAGAATACCTTTTGGTGCCTTCCCTCCCATGCAATGTAGCCAACACTCAAATAGCCATTTAAATGATTGGATGTCCTCATTTTTCATCAGCGCGCATCCAAGAAGTGTCGACTGGCCGTAGTGATTCACGCCCACAAAAGAACCTAAAACCAAATTGTACCTGCATAAATAACAAGCACACGGTGGTGAACCGAAATATATACACTCACTGAACATAAAAAATATATATGAAAGAACCGAATACCTGTTTGTTTTATAGGTGGTGTCAAATGAAACCACGTCTCTGAAATAATCAAATGCAGCCCTGCTTCTTGCATCAGCCCAAAATGCATGTTTAATGCAGTGATCGCCTTCAAGGTTGAGTTCAAAGAAGAAATTTTGGTTTTTCTCTTTCATTCTTACTAGGTACTTCCCAAATTCTTTGGCATCATCTTCTTCGAAAATATTCTGTACTTTCCTTGTGATGTTAATTCCTAACATCTTTTTCTATAAAACCTAGTTCACGGTGGCTACCAGCTACTGCCACAAATGATTGGTAAGTTTTGCTCGGTCTGATTCTGGCTTCCTCGTGGGTTTCAATGGTGCGACGCACGAACATGCTAAGCTCCCTGTGTTGTTTGAGCATCTCAGCCTGGTCTGGACAACAAGGATGTGAGTGATTCAAAACAACTTTGAAAATTGTCCAAACACCAACATTCTTCATTATGTGTACATAAATTCTGGCCGGACAATTCAACCCAGCCGAAGGGTTTGTCTTCAAAGTTGGAGATATCTTTGATTTCCACCTCCCCTCTCTGGTACATACAATTAGTTGATTCTTAATCTTGTCTCCGTCCCGAGTTGTGTTCCTTATTTTGGTAAAAAAAACGGGCAAGTTTGGAATAATGTTTGTAGAACTTTCCAGTTTCTTCTAGTGCCTTGAAAATCATTCCCACCTTTAGGACAAATTTTTCATCCACAACACAGCTGATCTGTATGGTGAACCGAAATCTTAATTATGGTGAACCAAAATCTTAATTACGGTGAAACAATTATATAGTGCTTGGGGAACAAAACAGAATATATTCGTCTAATTTTTTTTAGACTCCTTTCTGCATACCGAACCGAACACATGCACATTGTGAAAGCAAATCTTTAGTACTTACCGAATTGAAAAGTTACTCACAGTTACTCACAGTTACATATTATCAATTCAATTCAATTCAATTCAGATATAGATCACATCAGTCCATTCAATTCACTTCAAATAAAATTAGCAATTTCATTCCATTGAATTCGATTCAAAATTCAATAATCCAAACCTCATCAAATTGATGCGTTCCAGAAGAATTATCCAAATTGCACTCATTCAACTGATTTGAAGTTGATTCATTCATTGTTTCAATTCAGAATTGCAGATTGAAGAAGAAAAAGAAGAAGAAGATGAACGACGAAGTTAATTACGTTGAAGTCAATCCAGATCCATAATGCAGAGAAAAAAATGCGAATAAAGGAGAACAACGAATTTAATTACATTGAAGAAGAAGAAGAAGAAGAAGAAGAAGGTGGTTTACGTTATATGGAAAGGTTTAGGTTGAGAAAGGTTGATCACGCAAAATAAGAATTACGTTATATACATTATATGAGGCGCATGTAAAACAAACAAGTATGTGGATAGAAAAAAATGCGTAAAGTGAAAAGTACTTGGATACCATCCATATAATTTTTACATAGATGTAGAACTTTTCCGTTAATAAATACCATAATGTCAAACCAAATTAGATTGGTCTAATTTATTTACATAAACGTCAAATTTAAATTTCATTTTATATATAATAAATTATTAGCTAATAACAAGTTTTTAAATAAATATCCAATCTGCAATGGCTTGATTCTTTATTCGTCGGTTTGGGATACTGCGGAAAAAAATATTACAATAATACCAAAAAGGAAAAAAAAATTAATAAATACGAGGATGTTTGTTATGTTATGTACCTGCACTCTCCAGCATTGGTTCGGGGTTCTGATCTGAACACTGATTCTCAGTACCCTTTGGAATCCCCTTTCACAAAACCAAGACTTCGACAGATACTACGTTGTGTTCACACACCATGAAGAACATCTTCTCTAAGAAACCATCTCCCAAAGGTTCCTCCTCTTCCTTTTTCTTTCAAATAAAACATTTCTGAATTATTTCTCATCATTGCTTGTCCCGTCAATTATTGGATGTTTGTTTCAATTGAAATTCTTCTTAATTTACAATGCCCTTGATTTATTGACCTCAAATACTTTTTTTTCTCATGTTCCATTGGTGTTTTTTTGTTTTGTTTTTTTGTTCCAGAGGTTCTTAGGGAGAGTAAACGAGAAATGGCAAATGCTACTAGAGGTAATGCAATTGATGCAGTTTTCAGTTCATAACTGCTATTAAAGGTGTTCTTGTTAAGGTTGCCAATTTTACATATTTATGTGTTTTTCTTGATTATAATCCACAGGTATAGAGAAGGAAATTAGTGCATTGCAATTGGAAGTAAGTTTCTAATCAAACTCTTTTAAGGATTGAATTTGAATATCCTATTATTCTTCAAGTTTTGAGTGTTATGTTCTGATGTGGTTGCTTTTCTATATTTTTAGGAAAAGAAGCTTGTTGCTGAGATAAAGAGAACTGCTAAGACAGGAAATGAGGTACATAACTAACCGAACAAAGATCTTTGAAAGCGACTTTGTTTCTAAAGTGTGCAAGTAAAGGGGTATTCGGTAATCGGTATTCACCTTTGATTTGATTTGATGGAAAGCTATTGATTTGCCAGAATTTAGCTGCTGGAATTTTCAATAGAATTATCTGACATTAGTTCGAATCTTTGAGTGGCTGGTATTCACTCTTTTAAGCTATCAAATCACGCTCCTTGATGTATTGTTTTACTCTAGTTTAAAGTATATCATGAATTTAAACCTATAAACTTTAAGGTTGTGTTTAGTAAGTGTCTCAAGATAGATATTACGGGACAGAAGATAGGGATAAGATAGAAAAGTTATGTCTTTGTCACTATTCTATTGTCTCTAGTTTTTGGATGGATAGAATATCAATCAAATTTTGTACTTGTACACTAATGCATTTTGCCTATTTCTAAATCTATTTCCGTCTCCAAATAAGTTTGTCTCTCCAAATATCTCTATAATCATGTATTAAGATAGTTACTAAATAGGGCCCGATGGTGGATATTATGCGCCTTCAATTGTTTATCTTAGAGGCGGACTTGCTTTCGTTGTGTTTTTCTAACTATGATATGCGTTGATCATAGTTTTGTTTTCTGCATTCAGACTTGATCATCTGTTACCATGATATGTTGTTGATATACTGCACGTGGGTTTTTGATATTTCCCTTACACATCATGCATTTTTTTCAGGCTGCAACTAAAATTCTAGCGCGGCAGTTGATCAGGCTTAGGCAACAAATAGCTAATCTTCAAGGTAGTCGAGCTCAGATGAGGGGCATAGCAACTCACACACAGGTATGCCTGAGTTGTTTAACTGTTGTCTCTATGGTCTCTTGTTTTTCGTACTTGCGAGTGAGCATGAACGAAAGATAGATGATTTGTGGTCGTTGCTACATTTTTTGTTTCTTACACAGGCGATGCATGCTCAGTCTTCCATTGCTGTTGGCATGAAAGGTGCCACTAAGGCAATGGCAGCTATGAATAAGGTAACATGTTTTTATCTTTATAATTTAGTTATATCCCAAAATTTCTCTTTTCATAGAGAGACTCGAAAGTTCTTTGTTTGTATGAAAGTCTCGCATGATTTTTGGCAAATGTTATTATGTATTTTGACTTGACAATGACATTGAATCAAGGCATTGACCGCTTGATGTGCTAGTGTTTACCAGGTTGGCATTTATGGGTTATTACTTATTATCAGGCTTGTGAGAGTGAGAGAGTTTAGTTTCCATTGAATGGTCAATTTATTGAAATTTTTTGTTTTTTCAAAGGCTTGTGAGGAATCTCTTTTTGTTATTGGAGTCCATGAAGTAGTTTCTGCATAATTTATTTTAACCGTCTTCACCTGTGCTAAATTCGAGAATCTTGTTTACAGCAAATGGCACCTGCAAAGCAGGCCAAAACTATACAGGAGTTCCAGAAACAATCAGCACAAATGGATATGACCGTGAGATTATGTTTGATTTTAGAATATTTTAAAGTTGGTACAGATCATTGTTACTTAAGTTTCCATGGATCACGGACTATTATGGTGTATTTTATATGCCCAGACTGAAATGATGTCGGATGCCATAGATGAAGCCTTGGATGATGATGAAGCTGAAGACGAGACTGAAGAGCTGACAAATCAGGTACTGCATTTGGTTTATAGTCTAGTGTATAAGGTTTAGAACTAAAGTAATGATTGTGCATTCGCAAAGTGAGCAATTAGTCCGAATAAGGCAGAAATTCAAGATTTGGTTATTTTGAGGTACCAGGGCTTTTGAAATTACAAAAAGGATTTGATGGAAATTTCAATTGACTTTTCGAACAGGTGCTTGATGAAATTGGCGTTGACGTCGCCTCACAGGTTGGAATCGTTTTCAATAATCTCTACACTGTTATCATTTGTTTCAATGCTTTTGCTCAATCTAATTGATTTGTCTTCACTTTGAACTTTTCCAGTTATCAGCAGCCCCCAAAGGGAGAATCAAATCAAAGAATACCGAAAATGTTGGCAGGTATTTATGATCGAATTTCCTTTTCATCAATAGTTTATCAGCTTTCCTTCGTTCTAAATTTCTTTTTTGAGTAAAAGAAGATTGGATTCCTTTATGTAAATTATATTTGCTGCAGGAAACTGGGAATGCCATCTAACATTAATTTTTCATCAATTTTCTTTCTCTACTATGTTAAAACTTTAGATGTTTGATTTTTATGTTCAGATTATTTGACCTTGGAAATTTGATGCATTTTCAGCTCTGGCATTGATGAACTTGAGGAACGTTTGGCCGCTCTTAGAAACCCATAATATTTTGTTCAAAGATTATGATTCCCATTAAACTCAGTTGTAAATTCTTTCCATAACTCCTTCAATGTAATGGAATGGATTCTAAGCTGAGATAGAGAATATATACCATAGTACTTGTAATTGGGGATGGAAAGAACATTAAATCACAGAACATCATAACTAAGTTTGATGCTATCTGTAAATGCAACTACGCAAAACTACTAAGTTGTTGTATGTTCTGGGTGATAAAAAAATGACGTCCCCATTTATGTTGAGATGCATTACAATTTCAGCTCTTTATTTTTATTTTATTTTTTATCACACCTTACCAAAAGCATCAGCATGTGTTGATTCTTGAAGCCTCGGCTTCATATCTTGTTCATACATTTTAAGTATTCATGTAGAACTATAGATTGATCATTAAACATCAAGCAAAAAAATCAGCACATAAACCAACCCAAAGGTGGTCCTTAAAGATAGTTTTTTGAAAACTAGTGCTTTTACGTTCATTTAGAGGAAGAACTATGCTACGTGTACACCAAAATCAGCTCCTAGTATAAAATACATGCTGGAATATAAATACACATTGAAAATATAAATTAAATCACACATGTATTTATACACAAATATATTGGTCGCTAATTTTAATAGTTGATTTTAGTACACGAATAACATTTTTGTTAGAGGAAATAAGTGAGTAACCGAGCCAGAAAATCTCTCTCTAGTCTCTACATCCATAGATTGCAAATGTGAGTCGAATGTACGCGCCTTTCTTGACAAGAAATGTATAAGAATGTAAAAGATCATGACACTGAATTTTCTAGTTTGAAACCAAATGCAAGCTTCTCAATAAATTCAATTTCTCAAAGGGTAGGTGGTAATAAACATTATATAGACAGTGTTGGACCTCATGTCAACCGACAATAACACTGTATGATCATCATATCTTGCTACAACTCAGTTTCATCTAGTATATATAATAATAATAATAAAATATTTTTATATAACAAGAATCTTGTTGGATTCCCTTTTGCATGTTTTTTAAAGAACACATTGTAACCTTCAGGGGCAAGCATGGGGGGCAGAAAATAGTCCCCCGGTCGGAAACAAAAAAAAAAGGTGAGGTTTAAGAGATCATGGCATTAATGACCATTAATGACCTCATTGTTGATTCAGTAATATATACTAATATTCACATGAACTTTGATTCTTTCAACAATGCTTGAGATTGTTCTTGAATAAAATCCATTCGAGCATTTCCCGGGGCAATATAGGAGTTTAGAAGACAAGGTGCACCCCCTTTACTTGATTACTTCCTGATATTAAGGTGCTCGAAGTTCCTTAGAGTTTCATCACGCTGGCGTCTTGTAGATCCATTGCGAGTAAAAGTTGCTGGTTTGGTCTCATAAATAGGTTGAATCCGATGTGTGGTGGTTGGATGGCCCCTGCTCGGGGTCATGCCAGGGTTACCGGCATGACCGGTGGGATGACCCCTACTTGGGGTCATGCCAGGGTTACCGTAGCCTCTACTTGGGGTCATCCCACCGTAGCCCCTACTCGGTGTCATCCCAGCATAACCATAGTCGCCTGAGGAAACATGCTTATTTGATGTGACTATAGCCCTTCTTGAAGTGCTCGCATAACGAGTTGTATTGTATTCGTCATATTCATCATGGTGCTGTCAATACAAGGTAAAGCCACCAAACGTCAGAAATTTTGAATAAATGATGCATAGCTTCAGCAATGAGTTAATAATAACAAAGAAAAGTAAGGAAACAAAATATTACCATATCCCTGTGTATTGCTACATCGTCAGAACTTCTGTATCTCATGTGATCAACAGGAGGGCTAGTCATTTGGTTCCTCCGGTCGTATACATCGTATTGCTCTCGGCTATCTCTTCCAACTAAAAGAAGCATGCACATGATTCAGGGTTATATACTTTTCGAATTTGAGACAGGTTAATTAATTTCATTATGATGTAAGCAATGAAAGATAATGATGGCAGAATGGTCTAAAACTATTATATTCTGGAATAGTACTAAGGTGAAAAAGAACAGACCTGAGATCTTTTCAGGTTTGTATGCAGTTGGCCCAGCATTCATAGCTGCCTTGCCGGCACCATTCTGTTAATTGCGACAACTAATGTTAAGTAACCATCAAAATAAGTAAATAGAAAGCAAAAAAATAAAATAAGAAAAAGATTAAAGTGCTAACCCGCCCTCTAGAGCTGCTGTCGCCAACATGTGGATACTTCAGTACAGTCCAGTCAAAAACATAGTCGAATTGATGGCCTACAGCAACAAAATTGTTCAGATTAATTTACAAACACAAAAAAATACTTCGTGTTTCAAAATAATATACTGAATGGATCCTCCAAACTATATGTTTTGGATTAACATGCCTTCTCGAATAAACAGGTCACGGAAAAGTCTCTTTAGATATGAATAATCTGGCTTGTCTTCAAACCGCAAAGAACGGCAGTAATGGAAGTATGATACAAACTCAGCAGGATATGATTTGCAGAGAACCTGTTCATACAAGCATATAATTCAACAAGACCAGTAAGATTAAGATCTGATCTGAGACAGAAGCAAAAAGGAAGAGGGAAAGTTTTACTGGTTATGCCAAATGCCATATTCAAATGCAATGAAGACAGGATTAAGAATTAACCTCCATGACATCAAACAATTGAAGATCAGGTCTATGTACCTAATCTAGTTTTAACATCATAATCTGGATCTAGATTAACAGTTTGGGGGTATGTTTGTTTCCATTTTTGAAAAATAGTGATTTTGAGGCTCAAATCTTCAACATGATTGAAAAAGCTGAAAACTTGTTTCTTTTTTTCTTTTAAAATAAAATTCTGATTATTTTTATAGATTTATTCAAATGTGTGGAACCTGATTTATTTTTTCAGGAAGGTGATTATTCAACTGAAACAAACACCTGCTAGTTTTATCGAGAAAAGTCTAAAAGGATCTAGCTACTCTTCATACCTCTATGGGAGTTGATACTTTCTTCTCACTGATTCTATCATATTTTTGTTTTTTGTTGCCAGCCTTAAGTCCCTGCCAGGGAAGACTGAAAAAACAAAATGCAAGGTGATAGTACTAAAAATATATTGTAATAACATCCAAACTCCAGTATCGAGTAGAAAAGATATGTTGGTCGATTATCTTACCTTCCCCTTAAGAAGTACATGAGCACATAGCCAAGAGATTCCAGATCATCCCTTCTGCTTTGTTCTGCCAGAAAAGTAAAGTGCAATCAGATAATTGGAAACGTTCAATACTATATGTAATAACCCACTTCTAATTTTTATCAACAGGGAAAAGAAAAAGAAAGAATAAACTGTACAATAATAGCACTCACCAATTCCAAGATGTGTGTTGACACTTGCATAGCGTGCTGTACCAGTAAGATTCTTGTTTTCCCTGTTCAAGGAAGACAAACATGACTTTTTACTCAAATATTGAAACTGAATACAAATCCCAGGTTGCTTAAGTCCCTGTTTTGGGTAACTGGGTTTGGATTCGCATAATGCACTCTTCTATAAGAGTTAAGTGGAACTTGTGGAACCCAGTTTGATGGAATTAGATAAAATATACTAATATTACAAAAACTTAAGTTTTAAACTTTCCAGTTTCCACTAGAAATGGCATTAAAGCTGGCTAAAGAGATGCCAAAAAAACAAACACGCACACATGCGCACATACATTAAATACCAAGATCATGCAATTATTAAGACTACATGTTTTGTTTTGCTCAAGTTTTCACTTAAATAATGAACCTTAATATCTTGAAATAATGAGGACACTAACCTGTATGGTATGTGTCTATGAGTTTGAAGATCCCTATACTTTTTCGCAAGGCCATAGTCAATAATGTATACCTGAAATAAGATACCAGAAATGATATATAGTTAGAAGAACTCAAATTTGCATGCTCAGAAAAACGGAGTTATGCTTCACGCATCCAAAAATAAAATTTATACAAGTTAGGGAGTAAGCATATAAACTATTCATATGTTGGGAACAAAAAGTGTAAATACAGAAAAAATAACACACCTGATTTGCTTTGCGGCCTAAGCCCATTAAAAAATTGTCTGGCTTTATGTCCCGGTGAAGAAAACCTCTTGAATGCATATATTCGACTCTGTTAATCTGCAATCAAACAATAAAATGAGGTAACTAAAACTTTCAAATCACTACCTAAGGTGCCTTCTTGGATAATCGTTGCTGATTAGACTTACCAATTGATCAGCAAGCATTAACACTGTCTTCAATGAGAACTTACGGTTGCAATAATTAAACAAATCTTCTAGACTTGGACCGAGGAGGTCAATAACCATGACATTGTAGTCTCCCTCAACACCAAACCACTTGAGATGGGGAATCCCCGCTACATGAAGGAAAAGAACCATATTAGATTACTCAAAATGAGACATTCTTCATGGTCTTATAACATTTTTCTTATTCACTTTGTTTGGAGGGGACAAATAAGACCAATTAAAAGACTAAAATATGGAGCATGTTACTAACAACTGCAAAAACATTTTTGGTTTCCCCGTGAAACTTCTACGATTAAGTTAGATAATAATTTTAGCACACCCAATACTAAAAGAATAAATAGATCTAGACTTACTTCCTCCTTGGAGAAGCATATACAATTTCGACTCATAGTGAAGCTGTGGATGCCTGGTCTTCACAGGCTCCTGAGAAATTCAAACCACAGAATATCATGAGCAAACTAATGTCATTATCTGGCAGTAAAACATGATTCATAATCCAAAGTAAATTGTATTTTAACATTGGGAACCAAAGTGTGCATCCAGCAGCCGTAAAACAAATTACAAAGTAAATACAAATTTACATTTAACATTTCACTTTAAGGTACAAAAATTAGTTTAAAAATCATCTCCAGGATATGTCTCTTGTGTCCCTCTCTGTTTTGGAAGTAATGAAACTATCCTAAAAATTATCCAGGTTTCCATCCCCTTCTGCAAACATATTTTTGTCCTTAGTGGCTTAGTTTCTGTCTCCTCTGTCTTAGGCAATAACCGAACACTACCTTATTGATCTATGTTAAACCTTGATCATCCATTATCATCCCAAAATCAAGTTAACAAAACATTACGGCATGCCATTTCTTTTGTTATTTATCCAGATAAAAGTTAAACTCATTATCTCATGCTAAATTTCATGCATCCTTATACATAGTAGGAAACTAGGAACCCCCATCTCATTAAGAAAAACAACCTTAACAAAATGATTACCACCAGAAATAATAAAAGACCCCATGGAGAATCATACTATCCATTTTATACATTCAAGATAGAATAAAAAATTTTAGAACCATCATAAGAAAAGATTAAGAAAAGGGTTAAAAGAAGCAGAAATTTTTTAACATACCAGCTTACAAGCAACCTCCTCTCCAGTTTGTATATTAACACCTAACATAAGAAACAAAAGAAGAAATATGTTAACATCAACATGAAAACAATATAATAAGAATCAAATTAATTAGTTCAAAACAAACAAAAACAAAAAAAAAGGAAAAAAGAACGAACATACATATAAAGAGCTCCCCAAAAGACCCACTCCCAATTTTCCTTCCAAGTTTAAACTTCCCACCAATAATATGATCCATGATAATCAACTGCTATGACCTTTTTCTGCTCAATTTTGTGTGCCTCAATGCACTAATTGATTGTGCACAATCCCAAACAACAGAGATTCACCAGAGTCCAAAACGAAAAAAGAAAAGAAGAAAAAAAATCCAAGCTTGCCTCCAATTTCCAACCAAACCCAATAAAAATTGAGAACCTAGATGATATAATAAAGCTAAATTGGCTTGTATAGAAAACAAAATAAATTTTGAAAGAACAAAAGATTGAATCAAATTTATGGAATTTGCATCATCCCCATAACGAATGAGGATGAAATTCTTTATTCATAGCATAAAAAGAACCTCCTCCAGCTACATTCCTCCAAAAGGTAACCCCATTGAATCAACCTAGTTCAACAAAAATTGAAGCCCTTAAGAAACAGGACCCCATTGACCATGGAGGAGGAGAATAAGAGGAAGGAGGAGGGGGATTAAAAAAAGAAAAGAAAGAAAAGAACTTGATGGTGGCACAAAGAAAATTATGAGAGAGAAAAAATGAACTTTATGCAAAAGAAAAGGGGGAAAATTGGAAGATGAAATTGAAGGGTATGTTCTGGATTGAGAGATAGGAAGAGACAAAAAGGCAGTTTCCACAAAAACAGAAAGTTTGGAGGATTAACGGAGGAAGCTGTGTCTTGTCTGGTTTGAAGAGAGAGAAACAGAGAGAGAGAGAGAAAGGAATGGCCGCAGAAAACAAATGTGCATGTATGAGAGAGAGAGAGATTATAATAAGAAAATCTTGTTTTCTTTTTTTTGACAAATGTTATTTTTGTTTTAAAATATAAATTTTATTTTTTTCATAAAATATTATTTTGTCTTGATCTTTTTAGAGTAAATAACTAATTATCAATATTACTCTTATTTTTTTTAGTGTTTTGGTTTTAAAAAAGAATTAATGCTACTTAAATCCTATTAAAAACATTAATAAATCTATATATATTTACTCTAATTTTTTAGTTAATAGAGAAAATATGATCTTACAAAGACAAAATCATAACAATAATGAAGAAAATATACCAAATAAAGGAATAATACACATATATTTAAACCAAAATAAAGATGGGCAATATATCATTAAATTTTACACACATAAAAATAAACTTTTTTAGAGTTATAAAAAAAAATTATCGTAAAAATAATTTAAAAATAATATATAATAGATGAAAATATTAGGAATTAAGAACGAGAATAATAATTTCCTTATCTATTATGTAAGGGAAACTTTTAGAGGGTTAAATTGGAAAACCCATGCATGAAAAAAAAAAAAAAAAAAAAAAAAGAGTCAAAAAACCAAAACCTTTCTATTGTACTTTCTTTTCCACCCCACACACATTCTTCTGCGTTCAATTTCTTTATTCCAATTGCGCTCTCTATCGTGGCCCACCTCCTCAAGATAGCCGTCGTCCTTGGCCTCCTCGTTGCCCTCGCAGCCACCACCGCTTCCGCCCGCTCCTGACGGACCTTGGTCATCTCCTCCGAGACCTTCTCCCTTTCTTCATCCGACGACCCCTCCCCCCGTTCACCGCTACCCTCGCCACCTTCACCGGCGTCCGCTCCTTCTACCCTTTCTCTTCCGAGATCTTCTTCAACCGTGCCTTCGAGGACTCCGCCGCCGCAAGATCGACAGTCTCCCTCGCCTCCCCGCGCCCTTCGGATCCTCCACCGAAGAATTCATCTCCCTCCGCGACTGCACCAAGGATATCCTCTCCGTCGTCGCCGTGACTGTACCGTTACGAAGATTACCTCGAGGATGATCGAGAGCCCTAAGAAGTTAGGGCAGTGAAGATCCCGGCGGCGGAGGCGCATACTCCGGCTAAGAATGCTGGACGAGAGTATATATTCAAAATTGTGTGGTTGAGTTAGGGTTTATGAGAGTCGTTTGTGGATTGTTTTCTATTACAATCGAATATAGTGGAAATTGAGAAGAAAGAAATTGCTTATGATGTGTTTGTAATTTGTTGATTCCGTGTTTAATTCACTGTTTCTGCTTACGATTCGCGTACTTAATACTGAAACGTGTGCTGTTAATTGTAATCGAAAGTGTTAGTTATGTTTATGTAACTTGTAATGTCGTTGATAATAGCATTATATGAATTATTTATGATAATCAATATTATGCTGAAGATTGGAACCTGGATAGATAGAGGAGACATACTGTGGGACTGTGGTCCAATGCATTGCTCCATGCTTGATAGTGTTTCTTCATTTTTTTGTCCCTCTTGTTGTGCACTAAAATGATGCATGGAAGCCGTAGGTTCCAATATCATTTATGTAATTTGAAATTTCTACCAAAGATGGATGGTACATGTTAGAATCACAATTGGGATTCAGGACTTGTTTAGAGTTCGTTAGAAACAGATTTTTTTATTGAATTTTTTTTATTTGTTAGTATATTTGGTAAAATTTTAATAGTAAAAGCAAAAATATTAAAAAAATAAAAAATATATTTTTAGAGAAATTATAAGTTTTTAAAGATTTTTTACATAAAAAATATGTTTTTAACATAATGAATAAACAGAAAAGTATTTTTTTTATTATTGTATATTTAACTTAAATATAATTGTAATATTTTTATTTTTTTAAAATTGAAATATTTAGGTGGGTTTTTAAAAAAATAGTAAAATATTATTTTTGTTTCAATCGTTTGAAATAAGTCCTATTTGTATTACTAACATTTAAATCGTCTTATTTATATCCCTAATGTTTGTAAAAGTGATTCAATGTTATTCTGTCATTAATTACACATCATGAGCTTTAGTTGGAGTTCTGAAAATCTTTTCTTGAAGTTAGAATACCAATGTCTAGGTCAGAACCGATGATCTACTCCGGATAATAACTTATTAAAAGTTGAAACTCATCCCTGCAACATTTACATAATTCACTTTTTTAGGGACAAAATTGAACCTGAACACAAATTTTGGATACAATATTAAAATCGAACACATCCAAATGAGACCTAATTGAAAATGAATACATCCAAGTGAGAATAATTGAAAAAAATAATCTGATCTATTAGTATAATTGACAGCATGATAACATTGAATAACTTTTATAAACGTTAGGGATACAAATAGAACAATTTAAACGCTAAGGACACAAATAGGACTTATCCTAAATGTTGGGGACAAAAACGATACTTTACTCTTAAAAAAAGATATTTTTTTAAAGATTTTATAAAAAAATAAAAGTAATTTTATATTTGGATATCTCATATAACAAGATCTTTTTATAGGCCTTGAGGCCCTTGCTTAATCACAAATTTTTTTTATTTATCAATTATGTTTGGGTATAATAATATAAAAATACTTTTTTTATTTATTACGTAAAAAATATCTTTAAAAAAAATATAAATGGTAGCTTTTTCAAAAAAGATTTTTTTTATTTTTCTAATATTTTTACTTTTATTATTAAAAATTTAACAAACATACTAAAAAAACTTTTTTTTATTAAAAAGAGTAAAGTATCGTTTTTGTCCCCAACGTTTGGGGTAAGTCCTGTTTGTGTCCCTAACGTTTAAATCGTCCTATTTGTATTCTTAACGTTTATAAAAGTGATTCAATGTTATCCTACTATCAATTATACTAACAAATCAGATTATGTTTTTCAATTATTCTCACTTAGATGTATTCATTCTCAATTAGGTCTCACTTGGATGTGGTCGATTTTAATATTATACCCACTATTTGTGTTTAGATTCAATTATGTCCTTAGAAAAGTGAATTATGTAAATGTTATAGGAATTAGTTTTAACATTTGATGAGCTATTTTTCGGAGTAGATCATCAATTCTATCCCAAACATGTATATTCTAACTTCAAGAAGAGGTTTTTAAAACTCAAACTAAAGCGTTAGAATTTTTAGGGTTTAGTAGGAGTACGTACTCCGTACTCTGTACAATTTTGAAAATCGAAGATGAGCGGTGGAGTGAGCGGGAAAGAGACTTTGAGGGTGAAACACGGTGAGGCAGCCGATAATGTCGGCGGAAGAGATAAGGGGGAGAGCGGGGGAGAGATTGCATCAGGGGAAAAGGAGGATAATATTTTGGGAGGGGTTTCTAAGCCTTTGAAGGTTTCTTTCAGGGACAAAGTTGTAGGTTCCAAGATTGCTAAAGCTTTTTCACTCGTTGGAACTTTATCGGGAGATAACATTGCGGTAGTTTCTGGGAAGCAAGGAGATCTCTTGCCACCGAGTGTCACGTTTACCCAAGAAGCTAAGAATTGCTTGGCAGAACCTTATAAGGATGCTATAGTGATTAAGGTGCTAGGTAAACATTATAGCTACACTGCATTGTCTCATAAACTCCGAACAGTATGGAGGATTAAGGGAGGTTTTGATTTATTGGACGTGGGATTTGACTACTTTCTTGTGAAGTTTGATGTGGCTGATGAGCGAGAAAAGATTCTCTTAGGAGGTCTATGGATGATCGAGGGAAATTATGTGGCTGTGAAGCCTTGGGATCAAGAGTTTAGATCAAGTGAAAACTGTTTTGGAGCAACTTTAGTGTGGATTAGAATTTCCGGATTACCAATTTGGTGCTACCAAGAAGATGCAATGCTCCATGTTGCGGCTGCAGTTGGCATTCCCGTTAAGGTTGATTTGGCAACAAAATTAGCTGAAAGAGGACGATATGCTCGAGCCTGTGTTCAGATAGATTTAGGATTACCAAGTGACTAAGAAGATTCTTGTTGAAGGTGTTGAATATGAGGTTGAATATGAAAGTCTTCACCTTATTTGTGGCTCTTGTCTCAAGTTTGGTCATGATATGAAGGTGTGCAAGACTGACAGCAATGCGGGAGGAGGAACTAATGCCAAGGTGGTCAGCGATATAGCAAAGCAGCCAGAAAGCGCAAATTCAAAAAATCCAGTACATGTGAAAAAGGCAAGTTTTCATTTTGGCAAGAATCTTGGAGATGAGACTGTAAATGTTACTGTCCCGGATTTGGTGGAGAGTGATTTGCATGCTATTCATGTAGACCATGCACAACATGAGGATTTGGAAGGCTGGACTCAAGTGATTAGGAAAGAAAAGTATAAAATGGGTCAAAAGCCTTCTCCTAGCACCCATCAGGTCCAACCAAAAGCAAAGAAGACTCCTAACAAGGCTACCAATACTTGGACAAGGCCTAATCACCAACGTACAATACATGCTACTGGATCCAAAGTAAAATTAAGCAGGGGCATCAATATTGGAAAACCGGTTAGTGTGGCTTCTTCGGGGACCCGGCACAATGTTCATCATCAGCAGCAAGGTGAGACAACAAATGGCACTGTGCGAAAGCGTCCTCGCCTAAACTCTTTGCAGAATTCACTAGTAGATAAGGATGGAGCATCGACGGTGGGTATGGTGCAAGTTTCAACGGAGAAAATTGGGCTGCAACTTGAGAGTCCATTAAAGGCAGGATCGTCGAAGACAGGGACATCATGTTGAGTCTCGGGTTTGTTATTGGAGCTCCCTTTTTGCTGTTTTTATGGATAGTTTCAATATCATAGCCTGGAATGTGAGGGGTGCATCTAACAAGATGGCCCGTGTGCATTGCAAAAAATTGGTGAGAATATATAAACCATCTTTCTTCTTTCTCTTTGAGACTCATACCATGTTTAATAATTTGAAGAATTTTTGGGATAAGTTGGGTTTTCATTGTGTTGGTATTGAGGAAGCAGTAGGACACAGGGGTGGCATTTGGTTTCTATCTTCTATTGCTAATACTTCTTGTGTGGTTATTGATCAAATTGGCCAATGTATCACAGTGAAAGTGAGTGTGGGTAACTTAGTTTGGCTTTGTAGTGCAGTATATGGGAGTCCTCAATTCAAAAAAAGATGTATATTTTGGGATCATTTGCGTTCTATTAATTCAGGCCATAATGGACCGTGGATGGCTGTTGGTGATTTTAATGAGATTGTAGCACCAGATGAGAGTACATGTGCTTATTTTTCTTCTCACAGAGCTAGTCTATTAGCTACTACTTTAGATGACTGTGAGCTCTTTGATCTTAAAGTGACTGGTAGAAGATATACTTGGTATAGAGCAATTCAGGCTGGTAGGGACTTGGCTAAAAGGTTGGATAGAGCTCTAGTTAATGAGGCATGGATGACAATGTTTCCTGAGGGTTATTCTGAAATTCTTAGCAGGCTTCATTCTGATCATTGTCCTATTTTAGTTCGTTGTCATGGTAGCCCCAGAGTGAAAGGTTCTCGTCCTTTTAGGTTCCAAGCTGCGTGGACAACACATCCTTCTTATAAACATGTTATTAGTAAGGCTTGGAATCAAGAGTTTGGAGGCATTACTGAAAGGCTTAAGATGGTTCAACAGGCTTCTTTGGACTTCAACTCAAAGATTTTTGGAAATATTTTTGTGCGAAAAAATAAGCTGGAATATCAGATTGATCAGATTCAACGGCGTTTGGAGGTTACCGATGTGTTATCTCTGAGAATTAAAGAAGCTGAACTGAGGGAAGATTACAATAGGCTTTTATTGCAAGAGGAACTTTTTTGGTGCCAGAAATCTAGAGAGCAGTGGGTCAAGTATGGGGATAGAAATACTAAATTCTTTCATCTTCAGACTTTGGTGCGTAGAAACCATAATAGAGTACATGGATTATATGTTAGAGATGGGTCTTGGTCTACTGATCCAGATATTCTCCAGAAAGAAGCCCTCTCTTTTTACAAGAATCTCTTTGGTACAATGGAAGAGGTTGAGGTTGATTGTTTAGGGGATGTTCCGATGCCCACTCTAAGCACTGAGGCTTGTGCTAGGTTAATTGACCCTGTCTCTTTTGCGGAAGTCAAGTCAGCCGTATTCAGTATGAGCCCTTTTAAGACTCCTGGTCCAGATAGCTTTCAAGCTTATTTTTTTTAAAGAATATTGGGAGATAGTAGGCACTGAGATTTGGAATATTGTCCGGAGCTCTTTTTTGGGAGAGTTCTTAAATCCTAGCATCATGGAAACTCTGATTGTGCTTATTCCTAAAATTGATAACCCTACCTTTATGAAGGATTTCAGGCCTATTAGCTTGTGTAATGTTGTTTATAAAATTATCACCAAAGTATTGACTAACCGACTTCGGCCTTTTCTTCCATATATTGTTAGTCCTTTACAAGGAAGTTTTATTCCGGATCGTGGTGCTCCTGATAATATTATTGTGGCCCAAGAAATTCTGAATTTCATGAAGCACACAAAATCCAAGAAAGGTACTTTTGCTTTTAAAATTAATCTTGAAAAAGCTTATGATAGGGTGGATTGGAGGTTTTTGGAGAGTACTCTCATTGCTTTTGGTTTCCCTATCATCACTGTTAATTTGATTATGAATTGTGTCCATGCATCATCTCTTTCTATTATGTGGAATGAGAATAGATTGGATAGTTTTGCTCCTAGAAGGGGACTTAGACAGGGCGATCCAATGTCTCCTTACTTATTTGAGCTTTGTATGGAAAGACTTGCTTGCTATATATCTCATAAGGTGGTCGAGGGTGTGTGGAAACCAGTTTCTGTCACTAGGGGTGGCCCAAAATTTTCTCATTTGATGTTTGCAGATGATCTCTTACTCTTCTGTCAGGCTACAAAGAGTCAGGTCCAAATGGTCATGCATTCTCTTAACATTTTTTGCAAGGCATCTGGCATGAAAGTGAATCTTGAAAAGTCTAAAGCTTTTTGTTCTAAAAATGTGACTGCTCGTAGAAGAGATATTTTTACTAGTGTTTCTTCAATACGGTTTGCTTTGGACTTAGGAAGATATCTTGGAGTTAACCTTAATCATTCCCATACCAGTAGGGCTTCTTTTCATTCGGTGATTGAAAAGGTGAGGGGAAGATCAGCTAATTGGAAAGGAAGGCTTCTAAATAAAGCAGGGAGACTTTGCCTGATCAATTCTGTTGCAGCATCCATTCCTGTCTATCATATGCAGGTATCTTTTTTTCAAATTGGGTTTGCGATAAATTGTCTTCTATGATGAAACAGTTCCTTTGGAAGGGTCAAGTTGATGGTAGAGGTCTTTCTCTTGTTAATTGGAGGACCGTGATCACTCCAAAGAAATTTGGTGGCCTAGGTGTTAGAGATCCTGCGTGTGTTAATATATCTTTACTTGGTAAATTGGTTTGGCAACTTTTTCATTGTCAGGACAAGCCTTGGGTTGCTCTATTGAGGG
Source organism: Arachis ipaensis (assembly GCF_059453495.1). Lineage (NCBI taxonomy): Eukaryota > Viridiplantae > Streptophyta > Magnoliopsida > Fabales > Fabaceae > Arachis > Arachis ipaensis. The sequence continues at coordinate 20,308,689 of NC_142437.1, read as the reverse complement.
CAAAGTATCTGAGGAATGAGGGAGTTTTAGATGGCCCTGTCTCTTGCAATGCTTCTCATGTTTGGAAGAGTATCTCAAAGGCTTTTGGTGCTCTTAAGGATGCCTTCTCTTGGTGCGTTGGGTCACTTGATCAATCCTTTTGGTTTGACAATTGGAGTATTGAGGGCCCAATTGCTCAAGATGTCCCTTTTGTACATATATCTGACTCTGATTTAACTATTAGAGATGTTTGGAAAGATGGTCAATGGAATCTCCATGATATTTTCTCTATCATTCCAGAAGATGTCAAACAGCGTTTGAATGCTTATAATCCAAATTTGAATGCTGGAGAGAGTTCGGGTTGGTCGTGGGGTGTGGCATCTTCTAGACTCTACTCAGCTAGGAGTGGGTACAATTGGCTAGCCAAAAGAAAGTTTGACTGGAATGAGCATGATAATTGGTTGTGGGTATGGCGACTGCATATTCCTGAGAAGTACAAGTTCTTGATTTGGCTCAGTCTTCATAATGCTATTCCTACGGCAGAGTTTTGTTTGGGTCGTGGTTTAGCTTTATCTAGCACCTGTCATCGATATCAGAATGGTTCTGAATCCATTCTTTATTGTCTTCGGGAGTGCCCTAGTGCCAAGGAGGTCTGGAACCTTTTAGGCCTGTATTCAGATAATTCGAATTTACATGATTGGCTCTATAGAGGTGCAAGGAGTGGAGATATTTTTCTTTTCTTTTCGACCATCTGGTGGATTTGGAGAAGCAGGAATCATGACTTATTTAGTATAGATGATTCATGGAGTGCTAGTAAAGTGGTGAGTTTGATTCGTAGTTCAGTAAGGGAATTTTACATTATTTTTGCTATGCATCAATCTTTGTCTCCTCCTTCACTTTGTTTGCATTGGGTTCCACCTCCAGTTCATTCTATTAAATTGAATTGTGATGCTAGTTGGTTTGCTCCTTTTGGCTATGCTGGTTTTGGTTGTATCATTCGCAATCCTGATGGATGTTGGTTGAAAGGTTGCACTGGGAAAGTCGAAGTGTGTAGTGTTCTTTTTGCTGAATTGTATGCAATTTGGAGAGGTTTACTTCTTGCTTGGGAGAGTGGATTTCGTGAGGTTATTTGTGAAACAGACTATTTAGAAGCTCTTTTCTTGGTAAACTAAAGAATGCTTGGTAAGGATATTCCGGAATGGGATTTGGCAAAGCATATACAGGAGGTTATGAATTGGAATTGGAGAGTCTCTATTCTTTTAATTCAGAGGACTGCAAATAGTGTTGCAGATTGTATGGCTAAAGCAGCTGCTTCTGGCGCGGACATTCACTCGAATTGGAGCCAACCATGGAGTGAGCTTCAACATCTAATAGATTTAGATATAACCCTAGCCAATTAATTTGGTTTTGTCTCTTTTTTTCTTTCTTTTCTATTTAGTCACAAAAAAAAAAAACTAAAGCGTTCATGATGTGTAATTGACGGCAGGATAACATTGAATCACTTTTACAAATGTTAGGGATACAAATAGGACGATTTAAACGTTAGGGACACAAATAGGATTTACCCCAAACGTCGAGGACAAAAACGATACTTTACTCTATTAAAAAATATTTTTTTATCTACTTAATGACATCCAAATAAACACTAAATACTACACAACCTAACTCATTTAGTAGCATTGTAACATCATTTTGGTAATAAAATTCTAGTAAAAATTCTGATTAACTAATAATTTTACAACAACAACAACAATTTTTTGTCCCACTAGGTGGGGTCGGCTACATGAATCAAATGATGCCATTGAGCTCTGTCATGTATCATGTCCATAGAGAGATCGTTTACATATAGATCTCATTTGACCACCTCATGGATGGTCTTCTTAGGTCTTCCTCTTCCTTTCACCACTTGTCCATCTTCCATCTCATCCACCCTCTTGACTGGGTGCTCTGTCGGTCTTCTTCTCATATGTCCAAACTACCTGAGATGCGATTCTACCATCTTTTTCACAAATGGGTGCTACTCCAGCTCTCTCCCTTATATCTTCGTTCCTTATTTTATCCAATCGCGTATGACCACTCATACATCTCAACATCTTCACTTCTGCCACATTTAGCTTATGTTCGTGCTCTTCTTTGGCCACCCAACACTCTATACCATAAAGCATAGCCAGTCTTATAGCAGTGCGATAGAATTTACCTTTAAGTTTTAAAAGCACTTTTTTATCACATATAAAACCAGATGCACTTTGCCATTTTGACCAACCTGCTTGGATCCTATGGTTTACATCATGTTCAATCTTTCTATTATTGTGTATGATGCACCCAAGATACTTAAAACTCTTAACTTTTCGTAAGATGTTTTCTCTAATCTTCACCTCTATATTGTGATTTTTCCTTCGCAGACCGAACTTACATTCCATATATTTCGTCTTGCTACGGCTTATGCGCAGACCATACACTTCTAGAGCTTCTCTCCATAGGTCCAACTTCTTATTTAGATTTTCCCTTGACTCTCCCATAAGGACGATTGATGATGAAGAATTCGTGCCGGTTTGGAATCAATCAAAACATAATCAATTCGTTGGTAGCATAGTCCAAACCAACAATGAATTCTCACAATCAAATGTTAAATTTAAAACAAAATAAACCGAGAGTATTTAGACTCCTGGGTCGTCTTTCCTTGGAGTTGCAATAAAGTGTACATTATTGGCTAAGAGAGGAAATGGGAGTTGGATGATTGCAAGTGAAGACAAGAAATGTAAATAGCATGGAATGTAAATGATCATGCAAGAAATTAAATGGAAAGCAAGTAAAAGCAATGCAAAGAGAATCCAAACACTAAAAAAGAGAACTCTTGGTGAGAATTGGGTAATTAGGGATTCCTATCCTAGTTATGGACCACAAACATGGCAATTGTGTGGGATTAATCCCAATTAGTCAATCCTACTTGAGAATTAGTCAAAAGGGCATAATTGATTCCAATCCCTAAGTCCTATGTCAGCACTAGTGGGTCACATAGAGTCAAGGGAAACCAAACCAATTAACAATCCTTACACAATGCGGAATGGACATCCACAACTCAATTCCACCCAAACACCCAATTTCTCAACCAAGAGTGTGAGAAACTAACATGCAAGAAACTAAAAGTCAAAGCAATAAAAGTCAAAGCAATTAAATGCAAGGAAAAGAAACTTCAAATGCAAGAAACCTCTTGGCATGAATTGAGGGCTAAGGCTACCTATCCTAGCCATTGACCACAAAGACATGATGATTATGAAGAGTTAATCCTACTTAGTTAACCCTACATCGAGGATAAGTCAAGTAAGCATAGTTGATTTCAATCCATAAGTCCTAAGTCAACACTAAGGGTCACTTAGTGTTAATGGAAACCAAATCAACTAACTACTCTAATGAATCAAACAAGAATGGACATCAATGGCTCAAGGATCACCAAAGTCATCAAATTCAAGCCAAGGGAGAAGAAAAACTAAGTAAAAACCCAACCAAACATTTTATCAAACACTTGGTGGGCATGAAAAGAAAGCATGGTAAAATAACAAGAAATAATAAATGCTACAACAACCAATTGCAAGAAAATAATAACAACAATTAAAGAAAGCAATAATCAACATGAAAACATAAATTGCATTAATTAAAATTGAAATTAACAAAAGTATTCATGAACATAAAAATGACAAAAGAGAGGAAATAACAAATAGAAGAAAAGAACAAAGGTGCAATAACAATAAATGACAAGGAAAAGTAATTGAAAACAAGAATTAAAAGTAGAAATTGCAAGAAATTAAACTAAGGAACCCTAATTCTAGAGAGAAGGTGGGCGACGCGTATGCGTGACATTCCGTCACGTGCTGTACGTAACAGAACTCGCTGGGGGCGATTTTTGGGTTGATTTGGACCCAGTTTCAGGCCCGAAAACACAGACTAGAGGCAGGGGTGAAGCTGAGACACAACACACTTTCATTTTTCACTTAGTTTAGTTTTAGTTTTTGAATTCTAGAGAGGGAGACACTACTTCTTCTAGGGTTCTTAGCGTATCTAGTTCATATTCAGTATTGGATCTTGAGAGAGCTACTACTACCTTCTAGTGGAGTTTTTATCATTATAGTTTGTCTTTCTATCACTCTACTCTTTTGTTTTTCATTTAGTTACTTGAATTCATGTTTGGAGTTTGTTAATTTTGAATTTATTAATGCAGTGACTATTTTTATATTTAATTCAATTACTTGTTTAATTTCTTTTAATTAATTATCAGTACGAATTTTGATTTTATTAATTCATTTTAGTTAACATGTCTGTTATCTACTCCCTTTACATGTTTGTGAAAATGGCATTCGTGTTAATGGAGTAGAGCTTTCAACTTGGCTTTGGAGTTGATTAATTGGAAATTCTTGAGTTGGAATACTCAAGTATTAAATTGTAATTGGAAATTGCTGGCTAACTCAATTTTCACTAACTCTAATCCTTCCCCGTGAAGTGATTAGGACTTGTGAATCAGAGTTAGTGCTACCTACTTGACTTTCCTTTATTAGTTAGAGGATAACTAAGTGGAAGCAAAAACCTTTTACTATTATACTTGGAAAAGGCAACAAGGATAGAAACTCCAATTAATCTTTTCCTAGTCAAGGCCTTTTATTTCAAATATATAATACCTCTTGTCACTATTTCTTGCTTAAATTGATAGCCATCTATTTTTCCATTTTCCAATTTTAAAATTTCTCAAAAAAATTCCTAACCAATAAATTGCACCTTGTGTCAACTCTTTGGGAAACAACCTAGGATTTCTACTCCCAGTTATTTAATCTTAATCATGATACAAATTAAATTGGTAGTGAGAATTTTGTCGGTTAAGACTGTACTGACAACACTGTTTTTATTGGAAAATCTTAACCGGCATTTTTCCACCCATCAAAGTTAACCTTGATAAGTCTAAAACTCTTTTTTCTAGGAATGTTTCAGCTCACAGAAGGGATGTTTTTACAAGTGTGTCTTCTATTAGATTTAGGCTTAGTTTAGTAAAGCTTTTACTTTTTAAAAGTAGTTTATAAAAGTTAACTTTTAAAAGATGGCTTTTTAAAAGGAATAGCATTTATGTTTGGTAAATCAAATTAAAAATTACTTTTAATAATCACAAACAACAACAATTGCATTTGGTAAAATAACTTTTAAAATTTAAAAATACTATAAGGTAGCGTTTGTTTTGAGGTACTGAAACAGAGACTGAGAGACTGAGACTCAGTATCGTGTTTGTTAGTTCAGAGACTGGTATTAAAATTTCTGTCTCTGTCTCTAAAATTTCAGTATTTCAGTACCTCCAAAAAGTAGGGACACAGGGACTGAAATTTTTAGAGATGGAGACTGAAACTTTAATAACATTTTATACCTAAAATACTTTCATTTCAATTAATTAATTCCAATTTTACCCTTTGTGCAAATTAAATTAGAGTTTCATTTTTGTTTCAATTCCTGTCTCCCATTTTGCACCAAACAGAATACTGAGATTTATTTCAATCCCTGTCTCTTAGTCTCTGTCTCTCAGTTTCAGTCTTTCCGTCTCTGTCTCTCCACCAAACGCTACCTAATAGACATAAATGCAAGCATTAAATTTGAAAATTAGTTAACATATGAGGTTATATTAGACTTTTAAATTTTGAAAAGCACAAGCCAACTTTAAAAAACTCTATCTTAGGTGCTTTCAAAAGTACCCCGATCTTTTAAAAGCTGCAAGCACAAACACATGATCTTTTTTATTTACCAAACACAAAATGAGGAGTTTGAACTTTTAAAAAGCACAAGCACCTCTTCAAAAAGCTTTACAAAACCAAGTCTTATTCTGAACTTAGAAAAATATTTTGGTGTGACTCTTAACCATTCCCGGGTTTCTAGGGCGTCCTTCTATAAGGTGTTTGAGAATGTCAGAGGCAAACTTGCAATTTGAAAAGGCGGACTTCTTAACAGAGCAAGAAGATTGTGCTTAATTAACTCTGTAGCTATTTCTCTTCCTATCTATCACATGCAGGTTTCCTTATTTCGTAGCTGGGTTTGTGATAAATTGTCTTCCATGATGCGTTAATTTCTTTGGAAAGGACATCTGGATGGTAGGGGCTTCAGCTTGGTTAACTGACAAAAAGTGATTAAGAAGTTAGGCGAGCTGGTGTTCGGGATCCATTTTGTGCTAACTTATCTTTACTTGGAACACTCATATTGCAGCTTTTTCATTATCCGAATAATCCTTGGGTGGCTCTTATGAGGTTCAAATATTTAAAGAAAGAAGGTAATTTTGATGGTTGTCCTCCCAAGAATGCTTCTCATATTTGAAGTATTCGCAAAACTTTTGCAGCCCTCAAAGAAGGCTTTTCTTGGTGTACTGGGTACTAATCAGTCTTTCTGGTTTGATAAGTGGAGACTTGAGGGTTCAATTGCAAATGGGTTCCCCTATGTTCATATTTCAGACTCTCTTTTAACCATTCAGGATATTTGGCATGATGGGAGGTGGGTCCTTAATGGGATTTACACCCTTATTCTGGAGGAGGTTAGACAACTTGGAATATTATAATCCTGATCTGCAAGCTGGGGAGCACCCCTGTTGGATTTGGCATGCCTCGGCCTCAAACTCTTTTTCTATAAATAGTGGGTATAATTGGTTGTTCAAAAGAAGAGAAAAACCCAAATCAGCTCCTGACAATTACCTCGAAAGATAACGAGGCCCCTGACAAAAAAAAACCCCCAACTCGGCCCCTGACAAAAAAAAAACCCAACTCGACCCCTGACAATTACCTCGAAAGGACAACGAGGCCCCTGTGCCAAAAAAAATTCAACGTTATTTTTTTTGGCACAGGGGCTAATCAGTCCCAAAAAAAATTATCAGGGGCCAGATTGGGTGTTTTTTTTTTCTTGGGGGCCTCGTTGTCCTTTCGAGATAATTGTCAGGGGCCGGATGGGGTATTCACTCTAAAAAGAAAGATCAGCTGGGCAGAAGAGGAGAATTGGCTGTGGATTTGGAGGCTTCATGTCCCAAAAAAATACAAACGCTATTCCTATGGCAGATTTCAGATGTAGCCGTGATTTAGCTACTTTTAATATATGCCACAGATGTAACGCTACTCCTAAAACTATTTTACACTGTCTCAAAGATTATCCCAAGGCTAACATGATTTGGACTGCTTTAGGCCTCATTACAACAAACGTTAACCTATCTTTTTGGTTAAAGGACAGCTGCAAGCATGGTAATTTCTTTATCTTCTTCTCGGCTCTTTGGTGGATTTGGCGTGATAGGAATAATAAGTTTTCTAACTCTGATGATCCTTGGAATATTAGTAGTGTGATTAGTTTGATTAGAAGGTCAGCTAGGGAGTTGCATACTATTTTTACCATGTATCATTCCTTAAGTTGTCCCTTTCTGTGGCTATCTTGGGTGCCTCCCTCTACTAGTGCTGTTAAAATTAATTGCGATGCTAGTCTTTGTAGTCAAAATGGTACTGCTAGTTTTGGTTGTATTATTCAAAATTTGGATGGATGTTGGCTGAAGAGTTGTGGTGGTTTCATCGTAATTAACAGTGTTCTTCGGACTGAACTTCATGCTATTTAGAGGGGTCTTGTTCTTGCTTGGGATTGTGGTTACCGGGAAGTTCTGTGTGAAATAAATTGTTTAGAAACTTTCTCTTTGCTGCAAATAAAGAGGCTTGGTGATACTATGCAAGAGTAGGATTTGGTGAACAAAGTCTAGGATATCTTGACATGGAGCTGGAAAGCTAATATTTCTTTGATCCATAGATCAGCCAATGGTGCGACTGACTTCATAGCTATAAAAGTTTTGTTGAGTATAAAACATTATGTGGAGTATCTACAACCTTCGGATGAGCTTTTTCATCTATTTTTTTAGATTATAACTCTGCCATGTGATTTGGCGTGTTTTTTTTTCTTCTTTCTTGGTTATTTTTTTTCTTTTATCTTTAGTCAATAAAAAAATTAACTACCATATCTCTGTTGAAACTCAACTGCCAACCTCACCGACTTTTCTCGAAGCTTGTTGCTGCCATATCTCTGGCACTTCACCCAGTGGTGCATCGTTGGAGTCTCCACGGTGCTGATGCTTCTCCTTTGGTATAATCTCTATTATCATGACCAAAGCAACCATATCTTCCACAAATCCAAACAAATATTTTCATACTCAATGTCATAACCAAAACTATCAACACTTATCTTCCTTATGACTGGTAGAAACTAGTAACATAGATTCATACAAACTTGCCTCGTTCAATCAACTTAGTAGTAACATCTACTTTGATCAGATTATCCACTACCGTTGCAATCTTTATCATTGCTTTCTCATGAAAATGGCAAATACTAAGCCCAGAGATCCATATCCAAACTAGGATTAAGCCAAAGGAAGGAAACGAGTAAGGATGGCATCTAAGACTTCACTGTTTCATAATGTCCTATGATAATCAAGAAGCACCTTTCCTCAATCTTCAAACCGATCAAACTAAGCTAGAAAATAAACCAAAGCCTACGTCAAACCCCTCATAGCTACCCTTTATTCGCCATACAATTAAAATGCTTTCCAGATAATTAAAAGATAAAAAATCATAGATGGCTAGGTAATTACCCAAAAAGTGAGGCCTGCAAAAAAAAAAAAAATTCAGCCCCTGATATTTAATTTAATGATTTTTGTCTGGTTAACAAACATACCTATATGACACATTAAACTGCTAATATGTTTGTTTAAGTATTATTCGAGGACACACGGAAAAAAGTAATGTTCGAGGCCGTTTATAATTTTTTATTTTTTTATCTTTTTTTATATACATTAGCTAAATTTATTACGTAAAAATTAATAAATATCAGTAATTTTTAAATTTTTATTCATAAAAATTGAATAGAAAATATACTTTTTTTAATCCATTTACTATTGCTTAGAAAAGTTATTAAAATATTATATTATTAGAATTATGTTAAGTCTTAAGTGTATTCAATTTAAATTAAACATCATAATTTATTTAATATTAGAAGTGCATATTCTATTTTATAATAAATAATAAAAAAATTAACATAGTATTTTATCTAAAATAGATATAACAAATGAGAATATTTATGGCAATTAACAAGGTAGATATAACATCAAAGATTAAAAAAAAACATTTTAGAATAACTAATAACAAACAGGTAAGACTAATAATAACTAGCAATGTCATTATTATTATGTATAACTTCTATTCAATTTTTATAAGTAAAAGAGTTTTAAAAAATCAATAATGCTCTACAACCAAGTTAATTACCCAACTAAGTCCAACCAAGTTGGTATAACCTAATTTACATCCACGCACCACTATCTGTAACTGCTTTTTGACTAAACGCGCCACTATATATAACTTTCTCAGCGGATTTCATTTTTTTTCAAATTTCTCTGCGTTCTCTCTGTTCTCTGCCTTCTTTCTTTTCTCTATGTTCTTCCATTCTCTTCGTTTTCTGATTTTTTATCTGATTTGGATCAATTTTTCAATAGATTTTTTGTTTTCGAAAACAATGAATGATACAAATTCAAATCAGTTGAATCAAGACGAATTGGATTAGTGTTCTGAATCGAATGAAGTGGACGAAGTTTTCTTCTTCCCTAGTTAATGTAGTTCGTTAGTAGTTGATGCTTGTGAAGTTTTATAAACAGAAAGATAATTTCATTTTTCTTTGTGAAAACTAGTACTTATAGTTGAAGGTTTGAATTTGAATAGAATGTAGGAGTTTTGAATTATTTTTTTGAAGAATCTATTTATAGTTTTGGTGCATTATGAAAGACAATTTCATTTAATGTAGAACTATTTTCGGTGTTTTTTCAGTTTCTATGTGATGTTGATGAGAAGTTTATGCCAAAGGTCGGGATGACTTTTAACATACTTGAAGAAGTTGAAAAATTCTACAAAGATTATTCTAAACTTGTAGGATTTTCTACCAAAATTAGGAACACAAATAAGAAGGAAAATGAAATCAAGAACCAATTGATTACATGTAACTGAGAGAAAAAATGAAAATCGAACATATCTCCAACTCAGAAGATAAATCTTTTAGTTAGATTAAATTGTCCTACAAGAATTTATATACATATATTAAAGGACGCTGCTGTTTGGGTTATTTCAAAGGTTGTTTTGCATCATTCACATTCATACTGTCCAAATCAAGCAGGGATGTTTAAACAACACAGGCAGTTAAGCATGTTTGTACGCAGTACAATTGAGAATAATGATGAAGATGGAATTAGACAAAGTAAAACGTATTAATCATTTGTCTTAGTGAAAAGAGGTCATCGTGAGTATTTTGGAGATGTTGTTTCATTCGATACCACTTATAATACAAACATGTATTTTTGTTGTTCTGGTTTTTGTGCTTTTGAAACAAGTTTTGGTGCATATCAGATTCTTTTCTCAGCGCAATCCTGATTTTGTTTTTGTGTTTTTGCCTTTAGGTATAATTTGGTTTTTAGTTCTTTTGTTGGTGTGAATCACCATGGTCATTCTACACTTCTCGGATGTGCTCTGATTAAAAATGAAAATATTCAATCATTCAAATGGTTATTTGAATGTTGGATTCGTTGCATGGGAAAAAAGATTCCAAAAGTCATTCTTACCGATCAATGTGCATCGATGCAAATGGCTATTGAGATTTGTATGCTCACAACAATTCACAGATGGTGCATTTGGTATATTATGAAGAAGATTCCACATAAATTAAATGGCTATAAGAGACATGAAGAAATTGAACAAGAGATGAGTCATGTTGTTTGGAACTCTTTTACAAAAGATGTATTTGAAGGTTGTGGTAGGCTTAGAGAAGGGGGGGTTGAATCTATGCCTTCCTTTTAGTTGCTGTTGTTTCCCTTTTAAAACAGATTTGCAATTCTGATTCTGTTTTAACTTAGCAGCGGAAATATATGAGACAATTTATTTTTGTCTCATGAATATCAGAAAATAGAACACAGCAGAGAAGAGAAAAGCTAACACCAGCATGTATCCTGGTTCGGTTGCCTTGTGCTATGCAACCTACATCCAGTCTCCTCCACAACTATGGAAGAATTTCACTATAGTTAACAGTATTACATACACCAATAACTCAGGATTGACCCAATCCTTTCACACTCAAGTTCTAACCTAACTTGACATTGGCTATGCTAATACCAAACTATTCACTCTTAGTGCTAACCCAACTAAGAAAGGGATACCTCACAGGTACAAGATACAAGACATGAACACACCTAAAGAAATCTGAAAATAACTCTAGGCTTTTCTCTCAAGTGTTTCACTCAGCCTTTTTCCACTCATGGCTTTTACTTGAGCTTTCTCAATATGCCTTTTCTCACAAGAAATTACAGAAAGATAAACATAGAAAAATACATTACAATCTGTAAAACATGAAGGAGATTGACTTCATCAGCAGCCTCTGTGCTATGCGAAAAACCAGATTAGTAAGCCTCTAATTCAGTTCTTCATACTGGCGAAATGCACCTTTGATTAGGTTACACTGTTCAGTTAGTTGAACTTCTTTAAAGAGCTTTCTCAGAACAAAACCTCTATTCACTGGTTTTCTCTCCTTGCCTTCTGAATGAACAGCAAGCTTCTTTTATCTCCTTGCATGTTGCTGGGTTCTTCTTCCAAGGTCAACACCTTGAGCCTTGAGCTTCACCAACTCACAGATTCACTTTTTCACCTTAATCCTTAAAGAAGAAACTTTCCCTCTGACTTCCTCATCTTGACCGAAAGCCACAAAGCAGTAACAATAGAAATCTTCTTATGGTCAACTTGATCTTGGCCATTGAAAAACTACTTGGTCCCCAAGTATCACTTGTGACCGTAGATGTGAAGCAGAATAGGGCAGAGAACAACTTTCCCTTGAATGCCATTTTCGGATAGAGCAGAGAGTTGGGAAGAAGGGAAGAAGATTTGATGCAAGCAAGATGAGATGGATTACCTTTAACCTAAGCTTGACTTGGATTAGATTTTCTGCTTTAGCTTCTGTGCTTCAAGCTTAGATTTTCTCTTTCTTGCTTCTTTGGTTACTGGCTTATGGAGGAGGCTTCTCTTCTCTTTCTCTTTCTTACTTTTCTGAAGTCTTGATGTGACTTGATTAGAGAGGAGAGGAACGTTGCTTTGGTTGGAGCAAGATGGTGGGAAATTGAAAAACAATTTCAGGCTTGGATCGGGTTCTTCTCTACTTCAGCCCGTTGGTGCTTTGCTATGCTTCTTTGATGAATTTTGTTTGAAATGAATGACTTGGGCTTGTCTTTATTCACACTTACCATTCAGCCCATTTGCCTTGTTTTATTTTCCATTCAAGTTGGGCTGTAAATCAGATTTTGGCATTGCAACAATAAACAATTAGTTAATAAGTAAATATTATTAATCAACACTAATTATTTATTTTGCCCAAAAATAATGTTTGCCATCACTAATTAATTTAGTTAATTTCTTAACTCAACAGTATTTGATAGAAATTGGAATGATTTTCTTATGAAGTATGGTGTTAGAGACAATAAATGACTTTCAGATAAGGGTGAATTTATTATAATGAATTAGATATTTATGTGTTTTGCTTCTGTAATAAAGGTGTGAACTTGTATACGTTTCGGTGCATTTGGTTTCTGATTTATGTATTTTACCATTTTTTCAGAACTTTTTGAAAGTCGTCATTTATGGATCCCAGTTTATCTTGATAATCACTTTTGGGTTGGTATGAGAAGCACACAAAGGAGAAAGAGCATGCATGCATTTTTTAACAAGTTTATTACACGTAATAGCTCATTGATCCAATTTGTGAAACAATATGATAATTGTCTAGAAAGTAGAGAGCAAAAAGAAGAGAATCTGATGTTGTAGATTTTCATACTGTGATACCTTGTGCAACAAAATCATCAATAAAAGCTCAATTTCAGCATGTGTATACTGACGAGAAGTTCAGGGAAGTTCAAGCATAATTTAGAGGAAAGATGAATTGCACTACAAGATCAATAGAGTTCGCTCTAGGTTTTATGGCATATGAAGTTGTAGAATAGGTTTCAAACTCAACATTCAATAAGTTTGTGGTTACATATGACGCGATATCATGCGAAGTAAAATGTCAGTGCTTATTATTTGAGTCAAGAGGCATATTGTGCCGTCATTCTCTGAGTGCGTTAAGCTTTGAGCGAAGAGATAAAGTATCACCAAGATATATATTAGAACGATGGAGCAAGAATGTAAAGAGGAGGCACACACATATGAAGAGTAGCAGCCATGATGAGCCTTTATTGAAGCCAAGAAGTAGGAGATTTGATGAGTTGATATTTTGGTCACACAATATTTGTGAATTTGCATCAGAATCTAAGGAGTTGATTGTGATTTTGCACCGCGCTTAGGATAATGCGATGGTTGAGATACAAGAATATAAAGCCAAAAGTATAGGACAATGTTTGTTATCGCACGAAGATGCTTCGTTGGAAGATATTAATGAGCTTCAAAGCCCGCCACGTGTGAGAACAAGTGAACGTCCCAAAAATATATTGGGATCAAATACTGAAAAATAGATTGTAAATGCTTTAAAGAAAAAGAAAAAGGATGCTCTAAGTGAGGTAAAATTGATGTGCTTTAATTGGGTAAAATAGTCTTTGTGCATGTTGATAATTGTGCTAATATACGATTTACTTTTTGTAGTTAAACCTTTTAGATGATGGATCAGTGGTGCAGTCAAATTCTAGCCTTTATCATGGACAAATTATGAATTATCAGTTCAGAGATTCAAGAAAATAAGATAGGTTTCTCGGTGTTTATTTGAATAAATTTCGGTGCAATGAGTGTAAAATTTTTATTTTTTAATAGAATGAGGTTTACTTTCTAAATTGCGTTGTGTTGTTCCATTTACCAAGTTACTGTTGGTTTTTAAATTATTTTTTCAATTGTTTAATGGTAAATAGTTTCAGGTTGAATGAGAAGAAATTCAATGCATCTGTAGTTTCTTCAATATATTAAACCTAATAATTGTGAACTTTGATTAATAGGGCTTCAAATTCTGCAATAGAGTACAGACAGATTCATAAAAGTTTAATTTGACAAAGAAATTTATCAAAAGTTTCAATTTAATATTTACAAAGATGCAATGGATATTTTTGTTTTAACTATACAACACACAGATAATTCAATACTCAACCAGTGTATAAATTCATAACAATTTACAACATTCAACCTATACACTTTCTATATTTTCTAATGAAAATTTACAGAAAGGACTTGATATTGAAGCAGATAGCTTTGAGAGTCTTATGCCTTCAGATTCAGCAATGACTTTATCTCTCGATTATTTCGTTAAAGATAACAATCAAAGCATATTCCATTCTGAAACGATCAATTTTTCCATACAATTTAAGGAAATTTATTTTTAATTTAGAAGTAAAGAATTATGTGTTTTTAATGATACTTACTTATTTTCAATTTTTCATGTGTATTTTTCTTTTCTAATCTTTTTGGGATGAATTGTCTCTAGCTATTTCATGACATATATTCTGTAATTTCAGCTAATAAACAAAAATAAAATAACAGAGTAAAATATGTTTAATAGGATAGTTACACGAAAGCACAATAAAATATATTAAATAACAGTACTTACGATATTCATTGACCATTGAGTGAAATATATGGTGCTTCAATGCTCTCTTGATTCTCCACTAAAGGTTTTGCTCCAGCATACACCCTCATTTCTAATATCATCAAGCTCTAAAAAGTACAGAAAGCCAAACATAAGAAGCAGTACAAATTAATTTGACACAGAATTCACTACAATAGAAACGGTAATTTACGGCGGTTTATTTAGGGATTTGTGGCAGTTTTAAACCGCCGCGAACCAAAATTCCAGTGGTTCCACAAGCGTCGCCTATTAGGGGCCGGGGTGGAGATTTGATTTTGCGGTGGTTCTAAGGAACCGCTGGCACAACCGCAGCAAATCAAGTTGACAATTTTAGGGCGGTTGCAGAACCGCCGCTATTTGGTTTAGTGGATTTTTAAAAAAAACCTGTGGCGGTTTTAAAACCGCTGCAAATTTATGTGGATTTTTTAAAAAAAAATTGCGGCGGTTTTAAACTGCCACAATTTCATACACAAGCTTAAAAAAAGAACTGACCAACTACAATAGTTTATACCATTTTTCTTCATTATAACATATTTTCTTTACATCATATTTATTAAACTTGAGATATTAACACAAAAAATTACTAAATAAAATATATTAAACTCGTAGATAATTCTAAAATGTTAACTAAAAAAAATATTTATTTGTAAATTATTTACTCAAAAAATATTGAACACAAAGCTACTATGCTAAGAAAATTCTATTAGCTGTATCAAAGCTTTTAGTTAATGCTTTGATCAAATTTTAGTAAAGCTTTTAATTGATGCAGTACCAGGAGCACTTATACCGACACTAAGGTCTCCATCAGTTGTTGGTCCTCAACTAGACCTGCAAATTGTTTCCATCAATCATCCAACGATACAAAGCCAAAAGAACTAGTTTAATTAAAAAAAGGTAGAGGTTCCCCCAGTGGTTATCTAGTTATGAGATGAAAGCATATAATCACTGTCTTTAAAAATTAGTTATATTATTTGCCCACTGTCATCATGTCTCACCAATAAAGAAAACATATATACGCCCTTTTCATATCACTATAATAATATATATGATCAAAGGTAGGTAAGCTTATTGCTAATAATTTAATTTAGGTCTTGATTTGTTATTACTAAGGTCTGTATAGCTATTGTTGGAGATTCTTCTTACTAAATAGAATTATTAGGGTGGAATAAGCAAGCTAAGTTTTACTAAGTTGTTAGCTACTTGGTTGGCTATACTTTTTGTATGTGTGAATTATTAGCGAGTTCGAGTAAAGTGTGGTTGCTAATAACTCTATACAATCATGCATGCATGACACTATGAAAATAAGAGCCTATACAATCTAATTTTGAAAAGATGAATGCTACTTGCCCAACACTCTAAACAATGGTCTCTGATTCCAAGTGTTATGTACCGCTTTTAGCTTGTAAACCCCACCTTTAATTTTTTTCTATATTGACTCAAAAGAATTAGATATATATCAAGCTTAATTAACTATTATATATGTAACAGTGTTAATTGCAACACTAGGATCTTAGGTATCATTTGGTATGGTTATTGTTCTAAAATAAAGGCTATTAAGTTGTTAAATATGAAAAGGAGGAAGTCCTTGATCAGTTGAGTGATGAGAAACCTTTGGAATAATAATACTGTACATGCATCTCTCCTTTTGGTAGCTGTTGATTATTTAAAGGCATTCCATTTTGATGAAAATACTATCTGCCTTGTGCTAAATTGCAATACAATGTGGTCCTGCTTTCTCTCATGTCACCCTATATATATATAAGACTCATGTCAGTTAATTCATTAAATTAGAGGATCCTCAATACTGGTGTTTAATTAAGAAATACAAAATTTGATTCGTGAAAAGACCGTAACAACGTTAGTAATCGATAAGAAAAATCTATAAAATAGAAAAAAACGAATCTATCTAGAATGTAAATATGTGTGGTTAAAATGATCAGCATTCACTGTGCATGTGTATGTAAGATTCATCACAGCATGCATGCCCTTTGCTCCGATCCGATCCTGTTCATTACAAACAACATCAGGATCGTTCGGAACGATGCTTCATAATACTAACAACAGTATATATGCATTAAACAGCTGGAATTTGATTTCTTTTCTTAATTTAAAGACAAATATCTATGTCCTTGCAACTACACACACATGCATTAAACATGGAGTGAGAGAAAGCACCTGTGGCACCATGAGTTAGCGCAGAATCCCCAGAATGTTTGTCCATCCAATCTAATCACTTGCTAATTAAATAGCCCAATGACACAAACAACAAGTAAGACATCATTACATAATTACTCAAACTCAACAGAAAGATTCCAAAAAGTGACACAATTAGTAATCATTTTATATCTCTATAGGCACAACGCACATTGATTAACACCACTTTCACACTTCATTACATTCAACATTTCACAAAAAAGGGTGAAACTGCAAAGTCAACATAGAGGTCAAAACCAAATACAACCCAGAAAATGAAACCAACTTAGCTCAACCAAGCTATAGTTATAGACTTAGATTAACCATAACAACTACCAACACCACCTGGTCCCAGACCTAATTATGCAATTTCCCACCTACCACCATTTCTTAAACTATACAAACCAAGTTCCTACACCAATCTAATTAAAATATAATATACACAAGGCACCACATGCATAATTATACAACCTTTTACATTGAATTAAACCGATAAATATATAAATAATTTTTTATAGTAAATTAAAAATCAATATATAACTTTTTTCCTCACTAACAGCACAAGCTAATTATTTGGAGAAATTAGTGAAGACCCACATGCTAGATAAACTAATCATGCATGAAAATACTAAAATCTAAACAAAAGATTAAAACTTTTGAATCAACTAGTGAACTTGATAAGTACAAAAGTAGAGAGGAAGTATATTAGAGGAATTACCTTCAACAATTCATGGAGAAGAGTGATGATCAGAGGAAATTTGAATGGAAAGTGAAGAAAACACTATCACCAATACGGGGCACTTGACCTTCTTTATTTTTTTTGATGTTCTGCATTATTTAGATGATATCAGATGATACAGAAAAAAAATTTAATCAAGTTAATCCTAACACTTTTAAATTGTCAAGTCAATTTAGTCTTAAAATTTTCTCAAAATAAAATTTCCATCAAATAACTATTATAAAACTAAATATATAGATTACCTTATAAATATCAAAGCAAAATGTGAACTTCACATGGCAGAGAACTATAAGTTCAGAAAGAATGCCACTATGTAGAACATTACATTTGATCTCACTATTCCACAAATTCTATTCTTCCTTCTAACCTCCAACTCTCAAATGAACATAATCGTTGCAGAATAAGAACCAAATAATGAAGTCATTAAGTGACTAAAGAACTCAATAATCAGAAATCAAATATGAGGATAAAATCAAGTAATAAAGTAAGAAAACATAGAACCACAATAACTTTCAATCCATTTTGAGAACCCATCCCCATTTAGAATTGCCATAAGAACTTTTCCTATCCTAGAGCATGCTCTATTTTCATCAGTAGCTGCAATCACATGGGTGACTTCTGAACTCCAAATCTTGGTAACTATAGCACCAATCTTGCTTGCAAAATTAATCAGAAGTATCCGTACCATCAACAGAGGAAAGATTAAAAAATAAATATTGGGAAATACTAATTGACTAATCATATGGGAACTCAAGACAAAGAGCTTAAATGGAAACTCATCAATTACAATAGATTCAAAAGCTCATCCTAATTCCTAATAGATAACCCTAATACACATTAATTAATTGAAAGCGAGCACAGAGAGAAGATCAAACCAGGAAAGAGGAAAGCAAGCAGTAGCGAAGATGGAACATATCAGAACGAAAGAAGGATGGTGCGTGGGTGGCGGATTGTGGGAAGATTTCGTTCGCGGGATTTGCAGGAGCAGCAGACTGAATAGGCAGCAAGAGGGGGATTTGCATGCAAGGCGATGCAATAGGATCGAGCGATGGCCATGCGATATGATGAGGGTGGCACGATTTCGAGCGCAGCGGCGAGGCAGAGAGCCATTGGAGGTTTTACATTTTTCTTGAATCACGGAAGGAGAGGGTTTCTTTTTTAATTCCAATTGGGGATTTCTTTGTGTGCATTGCGTTTTTCCCTTAAGCCATAGTCAAATTATTTGATTTAGCAGCCCTATTTAAAAACGTCACCGAGACTGCCGTAATCTAGCATTTTAGCAGTATTTCTAAAAACCACTGGTATATTACCGCCGCCATTTGCCGCTTCTGGCGTAGTGATTACACCAAAATTAATTAATGATTACAATGCACAAACTCAATTCAAAACAAAAAGACAAACAAGATAAAGAAAATAAAAATATGTATTATGTAAACAACTTACCACAAATTTATTCATTTTTGTTCTTTCTTCATTGGGAGATTCTTTTTGAATGGGGTCAAGCACATGAAATATTTTATTTTGCACATCCGAAATCCACAACCACTAATGTCTTCCATGGCAAATTGGGGCAAATAACTAACATTTGGGTAAATAGGACAATATTTTAGTCTAAATGACACAGAATGAAAAATTATTTAAGAAGTTTTAGAAATAAAAATTTATAAATGGATGGGATGCTAGCTTTTTTTTTTTTTTGTCTAAAAAGGTAGTTCTTATATTCATTAATGCTTTAGGCCTTCTTGATTACTAGATTAATGTAGTTATGCTAAAACTTCATCAACATGTTATTCTACACCGAAATAATAACTTTTAGCATATAATATATTTTCAAAATGCACCAAAATTGAGGTTAAAGTTTAATTGTAGTAGAGCTTACCACAGTATTAGATGGGACACAATATTTTATATATATATATATTCTTCAAATTTTTTTTAGATTTCTTCTTGTTGAGAAGTTGGCACACTACGGAGAACACTTATGAAAACAAAGGACCCAAATTAAATTACATATATGGTACAATAATTCATAAAAAAGCTTTAGTGTTATAGCAGAAGAATTACCAGATGTTTAACAAATTCTTTTGGTTTTAAAGATGCAAAATAAAATCTAGCTCCTTCGAATAGATTTTCATGCTTCAACTTGAATATAATCTCCCATTCATTACTGGTGTCATCTTTGAATGTCTTGATATTTGTGGCCCAATGATAGCATTTGTCTCTAAACTCTTCCGTTATTTCCTTTTGCTTGACTGGAGTCTTGAACTTTTCAAGGAAGCTCAAACTCAGCTATACATCTTGTTGCATTAGTTGTGGACTTGTCTACTTGGCAAATTTTAATGCTGTTACAACCCCAGCATCCATAACATCATCAACCAGCATTTCTAACTCATCAGCCAACACGAGGTTCTCTTGAGTTCCAATTTTTGAAATTTTCTCTTCTTGGCTGGTGGTTCATCCTCTTGTGTAATTGTAGCTTCATCGATTGATTGACTTATGCCAAAGTCAAAGAATGGTGTACCAAAGTCATCATCCAATACAGCATTTGCAACCGTCAACAAACCATCTTTGAGATCTTGAGATGATGGAGGACTGCAGGATGCCACATAAAATAGTTAAAGAATGTACCAAAACTATTATAAGAGAAATTTATTAATTAGAATTTACGCATTAAGAGGAACTTCATGCTGAATTTCCTTTGCCAAGCTTCCTCAGGAGCTTCTTGATGTGGTTGTGAAGGACTGCAAAATGAGATATAAAATTGTTTAAGAAAGCACAAAAAAAGAATTATGCAACAAAAAGGAATGTAACTAGAACTTACGCATTAATAGGTTCTTATATTGCAGAAATTCTTGTGTTGGAGACTGTGCAACAGGTTCTTGTTGAGTATGCTGAGCACTGGATGCAAAGGTTTCTATTGAAGGAGCAATTACTTGCAGTGGCACTCTAATCAAGGCAAATAATAAAGAAATTATTAAGCAGTAAACATTAACAAATTTTGATAAAACCATTAACTCAATGATTGGAACGAAAAACTAAATTGAAAAACTCATATATTCAGTAGTTCAGATTCAGATTGAGTTTGTCTTCGTAGCACAAGCATTTGATCTTTAAGGTATGTCCCGAGATTAATAGTTATGTTACTCATATTAAACAAAATTCAGTGTCAATTAAGTCAATAAAATTAAACAAAATAAAAAATTCAACAATATAGTTAAATACTTTACTCACTTATCAGATTTTGGTAAATGTTTTATCCTTTCCTCTATTCTTGCTTGATCAACTGGGTAAGCTTGCTGAATAAGGTTGGCTTCATCCATTGTTTCTTCTTGTACTTTAAACTTGAAATGCACCAAAATTATCTCAAAAAGCACCTCAATCATTGAACAATAATAAAACTTTTATTGTATGTGAACTTACAAAGTTGCATGTTGCAAACTCTTTTTTTTTCTTTTTTTCATGCCTTTTTTTCTTGAAGAAAATCTTAGAGGGTTTTTTTTTTCTAAAAAAAATATATATGAAATTAAAAAGCACATTATGGTAGTACAAGAAATAAAGAAATAGTAAGACAAAGAGACATATTAATCAGATCACTTTGTGCATTTACAGACCCTGATAGTTTGACCGTGTTTGAAATATAGAATCATTTTCACTCGACAAATTCACAGGTAGCATTCTAAGGACAAAATAAATATTATTCAGTAAAACTAAAGTAATTATATCAGCTTTTAGAAAATTTTAGCAAAGAAACAATATAAATTATCGAATCTTATGTTTGTGAAGAATCAAAGTGAGCTTCTGTCGAGTCGTGGCCATTTTTTGGTTGTTTAGGCCGAACAAGTTTTCTTTTTTTCAGGGGTGTTGCCTTTTTTTGGAATATCTTTGGTTTTGGCCTATATCTTGGAAAAAAAAAGAATCATCAGGAAAATAAACATAATAAATATTGACAAAAAAACACCGAAAATTAAGACATACTCTTCTATAGGATTTTTATTTTTTTCTTCAACCTTTTTTTTTCTGTTTTTTCTGGATTTCTTCACTTCTGAGAATACATACAAAAAAATCTATTTATAAAAAAAATTGATGAAAAAACAGAACATAGTTTTATAATAATAGTTTCTGAATCTTACTCATCATCAGATTTAGTCTCTGTTTGAGAAGATGAATCCACAATAACATGTTTCCTCTTTTTGGATTCCATCCTAAAAAGGTAAAAACACATGAGGTAAATAAACAGAATAAATATTTACAAAAGATATCGAAAAGTAACACTTACATCTTTGCCAATCTTTTGGGTTGTTTTCTTCTTTTCGATATCTCTTCAGAGTCATATTCAGAATTAGACTCATACTCAGAATCAGTTTTGCTTTCTGAAGATGAGTCCAATACAACAAGTTTCTTCTTTTGTTACTTCGTTTTTTTCTTCTTTTCTTTTTTTGATTGTCCTCTCAGTTGTGCTCTTCTTATGAGGCACTAAAATAGAAAATTATTTAATTAGCAGAATATATTTCAAACAAATGCACCGAAATTTAAGGGAATAATTTCTGTTGAGTTACCATTTCATCCTTTGCCTCACATTCTATCCTTTTAACGAGCCTCTCTCTTGTTCAATGTTGCACTCACAGTGGTTTGGGAATTCTATCCGCTGGCCTATTAATGTATATGTGGATTCATGAAAATATATAATCATGAGTGTAAAGAGACAACCATCAATTGTATATTTGTTTTGCAACTCTGATTCCTTTGAGTGGCATGTGAACCGGAGAAATTTTGCTTATTGTTGTTGGCAACAAGAAACACTTTTGAATAAAGAGGATGAATGCCCTTTTGAATTTCAATTGATTTTCCAGTCCATCCACACTCATGTCAATCAAAGACTTTATCAAAAGTGACAAAGAACAACCTTTGAAGCTTTCAACAACTTTCTTCTGCTCCTCAGTGATTTCTTTATAGATAATTTTGTTCTGAAAGCAATTCCCTACACATCAGCAAAAATATTTTAATAACACATAAGTAATATAAAAAAAATACCAAAATTTGATTGATATAATAGATTACAAAATGGATTTTTTACCGGATGCATTTAAGCCCAAGACATCCCTTATCTTGTCAAGAGTGATCTTGATTACCCCATACCATGTGTCCAGGAAGCTATTAAACGGATCAAAGGAATTAGCCAATTCTTTCAACAGTTTATGGGTCACATTCAAGCCCGGGATATGTCTCATCATACCAAATCTCAATTCATCCACAAGATTTTTCTTTATTTTGTTGAATATATTTGATATTGATCTTGTGGAGCATTGCAAATCATGAATGTTTTGTAAATAAATAAAAATTATATTATATAACTATATTTATAGTTATAGAACAAAAATGAAGTTGTTTTAACATATATATGTTTACATTATATACTGGTGTCTTCTTTGAGATGTTCTTCATAGCAACTTTTTCATTGTCATTTTTGCCGTAAAGAATAAAGAATTTGGTTAATAGAAAACAACACTACATTTAACTCATGAAAATCACTTAACCATACACAAAATGAAACTAGAAGCACTACAACAACATTTTATGGCCTAATTACACTAAATTCAGGATAAAAACACTAATTACACCTCAATTCGGTCAAAATGCACCGAAAGTACTTACTGATTACTTGTCACAAACTCAGTTCAAAGCATGGCAATCACTTAAACATGCACAAAAATACATGAAAATTACTCAAACATGCATAAATTAACAACAGAAGCACTACAACAACATTCAATGGCCTAATTACACCAAATTCAGAACAAAAACACCAATTACACTTCAATTCAGTCAAAAAGCACTGAAAGTACTTACTAATTACTTGCTACAAACTCCGTTCAAAGCATGCAAATCACTCAAACATACACAAAAAGACATGAAAATCACTCAAACATGCACAGAATAACTCCAGCATTCTATGGCCTGATTACACCAAATTTAGGACAAAAAGACCAATTGCACAATAATTCAGTCAAAATATACCGAAAGTACTTACTGATTACTTGCCACAAACTCAGTTCAAAGCATGCAAATCACTCAAACATAAAAAAAAAAAAACCACATGCAAATCAATTTTGGATAAGAAAATGTCATTAATATAGATTAAATGACACCAGAAGCACTACGACAATATTCTTACACTGACCTAACACATTTATCACGAATGAACAGTATAAAGAGAACATTTATATCTACATTATTGCTAGAACACAAACTGAATCTACTAATACATAGAAATATGACTATTTAGTATTTCACGATAGAAAATGCGAAAGAGAAAAGTGAAAAATATGGACGATTTATCTTCAATAATCTTTCGTCTTCTCTTTCGGTGTTTGTTGTTGAAGATTTCAAACGTATCTCCGATATTTTCTTGAGTTTTCGCGAAAATTTTCACATATTTTTGAGAGATTTTGAGCATAGGTTTGAAGTTTCTTTGTTGCAATTTTGAAGAAGAAAGTGGAACCGTTTTTCATATTAATGTGCACAGCTTTGAAGCGTTACACACTCTATTTTGAAGTTGGTTTTGTTGGATTTAGGTCAACTTGATTGGACTTTGATACCAAAAAGGCTTGTATGTGTTGCATTATTCTTAAAAAAATTAATATTTCACAATTCTTACCTAACAAATTTAACTAATATATATGAAAAAAGTAATAAAAAATAGAAAAAAAAATCATAAGCAATTCTTGACAAGTACAATGTTACATGACCAGCAAATATTATATTTTTTACCAGCACTTAGCCTGCAATAATTTGGACTCATATTTACAGACATTTTGTACACAAAAAAAAATTTACACATATATTTACTAGAATTTTGCACACATGAATCAATACAATTTGCACTCATAAATTAATATAATTTGCATCCACGTTTTTCAGTATTTACATACATAAATTAGTAAAATAATAATTTAGTATTTGTACTAATTAAATAATAGCTAAAAATTACTAGCTCCCAATAGTTTCTCTTCTTGACAATTATCCCGGAAGATGACAAAATTCCAAAAAAAAAAAAAAAAAGAACTATCAATTTTAATTAGCACAAATTAACAATTTAACATGCACCTAAACATGTCCCATTAACCCCTGATAAATCATTGACGGAAAGATCAAAGGCCAGAAAGGGAGATTTGTTTTTATGGAGGATTGTGATCTTTCGAAAAAAAATTGCTAAGGACTGGAATAGATAATCACCCTAATTAAAATGCTTTTCCAACACGTTAATAACATCTTTGTACAACTCCGACAGAATCTCACGAGCCTTTGCATTCTCTCCTGTGAGGAGATTATAAATTCTTTGTTTTGAATTAAATAAAATATTCTATAAAAATGATTAGAATCTAAAAAATTATTAAGTTAATACTCAATTTGATCCTGAACTTACACGCGAGTCTCAATTTAGTTTTTGAGATTTCAATTGTCTCTATTTAGTTCCCAAAGTTTATAAACTTGCCTCATATTAGTCCCTGAGACGATTTTTAGTATGAAAATGTTGATAAAGCGCTGTTATAAACTATCAAATGTCACGTTAAAACTTGTAAAATAATGCAGTTTTAGTTTTGACATTTAAATAGCTCAAAAAGGGCATCGTATCACTTATTTTGTTAGATAAAATTTTAATAAACACCATTTACTATGTTTTTGGGTTATTTGAGTGTCAAAACTAAAATGACATCATTTTACAAAATTTAGTGTGGCATCCGACTGTTCACGACAGTGTTCCGTTAACGTTTGTACGTTGAAAATTATTTCAAGGACTAACATAAGTTATATTCACAAAGTTTTGAGACTAAATAAAAACAATTAAAACTCGAAGGACTAAATTGAGGCTTGCATGCAAGTTCAGGATCAAATTAAATATTATCCTAAAATTATTTCTATTAATTATCCAAACAAATGATTTCCAAATAAAAAATTTAACATACTCCTAAAAGATATATTCCCTTCAAATGATTTATCCAAACACATTCTAAAATCAAGTGTTCAGAATAGGTTGCTAACTGGCTAATCTGAAATTTTAGAGTGTAAAAGCAGGCAAAGATTAATACTTAAAAAAGGTCTAAAACTCAGAAAAAAAATCACCAAATGGATCGTTCGAGAAGCTATCACAACTAAGAATGGCATACACAAAATCAAGAGTAAAATCTGAACCAAGCTATAAGGCCATTCCACTGGGACGCAATGCCACAAATAACATGAAACATAACCTAACCTTTCAGCATTCTCTAGATTTCTTTCTACAAAATTAGCTCATGCAAGAGAGTTACCAAATAGTACAGTAGTGATAATAATAATACTAACATTTCTAGCTTTCAGTACATAAGTTACAAACTAGTAGAACAAATCTTTGTCCTGAGATTCTCTTGATTAAACAAAAATAGTTTGTCCTAAGTTTCTTATCATAAATTTTATCAACTCTCCAAGTAATAAAGATGGTGAAAGTGGAACAGATAGATAATACAGAACATATCTAGATATGCAAGTTCTGGTCTAAAAGTAGTGTTCAAAGCATGTGATACTTATGTCATGACCGTGGGAATTGAAGGGATAGTTTTCAATATCTCAGTAATCGCCTATTGATGGTAGGCCGGGAGCACTGTCGCGAGATTCTACGCCTTGATCTCCCATCTTTTGAATATCTTCAGGTGAAAGTATTTTGATATACCAAACATTGTTGACAAATGATCTATAAAAGGTTATGCAGAAAATCCACATACCAAAGAAGGAAAAATGTCAAGAAAATCTTATAAGATGAAATAAATAAGGTTTAAATAAGTTTTTAGCCTCTAATGGTCCTTATAAAAAAGGAAAATTGGTTTGGATCCAAATATTTTCAAAAACATTTCGTTTACGTTCCTATCATTTTGTTTGTTTCTTAGTCCCCCATATTATAGTAATATTCTATAATTGTTTGAAGTCTCTAACAATTATGATAATTTGGTTTAGATAATATTTTCAGAGTAGCAAATTATCATAATCTTTTGTGGATCAAAACCTATTATTTTTCAATATGTATTAACCTATTATCAAAAGAGGATTTTTATAGGTATCAAAACCAAATACCTTTTGAAATGTTTGGATTGAAACCAAAGAGAAACTTCATTGGGAACAAAACCAAGATTCACAATATTTACAAGGACCAAAAAGAATTCGAAGCCAATAAAATAAACATTGCATGTTTTGCTAAGGTGAAGGGCTGTGGATAGAATGAGACAAATTCATTGAGCAAAACTAAATTGTGTAAATATGAAGTTGTACTTACTCCCACGGATCGTCCCCAAGGAGAAGAATATCATTCTCCCTGTCGACGAATACAAGCTGCCAGCCTGATCTAAGAGGGTCTTCTAACTTCCCCTCAATTCCAAACATCTGAGCCAACTCTTCTCGCAGTTCATGATAGCTGCTGAACCGGGAGATGTCAAGCGAGCGCCCAACTGACCCTGATTTGTAAACCTGTAAAAATACAAAACTATATTATAAATGACTCAGAAAGCAGCAGTTAGTTGTAATAGTATGACTCAAACCTTGACAAAGGTTGGTGTCTGGTTTTGGGGGTCAACTTGTCCCGCACTTTGCATTAACTCAGATGAATCTTGCATACAAGCATATAGAGGACCCTGGTATCCAGAATTCCCTAATGGCATTGTTGAAGCATCGGTATCAGCGGATGAAGTCGTATAATGTGGGACAGTGGCAGGGAGTAGAAGACCGGATGAATCAATATTGACTCCAAAGAGGGTTGGATTCTGAGTGTCTGAATTACGATGTGGTGATGCCACTGCAATATCTTTTCCAGAATATTGCACATGTGACATTGAGTTGCCAAAAGCATTAACCTGCATAGGTGTATACTTTGCAGGCCATGATTGTTGGGGTGACTGTTCTGTCGGTATCGAATGACCACCTCTGGATAAATTCAAGAGATTGCTGCTCCCTTCAGGACAAAGTGAACCAAGCATGTTCTGTCCTGGTGAACCTGATGCTTCAAACTTCATGCTTGAATCTACAAACTCTGATTTTGAATACGATGGCGAAGGCAAACTAGAGTGTTGCCTTTGGTGGAGCTGGTCACCCTGAACTAGAAGTGCATCTTGATAAGTGTGCTGCTCCGCATGGTCTTCTCGGTTGTTGTGCGATTTCTGAAAGAGCTGCTGCTGAGTCATGTTCTCTCCCAATACTGGTGCTTGTGGCTGCAAGATATTAGAAGGCACTGATTGCTGAATCGTTTGCTGCTGCTGCTGAAGCTGGATAGAAGTGTTGACATTTCCTGATTGATGAAGATAATTGAAAGGCTGTTGGAAATTCAACATTTGTTGCCTCAAGAGTTCTCCACTCCCTATGTTCTGCAAACCAGCTGCCAACATGGCTTGGTACTGCTGATTATGATCATTTCCAAGCAAAGCCGGATCAAGCCTCTGCTGCATCCATGGCAGCATTCCAACACTTTGAAAATTGATTGAATTCAGACCTTGGTCGCCAGGTCCACCTCTAAGCCACATTAGCCCATTAGTTGGGTCATCTCTGCCATCTGTAACATGAACTTTTTTTCGTTAGGTAAATATGATACAAAGAGATCTAATCCCCTTTTATTTTGTTAATGAAGATCATGGAAAATCTAATGTGGCTAATTTGATCTCAATATTCAATATTAAGTTATTACCGTCTTTTGTTAAGTAAATATGAACAAAGAGATCCAATCCCTTTTGTTTTGTTCATGAAGCATATGGACAATCTAATGTGGCTAATTTGATTTCAATATTCAATATTAACTTTTTTTCATTTGAAGATACATTGTCAAACAAGGAAAACAAAATTGTGGGACAGGGAGGATCAGTAAATATTTTGTTTTTGTATGCAAGAAAAAAAGAAATATGTAAATTTAAATGTAACACTACAAAATCTTATCAGTGTCTCTTCTCTTTAGAATGAAATGATATCTCTTCTATAACCCATGGCATTGATGTCATATTATACCATCTATATTGCAATTAGGTGGAAGACAGTTTGAAAAACTAGAACTGAAATAAAACTAGTACCAAGAAAAGATGAGGTGCCAGGATGCCATGGACGTTTCAATCTGAGCGGAAATAGTGACGGATACATTGGGAATGTTGTTAAAGGCTCAATTTCCCATAGTGATACTCTTGGCTGCCTATCTCCTGCTGTGGATTCATCCCAACCAACCTACAAGGTAAAGAAGGAAGAAAAGGTTGCTCATAAAGTTGCTAGCTTATGAAGTTTCAAGGACACTCTTTAAGGCATGGAACACAAATTGTGAAGCTTTACGCCAATTGAATTCCTATCCTTATCTTCCTGACTGTGACATTTAACATTGTACGTATTTAAACATGGCTGCAAAAGAAGAAAGCTACAATAGCATAACCAGTACAATTCCTTAAGGTTATATTTGCAAGATGGCATTAACTTTGGTTTAACAACCGAATACATTGCATGAAGTGCCTAATTTTATGCATTAGATTGTGATCTTATATACCTTTACAGATCGCCAATGAGAATTTGGCCAACGAACTGGATCCAAGTCACTTATTCCAGTTATTGTACCCATGTACCTGCAAAAAGAAAAAGTGACTTCTGCCTAAGTAAAAGAAAAGTAGCATGATGCCACACAGCATAAGTGAATTTTGGAAAACAAAAAAGCACAGAAGCAAAAACACTATTTCAATGAAGAAAACTTTTCAATCTCTAAACATATCTGAGGGAAAATCCTCCAAAATAAAAAGTTCATGTGCTCCATACAAATAGGGGCCAAACATTCAGGCAAGCTGTTTTTTACTCCTGTATCATACATTCAACTATATTTATCCTAACAAAAATATATATTTGATTGCTGTAAGTACCTCCGGACACTTGATTCTTCGGTCTCGAAAAGCATCCTGAAACGCATACCAACAGAAACACGTGTATGGTATACAGCTTTGATATATTTTGAAAGTGGTATGACGAACTCGGATGGACTAGCCCTGCCCAAGACGGAACTATCAAAAAAAACATTGTAATTTCTAATAGGGTGGCATCAGAAGATGAAATGTATTGCAACATTCACAACCTTGGATTATAGAACACCGTGAAACAGCTATTAGTTGCTGCAGCATGGGCAGCTGCTGCAAGAAGCCCAATATGCATACTATCACTGGATAGAACTGAAGAAGGCATTACAGTTTGTGGTCGATTGGCACGACGTATCCCCAAAAGAAGCTGATTCTTTTCATTCCTAATAATGGAAATGCATATAGAAACAGTAAACAAGCTTTCTGCAGCATCAAAGGGGAAATTTAAGTTGACAAAAAGGTAAAAGTAAACACCATATGAAAAGCACAGAATCTCCTGCCACAAGTCTTTTGGCACTAACAAATACACTCCAGCCGGTAGTAAGAAGGTGCCTCTTTGGCTGTCCTGAAATGACATGCAAGCAATAGACATGTCACCTTAATCAGATAGTTTCATCAATTTATGTAGTTAAGCCTGCTTTCTTAAACAATAAATCAAGTGCTCCCAAGCAGAGGATTGGTAAAATGAAATTTCCGTTATAATGTACAAAAACAAATGTATACCTCAACGACAGAGGCCCAGCATATGCTGAAGACCAAATATTTGGAGCTACCTTTTTATAAGCCAACATTCCTTGTTAAAAGGTAATTTGGCTGCCATCACTACTAAAAAGTCCAATTTTAATGGGTAAACAGAAGTGATGCAATTAATGCAATATACATATGTGCCGGCAATCTAGCTATTTGGATGTATTTGTCAAATTAAATAGTTGGTTTCGCCACATTATTCTATTTGTAATTTGTATAAGTAGTCCAAATAAAATAAATTCCTTCAGTTCCACACTGAGATAATGTAGCATAGTTTCGACAAGGGGTAAAACCAAAAGCTAAATTACCTTGCTACGCTCTATCTATACACAGATTTTTTCACTCCAGATCAACAAAACACCATAACATTTGGACATAATCCTCTTGTGTACAAGGGAAAATAGACTTTCCTAATAGAGTATTAGTACAATTTGATTTCCTATTGGATGACAATCAGTAGGAGAGACTGTAAAATTAGATATCATTTATGTTCCTCACAGGATGTATTCTAGAGAAACCTAATTGATTCACAATATCAGAGATCGGCATGATTTTAAGATAAACTGATCATGTGCTAATTGATAATATATAATTTTTAAGGTTATGCATTTGGCATACACAACAGCAAAACTCATGGATGGTACAGAATAAATTGCTCACATGATCATAAGCAATATAAATCGAGTTCATGGTCAAAGGAGAGCACATATAATTTTAAAATCATTTTATACCATAGCTGGTAACATTAAAGTGCTTAGTTGCCTTAAGATTCCAGCGCCCCTACTCTAAATTAGAGATCTTAATGTGTATACTGGGATAATCAATGCAAATATACACACAAGCAAGTACAGCACAAAGTTCGTACATGCTAAAGGAAGGATGTATTGGTTTGCCGGCATGTCTTCCGGGGAGAAAACAGGCCCTATCCTATATATGATTAAAGGTTCTTTCAAGAAAGGCAAGTTATTAAAGCAATTAAGCAAATCATATAACTATCAGTTAATAGGAAACATGTGAATCAGTACAACCTACTAGCATACAGCTACCTATGCTTCCAGAAGATATTTCAATCTTTTTATCATGCTAGCTTTATTGTTATCCACAGAAAAGGGAAAATCCACACATGGACATGGTAGAAGTATAAGATAGCAAGCCATTGCAGTCAAAAGAACGAAATAATACAACTATATTAAAACCACAAAGAAAATACAATGGATATTAAAACGGTTTGATGACCAGTCCGATTTTCAGAACCTTGGGTATTTGACTGCACAAGGCATCGAACCGGTTCAGACCGTCCAGTTCGAAAACCTTTTTTTCCCCTTACCAAAGCGAAGTTGTTTTGGTCATTTTTGAAAAAAAAAACAGCCCTAACCCTAAACGGCTAAACCCCTTGAAGGCTCTCTTCCTCACCATAGTATGCTGTGTCGTCGTCGTAGGAAGCTCCCTCGCCGTCGTGTGGAAGCTCTGTGGCCATCGTTGTCTCCTCTGTTCGAGCTCTCTCTCTGTGTGTTCGCCGGTGTCGCCGTCTCCTCTGTCGTCGCCGTCACTCCCCTTCCTCCTCGCCGCCAGTAAGCTCTGTGATAATACTGTGTAGTTTTGTTAATAATTTTTGGGGCAATTTACGCATCTAAATTGTTTGATCCTCAATATTACGCAAATACATTGTTTCAGTTTTTAATACGCAAATGCATTGTTTCTGTATTTTATGTAAACCGCTACTGCCAGTAGCGGTTTACGTGTGAGTGTGTGTGTGTGTAAACCGCTACTGGCAGTAGCGGTTTACGTGTAAGTGCGTGTGTGTAAACCGCTGCTGGCAGCAGCGGTTTACGTGAGTGTGTGCGTGTGTGTAAACCGCTACTGTTACGTGTGTGTGTGCGTGTGTGTAAACCGCTACTGCCAGTAGCGGTTTACGTGTGATGGTTTGCCTATATAAACCGTGGTTGCAGCCGCGGATTATGTGTTTAGAAGGTTTGAGGAGTTTTCTAGAGAGAGGAAATTGTAGAGAGAAGTCAGAGCAAGTTGTGAGCGGGCCCGAGGTTCCTCAGCGGCGACTTCTGGCGAGTTATCATGGCAGGCAGGAACCTGTACCGACTGAACGGCGTTGCGCATATTGCCGGTTCTATTGGTGACCAGGTTAGTTAATATTTATTTTTTTTCTAGTCTTTGCATATCTTAGTCAGAAAAACGGTAGGTTAGGTAGACGAATTAGAATTTATAGATTAGTCGTTGTATCCTGAATTTAGGGTTCGCATGCTAGGATGTTAGTTCACTAATCTTGGTTTAGTGTTTTTAGTTTTTGTTGGTTAGTTATAGATATGCCTAGTTACCTGAAATTTAATTCCATTCAATGAATGTTATGCCCGCTAATTAATGTTGGTTTAGTTTAGGGAACGGGATAGTTGACATTAGTGAATTATTATAGTTTGTTTAGGATATTTGTATGATATGAAGTTTTAAATTTTAGATCTTTACAATATTTTAAAATTTCTGGATGTTAATAAGTAAATTATTTGTGTTGTTATTTTCCCTATCGTGAGTAGGAAATATTTTTTAAATATTATATAGGAGAATTTGCTGATGGTTTAAGGTATTCGTATTCGGTTAGATATGGAAATCTGTTTAAGGATAGGAGAATTTAATTGGACTCTGTTTTCGTTTGTTGTTCTGTGCAGCCCAATAGGTGTATATACAGTGTGAGGCGGCAACAGAATATGCCCATGCATGAAAGGATCATCCCGTATTTAGAGCGGGCTGGATTGTACCATTTGGCTAGGCTAAATAGCCAATGGTTCTGGTTGGATGAGCCACTCGTTAGTGCGTTCGTTGAGAGGTGGCGTCCTGAGACGCATACGTTCCACATGCCTTTCGGAGAATGCACAGTGACATTGCAGGATGTGGCATTTCAGCTAGGGCTTCCTGTGGATGGGGAGGCTGTGAGTGGTTGCCTTGGTGAGTTTGAGACATACATGGAGGGTGGCCGACCAGCTTGGGAGTGGTTTGAGGACCTATTCGGTGAGCGGCCCCCACCGAATAAGGTCAAGCAGATGACAGTACACTTTACATGGTTCCACGAGAGGTTTAGGGTGCTACCACCAGATGCGAGCGAGGAGACTGTCCGCATCTACGCACGGGCCTACATCATGATGTTGTTATCGACTCAGTTATTTGGGGACAAGAGTGCGAACCGGTTTCATATACGATGGTTGCCATTTGTGGCAAACCTTGATGGCATGGGTAGGTATAGCTGGGGTTCGGCCGCTTTGGCGTGGCTGTACCGATGTATGTGTCGGGTAGCGAACAGAAATGTGACTAATCTTGCGGGCCCGCTCCAGTTACTTCAGAGTTGGATATTCTGGCGGTTTCCGTCTCTTAGGCCGGCCGGGTTTGAGGTTTTCTCTTTCCCGCTGGCATCAAGGTATGGGTTATGCTTTTTTAAGTTTAACAAATTTATTGGGCATATTTTAAATTTCGTGTCTCATATGACTTAAATTTAGGTGGTCTGCCTACTTACCTCCTAATGATGGAAAGGAGCAGAGGGTCATTAGGTATCGGCTTGCATTGGATCGACTGACCGCTCGTGATGTAAGTTTTATAGCAACAAGAGTTTTACTTTTTGTTTGATCTCTATTCGTGACTAGATATATACTTGTTATTGTAGTCCTTGATGAGTTCTTAAATTTCAGATTGTGTGGGAGCCCTACTCCGCGCTTGATGTACTTGCCGTGGTCCATCCAGAGATACTTACAGAGGAGCACAGTCGCATGTGGCGAGCCGTGACTGCCTTGATATACTTTGCGGTCATCGAGTGGCATCAGGTTGACAGGGTTGTTCCACAGCTAGGTGGAGTACAACATATCCCCGAGGATGCTTTGAACGTAGACTGGCTGCATGCTAAGGACGGTAGGGGTGGCGATAGGTGGTTTCCCCACTACTATCAGAAATGGCATGAGCATTGGGAGAACCGACTTAATGCCGTCATTACCATTGAGCGAGTGGCAGATCCTGGCCCATCTGCAGATTACCTAGATTGGTGGTACCGAGAGGCTCAGCGGTTCCTTAGCCCTGGGGCTGCATTTGCCGATCCTAGAGGCACCCAGATACCTCCGGAGGCATATCAGAGAGGATCCTCCCAGGTTCCACGCAGATCACAGCTACCTGATATGCCGGACAACCGTCGTGTTGAGAGACGCCGTCGTGTTGGTACTAGGGACACCGGTCGAGAGTGGAGGTGGTTACATGATGCGATGCAGGAGGATGACGCAGGCGGAGATGCTAGAGCTGAGGTCGATCACCGTGTTCGTCGGGCTAATGCCAGACGTGGGAGAACTCCGGATGATACACAGCACGCAGGCGGAGTTAGTGGGTTTGCAGCGACTGAGGCTGGAGGGGATACATTCACTAGCAGAGCTTATTCTCAGATGCCGGAGTTCACACCGACCATGACTATGGATTTAGATGATCAGCTGGTCAGTCCACGGTTTTATGCAGACTTTGCTGAGTTGATTAGGGATGATGCTGGCACGTCGAATGTGCAGTTTGGTGGCCAGTCTTACCAGCAGCAGATGCCGGATGTGCAGATGGAGACCGGAGCTTACCAGCCACAGTTGACGGAGATGCATTCCCAGCCACATGATTATCAGGGTCAATATGGGGTAGATCTGAACGTGCCTGCAGGTAGTCCGTTGGATACTTGGTTCACTATGGGGGGCACCCCCCAGTCCGCGTTCGGGTTAGACCCTCCACGTGATGATGTTGGACAGGAGGCAGCCCGACCGACTCGAGTCAGACGTCCAGCTCGATGTGGGACAGGATCTCATCTCCTTGGTGACTTTCATGATGTTGCGAGGGATGATCGCGATGGTTAGCACCATGTGTTGTTGTTTTTTATTTCTCGCTATGTAGTTTATTTTCTGATTTAGGACTTTTATGTTTTTTATATTTGGATGACTGTTATTTTGGGTACTTGTTACTTTATGTTTTATGCCCGTTGGACCTTATGTTTAGTCTTGTTGGAAGGACTTTTATATTGTTCAGTTTTTACTTTATGATTATGTTGAGACAGTCTATTCTGTATCGATCTATTAGCTAAGATGGAAGTTAAGGACAATATCTCTAGAAAAGTGAAACACAACTACCGATGTTATCATTAACAAGACAAAACAAAAAGACTAAAAACTCATAACTGATAAACGAAAAGACTAAAAACAAATAACTTAAAACTCATAACAAGCAGACACGTTTGTTATCACGGAAACTACGACAAACGAAATAAGTAAAGATAAATCTACATCCCACTAGTAGATCCTCGCTGAGGGCAAACCCGTCGGGTATGACCGGGCTGCCTGCACAGACCACACCTCTTAGGTCGGCTGGTGTCGGCTTCGTCCATGTTGTTGCGGATGCGGGTGGACCGTGGTCGTCCTTCTCTAGCCCTTCTCATGCCCGGATCGGGTATAACCGTTGGCCCGTCATATGGTGGCCAAAGCCCCTCTGGAATACATGGTGAAAAGGACATCTCATACACCTTAAAGACCTCAGACATGGTGTACACCTCATCAACATAAGTTGCCCAATCTAGGCGTGACTGCGCACAGCATGCGAGGGCATGGCAGCAGGGGTAGTGCAGCGCCTGGAAGTATCCACAATCGCAGGTGCGATCCCTCAGAGAAACCCGATAGCTACCCAAAGAGAATTTCCCGGTGGGAGTCGTCTCAGCCACAGTATAGTCAAGCTGATGCCTATCAAACACTGTCACCGTGAAGCACCTCGATTCCTTCAGATTACGCTCAATGGCCTTAACTACTGCCTGTGAAAACCGGTGCCCGGACCCTAACTGTGCCTCTGCCGTCTGCCCACGGACAACAAACAACTCGGCCAGCCAGAGATATGTCGACTTAACCAGAGACGTCACCGGGAGGTTTCTTGTGCCCTTCAAGACAGAGTTCACACACTCAGAGATGTTGGTGGTCATGTGACCGTATCTTCTCCCACCATCCTTATGCTGTGTCCACCTCTCATAAGGCATTCTGTTTGCCCATTCGCACATGGCCGGGTTCTCCGTCCTCATTATATCAAACCAATAGTCAAATTCTGCTTCCGTCTTCGCATACGCGGCATTTACCAACCACCTCCGCGCATCCTGCCCTTTGAAAGTGAGGGCAAAATTTGCAGCAACATGCCGAATACAAAATGCCCGATAAGCATGGGGGGGTTGCCAACCACTATCGGGGCTCTCTAATGCAGCCTTGATGCCGTTGTGTCTGTCAGAGATCACGAGAATACCTTGCTGTAGAGTGACATGCCTTCTAAGGTTCGATAGAAAGTACGACCAAGAATCTGCGTTCTCTCCCTCCACGAGTGCAAACCCAACAGGCAAAATGTTCGAGTTACCATCCTGTGCGATCGCCAACAACAACGTCCCGCCATATTTGCCATACAGGTGTGTGCCGTCGATGCTTATCAGCGGCTTACAGTGTCGGAAAGCCTCAATACACGGAGGAAACGTCCAGAACATCCGATGAAAGAAAACTCTATCCTCGTCAACTTGGTCACCCACCCTAACCGGGGACGTCTTCAATAGAGCAATCGAACCTTCCATCGTGCATGTGACTCCAAGGATCCACCGAGGCAGATCTGCATATGACTCCTCCCAATCACCATATATTTGCGCTACTGCCTTCTGCTTCGCCAACCACACCTTCCGATAACTAGGCATGAATCCATAAGTCGCCTCCGTGGCCTCTTGCAACACCTTAATAGACACCGACGCATCAGCTCGAACCAATGGATAGATTCTCGCACAGATAACATGATAATCAAGCTGCTTGTGGTCGCTTGATATCGATGTGGCCATACACGTGTGCGGACCGTTGTACCTCCTAACCTCCCATGTGCCCTTCCTTTTCCGCATGACTATCCGAATCAACCACGTGCACCCGTTACCAAACTCCTTGCATCTCCCTTGGTATTTCAGGTTGTCGGACTCCATAACCTTGTACTCAACTCCACGCCGAATACTGTAATCCTTCACACTCAACACGGCTTCCTCTTTACTCTGGAAGGATTGGCCAATC
The DNA here is from genome assembly GCF_059453495.1 of Arachis ipaensis. Classification (NCBI taxonomy): domain Eukaryota; kingdom Viridiplantae; phylum Streptophyta; class Magnoliopsida; order Fabales; family Fabaceae; genus Arachis; species Arachis ipaensis. The sequence goes on along the minus strand of NC_142437.1, from coordinate 20,271,409 downwards.
TGAAATTCAGACATATTTGTCCCATCATGCATCCCCTGCCCCTCGAATGTTGCATCAGCATTCTGCTGTTGGCCGATGGCTTCCAAGTTCAAAGAAGAGAGGTGGGGAGGGCACTCCTGTGTTGCAGAACCGGAACATCCATGGGCTGAACGTCCGCCTCTTGGAATATCATCATCACTGTCCCCACCAATATCGACAGGCTCCTCATCCAAATCATCGTCAAACAGTGCATTCTCAACCCGATCCGGTCCGGCATCGCATTCAAAATCAGGAACAACAGGACCAACATATGCATGAACAGCCCCAGCACGTTCGGGCTCCGGATTCGGAACTGCCACTGCTACCACAGGCATCGATGTTGAGGCACCACCGGCTGGGATCGACTGAGGATTAGGGGCCGATGCCCCTGAGCTATCCACACCATCTTCCAACTTTGCAAACAGCTCAGTTACCCTCACCTCCGGAAAACTACGCCTGCAGTGAAACAAGACATGCAAGTCTTCATCCGACCCGATCACGAAGGTCTCATATCTCACACCAGTTGAGACAACATCAATGGGAATCTTGTAAAATAATTTTTTTACCCACTTCGTCCCACACACACCGAGCTTCCGTAATATGCTTTGCTTAATCTCCGCCAACGTATTCGAAGATCGGATAAAAACACTAAGTGGTTCTCTATCTGTGAATTTTACACCATGCCTTTTGCTCTTTTGAATTTTTCCAGAGTAGTGAACCAGAGCCACAAAACTTTCCTCTCCCTCCATTTGTGAATAACACTCTACTTCTTCACATTTGGTCCCTCTATGGTTTATATAGGCAGCCCCATTCAGACACACACACGTAAACCGCTACTGGCAGTAGCGGTTTACACACACGCACACACACACGTAAACCGCTACTGCCAGTAGCGGTTTACACACACGCACACACTCACGTAAACCGCTGCTGCCAGCAGCGGTTTACACACACGCACTTACACGTAAACCGCTACTGCCAGTAGCGGTTTACACACACACACACTCACACGTAAACCGCTACTGGCAGTAGCGGTTTACATAAAATACAGAAACAATGCATTTGCGTATTAAAAACTGAAACAATGTATTTGCGTAATATTGAGGATCAAACAATTTAGTTGCGTAAATTGCCCTAATTTTTGCTGTGTACCCTTTCTCCTCTGTGGCCCTCTCAATTTTGTAACTTCTACGGTATGCTTTGATTTCCAGTTCTCACATGCATCTCTGAATATTTTCATGATTTGGTTGTAAAAAATAAAAATAATTAAATTGACAATTTCAGTAGTTTTCTTTCCTGCCATCATTACTAGCACGATCCAAGCAGCTTCGAATTACAATCGTTGGTTTAAGTTTCAGTTGCTTTGAAAGTTGTGGCCACATTTGATTCATCTTATTTGGTATTATTTATGTTGATAATAAGCACCATTATTACACCTTTGCTTTTTGCATACAAGGTTCTACTACAGTCAACTTAATGATATGGTTTCTGCTGCATTTTATAATGATCATGGTTCTGAAAACCAAACCGGACTTACCGGTTCAACCGGATTAACCGAGAACCGGTCACCTAACCAGTCCAGGTAAGTTCAGAAATTGTTTGGTAAAAAATCGGTGAAAAAACCGGTCGAACCGGCGGTTAACCGGTGAACCGGTAGAACTGTCCGATTTTTTAGCGGTTTTTTGTTTTAAAACAATAACTCTGAACGGCGTCGTTTTATCCCTATAAGAAAAAAAAAAGTTAAAGGAACTAAGCTGAACCCTAATCCCTAAATCACCCATCGTACTCAGCGGCAACAACAACTCATCTCTGTTCTCTTCTCTGCCCAAATCCGATGTTCTGAAAACTGGACCGGACCGGCCGATCAGACCGGTTTAACCACAAACCGGCAGTATTAACGGTTCGGTCAGACATATAAAACCGACAATTAAAAAACCGGTTAAAAACCGTTGAACCGGATGAGAACCGGCCGGTCAGACCGAACCGGAACTCGGCCGGTTTACACAAAAAGGGAAGCTCCTTCGTTTCTTTCTCCCGTTCTCCCTTTTTTTTCTTTCAGTCAGAGAAATCACAAACCTAACCACAAAACCCTAGCACTGTAAGCCTACACCACCGCCACAAGGAGGGGCATACTGCTGCCGTCCGTCGCACTCAAAGCTCGCCATCCGTCATCTAGCTTCCCTCGTGCTCGAAGTCTTCAACCCCTGTTCGCTGTCACCGATCGCGGTTGCTTCCTCGAGCTCGGCGTCCGTCGTCTTTGTCTGCTCAGCCACGCTTCCGTCGCCGTTTGTTTGCCGTTCACGTTCGCGTCTTCGTTCGCGTTCTTCGCCGTTCGCGTTCGCTCGTCGTTCACCGTTCGCGTTCGTCTGGAAGCCACGTTGCTCTGCTTCAAACTCTGCGACCAACCCGCGTGCTCCACTCGTCGAACTGCTCTCTGTTGTCCCCGCCGTGAGTTCCCTAAACCAGCCACCAGACAATACACTCACACAACAGACAACACCAACACTCTTCTTCAAACTCTGCAACTTCTGATTTCTACTACAATAAGTAATTATTTGATTTGGTAGTGGTTTAGATTTTTTCATAGATTAAATTAAAGTTACAATAGTTTTGTTCTCTTCTCTATCACATTGAAATTAAGCTTTGGATTCTCTTATTTCATTTTAATTTTACCGCACTCAACATGTTTGATGAAATGCTTTAACCATATTTCTAATTGGTTTTATAATTTCTAGCTTTTATAATTTCTCAGTCAAGGTTAGTGGTCTGAACTCTGAAATTTCAAATTACTCAAATATGCAATTTCTGAAATTAGGGATTTGTGAATCTGAACTCTGAAGTTAGTGATTGATTTCTGATATGTTACTGATTCTGTTCTAATATGTGCTTTTGTTACTGATTTGTTACTGATTCTGAAATTGAGTAATGGATTTGTTTCTGAAATTGAGTAATGGATTTGTTACTGATTTTGTTCTATGGTCTTATGGATGATTATTGGATTTCTAGCCGTTCTGTTGCTGTTTTTAATTTGGATTATGATTTATTGAATTTAGTTATAATCAAGAAGCAGTTGCTTATAATGCCTGTTTGAGTAATAATTCGTCTGCCAATCCTCCTAATTCAAATGATTCTGCTAATCCTAATCCACCTAGTTCGAATAATAGTCAGTCACAACAAGGTTCTAATTTATGGATTTTGATGATTGATAAATCTTCATGTTGGTTTTTAATATTTAGATATTTCTTTTTACTATTTAACTTTTGAGATTGTATTTTGATAAGATCACACTTTGTTGTTGAATGCTAATTTTTGTTGTTGAATGCCCTGTTTGTTGCTGAATGCTGAATGCCGATGGTAATGGTGTTTTTGCTGCTGAATGTCCTGCTGTTTTTATTTCTTTGTTTGTTGCTGAATGTTGGTGGCAGAATTTAGATATGCTCATGTTGATAATTTTTTGATTTTTCAATGTGCTATGGCTAGTCTTTAATTTTGTATCTGGTTATGGATACTTCTTTGTTTTGTAGTTGCTGGTTTTGCTTTGATTTGTAGTTGCTGGCTCCTAATTATTGCTGGTTTTGCTGGCTTTGTTTGTTGCTGAATGTTGGTGGCAGAATTTAGATATGGTCATGTTGATAATTTTTTGATTTTTCATTGTGCTGTGGCTGGTCTTTAATTTTGTTTTAATTAATAAAACTTTTATTAATTTCAGTTATGGATAATAGTATTAATCAAATAGAGATCAATAAAACTTTTATTAATTTCGAATGATGCTGCTAATCCTAATCCGAATCCACCGAAGCAAATTTGCAACAAGTTCTTGTGGATTTTGATGATTGATAAATCATGATGTTGGGATTTAATATTTAGATATGTTTTTTTACTATTTAATTTTTGAGTTTGTATTTTGATAAGATCATATGGATTAGGTTGATGATATTTTATGTAGTGTTTTAAATTTCGAAGATATTTTAAGATTTATATTATATTATAATATTATAATTATATTTTAGGATGTTTATTTATAATTTATTTATTATTTTATTCTAAAACGGTTTTTTCGGTTGAACCACTGGTTGGACCGGTTGGACCAGTAAACTAGTGAACCAGTGACTAGAACGGTTCGATGACCGGTCCGGTTTTCAAAACCTTGCGCCAAATCCCTTCTCCCTTCTCCCTCACTCTCATCAGTCTCGCTCACCAAAATGGCACAAAATCCCTAACCCACTACGGCGCTACTTCCCTTTCTCTCTCAGCCAGCAGCCCCTCTCTCTCTCAGCCAACAGCAGTCACCGCCTCTGCCGTCGCCGAACTCTTCTCGTCAGCCAGAGAGTGCCTCGCCGTCGGCAGTGACAGATAGAGGGTGCTTCGAGCTCTTGGCCGTCCATCCTCGTCTCCTCCACGTCGTCGCCTTTGGCCGTCCATCCTCGTCTTCTCTACATCGTTTTCATCGTCGTTGTGTGGACTTGCAGATCGAAGCGGGTCGGCTGGATTCCTCCATTGTTGGTGAGTTTGCTCGATCCCGTCTGTCTCGCCGTTCCTCCCTTGCCGGTAGTCTTGCCGCCTGTTTCGTTCCTCGGTCTGTCAGTTTGGTCGCCTTTGCTCTGCTTTAGTTTTTCCCTTTTGTTAATTTCTATGATTTTGAGGTTCTATTTTTTAAAGATTCAACTCTGTTTGCTTCAATTTATGGTCATGTATTTTGTTAATTTTACTGAGTTACTGAAATCTGAGATCTAATTTTTCTGTTTGTTTTGTTCTGAATCTGAATTGGGGTGAGTTGATATTTTTTTCTGTTTGTTGTGTTCTGAGTTCTGACTTCTGAATTAGAGTTGTTGGTGGTTTGATTAATTTTGTCATGATATTTTACATTGATCTGCATATGAGGACATACATGTGTTACAGCTTCTTTATACAAATTTGTTAGACCCAGCAGAAAGGTTGCAAAAGACATGCCCAGAAACAGAATAAAATCTTCACCCTCATGCCCTCATCTTTATTGTTTATTCCCTTCCATTTCAGCATTGTTAATTCTACAATAATTTCTTTCTTTAATTTCTCCTTTTACCCTAAATTTAGGAAATTAAACGTTGGATTAGATTTTTCTTATTTTAATTTTGAAAAGAATAAGAGGAGATCAGATTTTAGTTTACTTACCAGATATTGTTATGGTAACAAAAAGGGTCATGCACTCATGCTACATGTTTCAGTGTATGTTTAATTTTTAATAATTTTATTTAATATTTAATTAAACCGGTTGAACCCCGGTTGAACCCCGGTCGAACCTTTGAACCAGTCACTCTACCGGTTCATTGACCGGTCCGGTTTTCGCAACCTTGATAATGATTTATTTCTACTGAAAATTTAGTCCATATATTTTGTTCAAATATGTGTTTCTGCTAGAAGTTATAAGATATCATTTTCAAGAGCTATTTGTACCTGCTTTAGGGAAATTTTCCTATAATTCTTAAAGGTTTATATGGGATATCTTTGTGGCATAATGCATCTGATATAAATTATTGTGTTTTGTTTGGAACAGGCATTGGGGTATCTTCAATTTATTTTTGCTTGTTCAATTTTGAGTTGGAGTTGGGTTTAATTGTGAGTTGCTGAGTTAATAATACTGATTTTGTTGATGTTTGCTTATTCTGAATTGCTGATCTTCTGAAATGATGATGATGTTGTTGCCGATATGTTGTTGGCTTGTTGCTGATTTTCTGATGATTACTGATTAGTGATGATTAGTGCATGTGTTTACTTAAAAATTTGGTTGTTAATGTTTTTTTTGTGTAGAACATTAGGTGAAATTGTGAAATTTTGAATTTTATTAAGTTAGAAATTATTGAATTTAAATATTTGAAATTATAAATTGAATTTTTAATTAATATTTAATTAAACCGGTTGAACCTCGGTCAAACTATATATATTGTTGTTGATTATAACTTGTTGATTATGATTCTGTTTATTCAGTAACTGATTGATGTTGTTGATTCTTGGTAGTGTAATATATATAGTTTTAATGGTTGATTGATGTTTTTTTTCCTGATTATTGGTGTTTATGGTTGTTTTTGTTGCTATGCTATATTGTGCTGTGAACAGAATATGAATATCATTAGCCATTGTATGTTAAAGTTGGTGGTTAATGTGTTTAGGCTATGTTCTGTTTGGGTCTATGGCTGGATAAAGGGTCTATAAAATAGACCTGATCAAAATATAGTGCCGGATCAAGGCCAAAGCAAAGCCCATTAACACCATTTGCAATTTCATTGAAATTCTTGTCTTACCTTTTTTTTTCCCACCCAGCTTTGCTTCTTCTTTAATTGAATTTAATTTTGTTTGTTTATTTGTTTTTAGATTTCTGGTTGCAGAGTGTTACATTGAAATGGGTTGGAAAGCTGCAGAGAAACTTATTAGACACTGGAAAATTGTCAGAGGTGACAATGTAATAACAATCCCCGAATCCAACTAAATATTGTTTGTCCTTTTTTACATATTTATGTTATAAATTTTGATTTTACATATTCATTTTCTGTATGTAACAGGTTATGATCATAAGGGGTAAAGATAAGGGTGAGTCTGGGGTCATTAAACGTGTTATTCGTTCCCAGAATCGTGTTATTGTCGAGGGTAAAAATTTGGTGAGAAAAATAAAACACTCTTCATCCCTACTATATTATTTGTCATATTTAGCATGTGATTATGGAAAAAAATTGATACAATAACAATATACAAACCTTTGTCATAATGATATGGTATGCTCTAGAAACCATGGACACCAATTAAGTGATGTGTTGGTCGCAAGGACACCAACATAGCATGACGTATGTGTATCTGTATCTATATTTGACGAAACATGTATTTCTCAATTGGTTCACACTTCAGACATGACTTGGAAATAGTATAAATAGGTTGGGAAATATCAATAAAAATGATATTTTGTAAATTTTTGAATGAACTTAGTTGTAGTAAGTAGTAACACAAATGACATATGTTAATAATGTCTCTTAAATTTTCTGGCAGAGCCTAGAATGTTGTATATATTGGTAGATTGATATTTATAAAATCATGAAAATTATATAAATCGTATATGTACGTATGTGTTTATAACAATGTTGTTCTCGTGCTATTTTAAACATTTGGCTTGTCTTGGTTTCTATGTCATGTAAGTATTAGTGCTTTATTCGGTATTTTGTTATAATTTGAATGATTTGGTGTTCATGTGAGTTTATATCTATATTTGCATTTGTATTTTGTTGAGATTAAGTGAGAATTTTATTAAATGGGTGCACTATGCTTTTTAATTTTTTTTACTTGAATGATTTTTTTGATGTCCTTTATACAGGTAAAGAAACATATCAAGGCAGGGCCAGGTCATGAAGGGGGGATCTTTACAGTTGAAGCCCCACTTCATGCCTCCAATGTGCAAGTCGTTGACCCAGTTACAGGGTATATGCACTTGTGTTTGAAAATTGAACCAGTGATTGTTGCATCTCCAGGTTTGGAATAATGTTTCACAGTAATTGATTTTCACTTTCACTTGTGCAGGAAGCCTTGCAAGGTTGGGATTAAATATCTTGAAGATGGTACTAAAGTCAGAGTATCCAGAGGAATAGGAACATCTGGGTCCATAATCCCTCGACCTGAGATCCTCAAGATAAGAACTACACCAAGACCTACACAACGTACATATCTAAAACCTTGCCCTTTTTTCCTTGTTTAAGTAGTAGCTGTAGCTTTTCTTTAAAGTTTCCATATATGGTAAGCATATGTTGTTTCTTCTGCCTTTCTAATTATACTCAGGAGTCATTTTTGGAGCTGATCCATCCTCCTTTAATATACACATTTAAAAGATGGCAGTTGGCACAAAAATATGCAGATATATAGAGTGGAAATTCATATTTGGAAAGAGAGTGGGGGAGTGGTCAATTTAGTTGTCCGACTGATTACATGTTGAAGAAATTTTTTTCCTTTATTTTTTTGTGATAAAAGAAGAAATATTTTTTATACAAAGGGATTAAGGGAATGATATTACATAGAGGATGGTACATAAGATGTCCTCAACATAGTTACATAATTTCACTGGTTAGGTGACATACCACGTACTAATTAACAATTAACAATTCATCTACGTATCGGGACGCCATGGATATACTTCCTACATAACATATTTTACATGTGACCTGTTCCTGTATTTGAAAGTATCAGTTTCCTTATAACTATGGTCCTCAATACAAAAAACGAAGCAGGATATTATCCCTTTAAATAGATCGCGTTCCTTACACTAGGTAGGTGCAAATCTATCTCACAAGACTTGCTGCCCAAAAGCCTTCTATTAAGAATGCAAGAATTGCACCTCCCAAATACACCAAATAATGGCAGACAGCACATTGCCATAAACATTTGGCTTCCATTCTTCTCCCAAAACCTACAAACTTAATTGATAAAATCTGACCCAAATTTTCAGGATAAACCCAACATTATTGTTGTTGTATCAAATATGTCAGACAATGAGTTCCATAGAAAATTAGCAATAGAACATTGCACAAATATATGTATATTCAATTCCAAATTAGCACTAACATATAATACATTGATTAGGGAATAGCCTTCTAATTCTTCAATAGCATACTGTTGGAGTTAATTCAACTAAGCACTCTTGTCTAAATAGAATATTTCATCATTGAGAGAACTTTGGATTCTAATCAATAAGAATCTTGTTCAAAGAGTGGTCAGGAATTGGAATTATTTCATGTTGAAGAATTTTAGTTGTCCTAACTGTAATTGTGAAGTGCTTAGAAGAAGAATCTTGCTTCCAGAATTTGAGTTAGTTAAACTAATATACTTGCAGCGAAGCATTCATATCTAAATGTGGAAGCCGAACTAGGAAGCTAGATCATAACACTGTAATGCATTTATCCCAGTAATTTTGATCGATCAATTAAAGTTTATTGTGATATTCATTAAGTTAAAAGTTAGGTTAGAGGCAAGGTAATCGATGGGAGTTCTAAACCTGCATTTGGCAACTTCCAAGGATAGAAATACAGAAAACCATGAGTGTGTGTGGTTGGAGGAATTATAAAATAATTCTTAGGAATTTTAAGATAGGAATATCATATTCCCATGTTTGGTTCAAAGTTTGAAAAACTATTTCTAAATAAGTTTGATTCCAGGGAATCAAAATACCATCATTTCAATTCCCACCTTCCCCTTGGATATCTTTAATTCCCATGGAAATGGAATCTTTATAATAATGTAATACTTGAACCACACACACCCTGAGGGACACAAAATTGTTAAGGAGAAGACAGGTACAAAAGCAAGCAAAATGCCTCTATCCTAGGGCAGGTTTCCTCTGTACTTTCTGCCCAAAATATGGGGACTGTGGGGGAAATATTCTCTATCTTTACTGTCTCGTTGTCTTTGTATATGTATCTTGGCAGTTGACATAGCTACCAAAAACAGGGTTAAATGTTCCTGTTACAAGGCCAATCTCTTCAGTTACTCTTTAGCTATTCTTCAACCTAGTTTTGTTTGTACCTCTTACTTCCAATGCGGTGTTAAACTTAAAAATAGTGTTTGGAAACAGGGGGCTGGAACTGAAACTAGGAGATTGAGACTCAGTATTGTGTTTGATAGTAGAGATTGGAACTAAAATTTCAGTCTTGGAACACAAAATTTCTGTCCCTCCAGAAGGTGGGGGACACATGGGATTGAAATTTCTAGAGACAGAGATTGAAACTTCAATAACATTTATTTCCAAAAATACCCTCACCTACTTTTCAAATTCCACTATCTCACTTGCTCCAATTTCTCTCGCCCTCTCCATTCTGCATTCTCTCTCTTCCATTATGCTAAGTGTCAACTGTAAGTTCCACCGCCGCCGACGAAGTATTCTTCTCTTTAGTTTTTCTTTTTCTCCTTTTTTTTCCCTCTTTTTTCCCTTGGTCTTTCATTTATTTATTTGTTTTATGAGAGTAGACAGTGGCACACCCAGATAGAGAATAAGAAGCAACACAAAGAAAACCCAAGGAATTCTGGTCACTTTGATCAGCTGAAATTGATTTAGAATTTGTGAGCATTGAAAGCTTTGGGCTATGAATACCATGAGGAATGCGAGCAAATGACCATTTCAATGCCCTGCTAACCCCATACTTTGATTGTTTTTGTGATAGAAGAAGAAATTTGATAAGGAAAAGGGGAAAGGAGGAAAGGGTATTTAAGTAATTTTATTTGTTTCAGTTTCTATATTTATATTAAATCAATTAGGATACTGAAACATAACTCAGTCTTGTACACTTTACACCAAATACAATATAGAGACTTAACTTGGTCTTTGTCTCCCACTCTTTCAAATGTAGCCAAAGGGATATATGGATTCATTGGAATAAAAATAATATCATGTCTATACCTTAGACCAATTCCTATTGATTAGGTTTATTTGTATTTGGAAGTAGGAAAAAGGCAAAGTCTTTGTGGCAATGTGTAGTTTACGCCACTATGTGGAGTATTTGGTTGGAGCGCGTTCTGCTTATTTTCGATGACAAATTTTTGGACAATTAGATGTTTGGCATGAATATGGTGTGCCCATGATCTTTACCATGATTTCTCTCAGACCAGATCCAAAAGCTTTTCTTCATTGATATCTCTTGTATTTTTATTTCTGCTATTGTTTCTAGCTATAGTAGAGAGGAATTCTTATCCTATGTTTACGTTTCAATGTTCTGCAGCTGGTCCCAAAGATACTCCAATGGAGCATGTGTTAGAGAAGACTTATGATGCTAAAACAGGGATGGGCATGCCTGATCTTTGAAGGGCTTGGATACCTTGTTCCAAATTTTTAATTAGGTAGCTGTTTTGGCAATGAATTTGGTTATGGCATTAGTTTTTCACATGTTTCCATTTACCATGCTTTAATATGGATTTGATTAAATTCTCCTAGTATATGTATTTCAATGTGATCGAATCCGGGGTCATCCCATCGCTTGTAACTTTTTGTTTACTACTAGTAACTAGTAATGCTAGTAGCAATAATAATATATTAATAAAAAAATATTTTACAATTTTTATTTGATTGATAATCATTTAAAAAAAAAAAAGTACGTGATACGGTTTTGGCTAGATTTATTATCAATCCTTACATGAGTATATGTCCATTGAATAAAATTAAATAAGTTTTTATAAAATATTGATAATCTTTGCATTATAAATAAATAAGTTTTTGTAATCGAGACTATTTTCAAGGTTTTGAAAATTGGTTCGAATTAGTTGGTTGAACCGGTTGAATTATAAACCGATGACATGCAATTTAATCTAACAAAAAAATTGACCAACCAAAGAACCGTATAAAAATTGGAAAATCAGTTGGAAACTGGTGAGTCAAACCGAAAATTAACCAGTTTTTAAATGAATACAGAAAGAGAAGTAGATGAAGAGGAGAAAAGTGAAAAAAAGAACTAGATGCAGTTATGTGCATAGTTGTTAGAACCGAATTGGTGATTGAACCGGTCAGGTCACTGGGTTATTGGTTCAATCGGTGGGTTACTGGTTGAACCGATTGACCCGGTCCTATGTAAATAAAAAATAAAATATAGTAAAAAATTTAAAATTAAAATTTAAAATACATATTTTCACTAACATTTTAAAAATATCTAGTTATTCTAAAACAATATGAAACCGGAACAATAAGTATTTTGTTAATTTTACTCTATCATAAATATTTTTACTTTTTTATATTAAAATAACTATTATTTTTGAATTTTAATAATTTATTAATTAGTTTATATCTATTATACTATTATATACTACAAGTATTTATTGAAAAATAAAATTAATAGATATTATATAATTATAAAAATATAATTAATTTAAGAATGAATAAGTTTATAACTAAAATTAAAATAAATTAAATAGAAGTAAATTATTTGCTAAAAGATATTTTTATATATATATATATATATATATATATATATATATATATATATATATATATATATATATATATTAATTTGCATATATATTGATAACAAGCTGAACAACTTGGTGGTTGTGAGTATCATGTTTTTTCTTGATGAGGGGGTTCGAACCCTAGATTCAACATTGATCGAACTAGTCTTACCGAGTTTGACCGGTTTTGACCGGTTCGCACCGGTTCATTGCCTCATCCGGTCAGATTATCGGACCGGACCGATTTAAGGTCTAGTTTATTGGTTTTTCGGTCGAGCCGGTTGGTCTGGTCCGATTTTGTTAACAATGGTTATGTGTTTTAATTTAGGGCCAATGCTACGGTGAGAAAATAATTTTTGTTCCTCACCTGTGAAACGTACGTGGGCAAATGATAAACAAACGCGTGTGGTGTGTGTTTCGACGGAGGAGGACAAGATCTGCAAACTGTCAAAATCTGTGTTGCGTGTTGATCGAAAGGGATTAATCAAGTGAAATTGATTAATGGTTGATGTTGTTAATTAAGGTTGTGGGCTTTTTTTATTGGACCTCGAATATTTTTGTTATCTGGTTGGTCTCCAGTCGATTGTCGTTAGTTTTGTCGATGAAAATGTGACAATTTATTTGTTTCACATGAAAGTTTGGGTTGGGGAAAAAAAATAACTGATTTTCGATGAAGTTGTGTGGTTTTTGGTTGGAACGGATTGTACAATAATGTTGTTTGTTATGGAAACAAATAGTTGAGTGACTTATAATTTGTTAAATCTTAATTTAATTCGGATTTTGGATAAAGTTGCAATCAGTGACGGTGCTTGAAAGAAATTTTTAGAGGGACTAAAAATCTAATAAAAAAATTATATAATAGTATTATATTAAAATAAAAATTATAATTATAATTATTTTATTTTTAAATTTATTAATTAAAATGTAGGATTACATATGGTTAAGGTTAACTAAAAAAGTAAATATGATTTTTGTAAAAAAAAATTGTTTAGATTAATAAACCAATTTGATTTTAAATAAAAAGTCAATTTTAAAAAAATAATTACTTTTTACATGAAAAAAGTAGTTTTTGCTCATAAAAACTTATTTTTATTTAAAAAATCATTTTTTAATCTAAAAACTAATTTTTCTTTTCAAAAAAATTGATTTTTATTTAAATTATACAAAAACGATTACAACTTATAAATTATTTTGTAACATTTTAAAAGATTAATTTTATTTTCGATAATATTTATCTCTTAAAAGTCTCAAGATTAATTATTTTTGGTATTATTTTCATTACAATCAAATAATACAATACAACAAAATAAAATCTTAAATTTTTAATAAAATAAAAATATTAAAATTTATTAATGTAAACAATGTTGATACTACAATAATATTTAACTTGTAATTTTGATTTAAAATAAAATATTAACTTTTTATTAATAACTGATATTAGTATTAGTTATACTATAATTTTCATTATTCTAAAAATAAAATAATGCATGAAAATATACGAAAAATCGAATATAATTCAGTGTAATATTGATTTAAATATATGCATGCAAGAAAAAAAATTTTAAAGAATGGTGAAGATGGGTGTTGAACCCAAGTATATAAGTTGGAAGCATATTATTTTAACTAATTGAGCTAACTTGTTTTTCTTTGAGATAGAACTACTTATAAAAGTTTTGGGGGGCCGTGGCCTCCATTGTCCCAAGAAAGCTCTGCCACTGATTGTAATGATATCAATTTTACGTTATGAATTTTATTTATTAGTACGTTAAATAGTATACGATAGTATACAATGATATAATTATCAGGAGAAAGAAAATTATTTGTATCATGAAGTAGTTTAAGATTATGGCAAAAGGTAATAATTGAAAGTTTTCGCACACAGAATAATGTATGGTTTAGAAAGTGCAAGAGAATGTATTAATGGCATGATTGGGCAATTAAAAATCTCTACGTAACTTTTTCACACACAGAACAATGTATGAAATGTTTTTGAAATTAAAAATTAAATAGATTGAATTTAAATTAATAATTTAATAGGATTTAATTTGATAAAAATAAACGTATTGGTATTATCTTTGTCGTATAATTAATTATGTTCATTTATAAATAATTATTTTTTTGTTTTGGAAATAATTATTTTTGTAATATGCATAAGAAAAAAATCAAATAAATTAACATACTTTAAATGTATTATTATTATTATTATTATTATTATTATTGTTGTTGTTGTTGTTGTTGATGGAAGAAGAAACTTTCATTTCATATGGGCTATAATGTCCAACCAGGCCAAATTTTGAATATGGTTAGGAGCCTCTTCCATCCATATAGTATTAAGATTGGTATGGGCTATTTTTGCTAAGAATAATTCTCCATATATAAGTATTTTCCTATACAAGTCTTTACAAGTTATTTATATTCACGCGCTTTCAGCCGTTACTGCACGTTCTTCTTCTTCTTCTTCTTCTTCTTCTTCTTCTTCTTCTTCTTCTTCTTCTTCTTCTTCTTCTTCTTCTTCTTCTTCTTCTTCTTCTTCTTCTTCTTCTTCTTCTTCTTCTTCTTCATTGCACGTTCTTTCGTTATCGTCGCCACCAACACCATCATTTCCTCCTCTTCCTTCTTCTTTTTTCATTGAAATTTCTTCTAGTTAATTTTTTTGTTAGTAGTTTATGATTCTGTAGGTGAACAATATTTCATCGTTGATGGTTTAATTTGAATATAATGTAAAAGTTTTGCATTGAAAAAAAATATTTTTCTGTATTTACAGTAAATTTGGGTGTATTTTAAGAATTTTGGGTGTATATTTATTCTGATAAGTTCTACATAATTCAAAACTCTTCTTCTTCCGCTTCCTCATATTCTACTGCTTCTTTTTTTCATCATCATAACTATCTTCTTTTTTTTTTTATTCATCTTTTTCTATTTTGTTTTACCTTCTCAAGTTTCTTATTGTTTTACTCTCTTAACAAGAATAAAAACAAAAAAAATCAAATAAAGAAGAAGAAAAAACACATAATGCTGCAAAATTACTTGGAAGATGATGAACTTACATTCATTTAACTAAAAGAAAGAAAGAAGTAAAGAAAAAAAGAAGAAAAAAAATGCAGCATTAGAGAAAATATTTTTCTATATTTGCAGCAAATTTGGGTGTAACACGAAGATATTTGGGTATATTTTTAAGAATTTTGGGTGTATTTTTATTCTGATAAGTTCTGTATAATTCAAAACTCTTCATCTTCCTCCTCCTCATCTTCTACTACTTCTTCTTCCTCATCTTCTTATTTTATTTTCTTATAATTCTTCTTGGGAGAAAAAATCAAACAAAGAAGAAAAAAATACATAATGTTATAAAATCAATAGACAGAGAAAGAGGGGAAAAAATTACAGCAACAACAGTAATAAAAAAACAATGATAAAGATGAAACACGCGAAGAAAAAGGAGGAGAAACGCAAAGAAGAAGGAGAAAAAGGAGGAAGAGGAGGAGGAGGAGGAACGCGAAGCACGCTATGAAAACCGTTGAGTAGCGCGCGTGTGGTTTGGCCTAACTTGTATGACTTGTAAACCCAAATGACTTGTATGTGTAGCACTACTCTTTTGCTAATTCATGGGCTACTTTGTTTCCACTTTTTTTAATATGAGTGAAAGCCATTAATCTAAAGTTACACATCAAAGATAGAGCATCTACTACAAAAGCTCTGAAGCAAGTTGGGTTTGGTCTACCGTGTTTGAGTTCATTTACCACTTCTATGCAATCACTCTCTATAACAATCTCCATAAAGCAACATTCTTTTGCTAGCTTCATCCCCAAATATATTGCAAGAGCCTCTGCTTCAAGGGTTTCAAGTGGTTGTGTTGTGGGCCATATTGCTGCTGTAAGAATGTGACCCATACCATTCCTAATCACCGCCTCAACTCCTCCATTATTACCATTGGATATGGCTGCATCCACATTAATTTTAACGAGAGTGGTAGTTGGTGGTTCCCAATTATGCTTCATTTGGGTGGTCATTACAGAGCCTCTCTCCTTTTCCTGTACTTGAGCTTTTCAAAATTCGTTCGCTATTTTCTTTGCATGTGTCCACTTCTGCGTCAATTGTGTATTCTCTACCTTCGAAGGTTCTTCTATTTCTCGCAATCCACAACTAGTGTATCAGGGTGCAGATGTAGAGTTTTTTCTTTCTCTTCCAGATTCCCCAACAATATAGCAACCCATTCCTTCAGAGTAGTTCCAGCCTCATCTTTCATTCTCAGCAGCAATGGGTCACAAACTACAACTTCTTTGCGAACCGACATCCCAGAATTATGTGGCTTTCCGTCATTTAGTACATAACGGAGCTCTCGTCATCCCTCTTCTGCAGAGATTTTTGTTTGTAGGGAGGGATCCATGGATCAAACGCCAAAGAAAGTTCTTTGATCTTGGGGGTGCTTTAATTTGCCAAACTTCTTTCCAGGTAACCTCCTTTCTTCCTTCACTCTCTGTGTCTATGGACTGGTTCTGATTTATGGCTTTAATTTCATGGTATGCTAATTTGACTTTGAAGATGCCATCTCTAGCTGTTTTCCATATAAACCTGTCTGGTTGGTCTATTCTTGGGATTGAAATGTTTAGGATTTGTTGGCTCTCAAATGGTAGAAATATTTGTTCTATTAAATCTCTGTTCCAACTCCTATCTTCTGTTTGAATGAGTTCTGCCACTTGTGCTGTTAAATCCAAAGTATTTGGTGGAGTCCATGGCTTGGAGCCATTTTGTTTCGGAAGCCATGGATCCTTCCAAATGCTGACATTTTTTCTATCTCCTATTTTCCAATATCCACCTATCTCAATAACGCCCTTAACTTGCCATATGCTTCTCCAAGTGTAGCTTGGTACCCAGCCTAGATCCGAGTTCCAGAAGGATTTTCTGTTAAAGTATTTACCTTTTAGAATTCTTGTTGCCAATGAGTCTGGGTTGTTGATCATTCTCCACCCTTGTTTCACCAGAGCGCCAAATTGAAAGCCTCTACTTCTCTGAACCCCAAACCTCCTCTGTCTTTAGGTAAACACAACTTCTCCCATCTGACCCAATGTATCTTTCTCTCCCCCTCCCTCGAACCCCAATAGAATCTGTTAATTATTGCCTCTATATGGCTACAGAGGCTGTTCGGCAACTTGAAAAAGCACAATATGTAGGCCGGGATAGCCTAAACAACTGACTTTATAAGAATCTCCTTTCCCACTCTTGATAATGTCTTCTCCTTCCAACCTCTAAGTTTCTTCCAAACTCTCTCTTGAACAAACTCAAAAACCCTCTTCTTAGATCTCCCCACCAAAGTTGGTAGACCTAAGTACTTCGAGTGTCTTTCCACCGCCTTAAACCCCATCCGATCTTGGATGATCATCTGTCTGTTAGTAGGAATGTTTTGGCTAAAAGACATCTCCGACTTCTCTAGGTTGATGCGTTGTCCTTACGTGTTCTGGTAAGAATTCAGTATTTCCGTCATGGCTTGGATTGACTGATCAGAGGCCCTAGTGAATAAAATACTATCGTCTACAAAGAATAGATGGTTTATTTATGGGCTGTGTCTGGCTATCTTGATCCCTTGAATTTGTCTGTTTTCTTGTGCTCTGTTTAGATTACCAGAGAGTACCTCCATACAAAGAATGAACAGGTAAGGGGAAATAGGGTCCCCCTACCTCAATTCTCTCCCTGGTTGAAAGACTTTCCCTGGCACACCCATTCAGTAATATCGAGAAGGACGTCGTACTCACGCATCTCCAAATAATTTCAACCCACCTGTCCGGAAATCCCATGGAGATTTGGACTTCTCTTAAGAAACTCTATTCAACTCTATCGTAGGCTTTCTCTATGTCGAGCTTCATCCCCACATACCCTTTATTTCCCTCCGTCTTCTTCTTCATGTAGTGGAAGATATCAAACGCAACCAAACCATTATCTGTAATAAGCCTCCTGAGAATAAAGGCGCTCTGATTTTCTCTTACAATCTGAGGTAGGATTCTCTTTAGTCTATTTGCCATTGTCTTGGTAGCTATCTTCATGATCACGTTACATAATGAGATTGGCTTGAATTTTCTTGTATGCTTTGGTTTAGCTACCTTGGGTATCATGCAGATGTGAGTGTGGTTAATTGGTTTTGGATAAGCACCTTCGTTAAGAATCTTGAGCACTATTCTGGTTATTTCTTCCCCTACTATAGGCCATATCTTTTGGTAAAACAGGACTGGCATACCATCTGGCCTAGGAGCCTTTGTTGGATGCATTTGCTGGAGAGCTTGCGTCACTTCCTCTCTAGAGAAATCCTTATTTAGAAATTGAAACTTCTCCTCATCTATTCGGCCTCCGACAACTTCACAGATCTTTGTTGCCTCTACTGTCTCCTCCGATGAGAAAAGTCCTTCAAAAAAACTCCTCATCACATATTCAATTTTTTTCTCATCTTCAATCTTTCTTCCCACATCATCTATTATCGCTTCGACCTTATTTCTTATTTTTCTCTAAGATGCTTTCTGGTGAAAATACTTCGTGTTTCTATCACCATGTCTCATCCAGTTGGCTCTTGATCTTTGCGACAACCAAATTTCTTCCAGTTTTAATAATTCAACCCTGGTGTTCCTCAAAACCTCTTCAGTTTGCTGGATTGAGTTTAAGTGGGCTAGTTCCTTTTGTTCTTCTCTAATCTTCTTTGGGATATTCCTAAAATTTTCCTCCCCTTATCTATCCAGCCTTCTCCTGCATTGCCCTAACTTTTCTTCAAGCGTTCCTGTGCTATTTCTCCAAGATTCTTTAACAACCTTGTAACACTCTTCATTCGATAACCAAAACTTCTCAAACTTAAAACGGCGGTCGCCCTGTAAGTCTATTAGAATTGGACTGTGGTCTGATTTGAACCTTCCCAAGTGTTGGACTGTTGTTATTGGAAAGAGTTCTTTCCATTCTACATTCGCTAGGCCCTATCCAGACATTCTTGAATATTCCTATCACCCGATTTCCCATTTGACCATGTAAAAGGATGACCATCAAAGCCTAGGTCCAACAAGCTATTTGATTGTATGGCCTCTATGAAGCCCTCTACTTGAGATAGCCAACTGGGTTTCCTCCTCTCTTCTCATTTTTATTTAACACCTGATTAAAATCTCCAAAAATAATCCAAGGTAGTCTAGAATTACATCCAAGCACATTTAAAATATCCCAACTAACCTTTTTGTTTTGGTTTTTCGGGCATCCATAGAAGCCAGTGGCTCTCCACTTTCGATCACTGTTCTTCTCGGTTACCTCCATATCTATGTGATTTGTTGACATGGATACTAACTTTACTTCTAGCCTTTTGTTCAGCTTCTTCCCTATTTCTACTTTTCCCAGGTCTCCCCTGCATTCCTTGCTACGTTCTGTTTACGTTCTGTTCAGTTAGTATAGTTAGCTTAGTTTAATAGCATTTTAGTTAGTTAGTTAGAATTGCATGTGGTTAGGTAATTTTAGTTGTTTGTTAGTGGATTTAGGTTTAATATTTGGTTTATTTTGCTGTCTGAATTGGGGCATGCTTCATTGCTCTAGGGATATAAGGACGATGGTGATTTTCTTTTTGTTGATTTTCATACATTGTCTGATGCATATGTTGCTGTTTAAGTTGAAATTCAAATAGTCTTTGTGCATGTTGATAATTGTGCTAATATACGATTTACTTTTTGCAGTTAAACCTTTTAGATGATGGATCAGTGGTGCAGTCAAATTCTAGGCTTTATCATGGACAAATTATGAATTATCAGTTCAGAGAATCAAGAAAATAATATAGGTTTCTCGGTGTTTATTTGAATGAATTTCGGTGCAATGAGTGTAAAATTTTTATTTTTTAATAGAATGAGGTTTACTTTCTAAATTGTGTTGTGTTGTTCCATTTACCAAGTTACTGTTGGTTTTTAAATTATTTTTTCAATTGTTTAATGGTAAATAGTATCAGGTTGAATGAGAAGAAATTCGATGCATCTGTAGTTTCTTCAATATATTAAACCTAATAATTGTGAACTTTGATTAATAGGGCTTCAAATTCTGCAATACAGTACAAACAGATTCATAGAAGTTTAATTTGACAAAGAAATTTATCAAAAGTTTCAATTTAATATTTACAAAGATGCAATGGATATTTTTGTTTTAACTATACAATACACAGATAATTCAATACTCAACCAGTGTATAAATTCATAACAATTTACAACATTCAACATATACACTTTCTATATTTTCTAATGAAAATTTACAGAAAGGACTTGATATTGCAGCAGATAGCTTTGAGAGTCTTATGCCTTCAGATTCAGCAATGACTTTATCTCTCGATTTATTTCATTAAAGATAACAATCGAAGCATATTCCACTCTGAAACGATCAACTTTTTCCTACAATTTAAGGAAATTTATTTTTAATTTAGAAGTAAAGAATTATGTATTTTTAATGATACTTACTTGTTTTCAAATTTTCATGTGTATTTTCCTTTTCTAATCTTTTTGGGATGAATTGTCTCTAGCTATTCCATGACATATATTCCGTAATTTCAGCTAATAAACAAAAATAAAATAACAAAGTAAAATATGTTTAATAGGATAGTTACACGAAAGCACAATAAAATATATTAAATAACAGTACTTACGATATTCATTGACCATTGAGTGAAATATATGGTGCTTTAATGCTCTCTTGATTCTCCACCAAAGGTTTTGCTCCAGCATACACCCTCATTTCTAATATCATCAAGCTCTAAAAAGTACAGAAAGCCAAACATAAGAAGCAGTACAAATTAATTAATTTGACAGAGAATTCACTACAATAGAAACGATAATTTACGGCGGTTTATTTAGGGATTTGTGGCGGTTTTAAACCGTCGCAAACTGAAATTCCAGCGGTTTCACAAGCGTCACCTATTAGGGGCCGGGGTGGAGATTTGATTTTGCGGTGGTTCTAATGAACCGCTGGCACAACCGCAGCAAATCAAGTTGACAATTTTGCGGCGGTTGCAGAACCGCCGCTATTTTGGTAAGTGGATTTTTTAAAAAAATCTGTGGCGGTTTTAAAACCGCTGCAAAATTATGTGGGTTTTTTTAAAAAAAATTGTGGCGGTTTCGAACTGCCGCAATTTCATACACAAGCTTAAAAAAAGAACTGATCAACTACAATAGTTTATACCATTTTTCTTCATTATAACATATTTTCTTTACATCATATTTATTAAACTTGAGATATTAATACAAAAAAATACTAAATAAAATATATTAAACTCGTAGATAATTCTAAACCGTTAACTAAAAAAAATATTTATTTGTAAATTATTTACTCAAAAAATATTGAACACAAAACTACTATGCTAAGAAAATTCTATTAGCTGTATCAAAACTTTTAGTTAATGCTTTGATCAAATTTTAGCAAAGCTTTTAATTGATGTAGTACCAGGAGCACTTATACCGACACCAAGGTCTCCATCAGTTGTTGGTCCTCAACTAGACCTGCAAATTGTTTCCATCAATCATCCAACGATACAAAGCCAAAAGAACTAGTTTAATTAAAAAAAGGGTAGAGGTTCCCCCGGTGGTTATCTAGTTATGAGATGAAAGCATATAATCACTGTCTTTGAAAATTAGTTATATTACCTGCCCACTGTCATCATGTCTCACCAATAAAGAAAACATATATACGCCCTCTTCATATCACTATAATAATATATATGATCAAAGGTAGGTAAGCTTATTGCTAATAATTTAATTTAGGTCTTGATTTGTTATTACTAAGGTCTGTATAGCTACTGTTGGAGATTCTTCTTACTAAATAGAATTATTAGGGTGGAATAAGCAAGCTAAGTTTTACTAAGTTGTGAGCTACTTGGTTGGCTATACTTTTTGTATGTGTGAATTATTGGCGAGTTCGAGTAAAGTGTGGTTGCTAATAACTCTATACAATCATGCATGCATGACACTATAAAAATAAGAGCCTATACAATCTAATTTTTGAAAAGATGAATGCTACTTTCCCAAAACTCTAAACAATGATCTCTGATTCCCAAGTGTTATGTCCTGATTTTAGCTTGTAAACCCCACCTTTAATGTTTTCCTATATTGACTCAAAAGAATTAGATATATATCAAGCTTAATTAACTATTATATATGTAACAGTGTTAATTGCAACACTAGGATCTTAGGTATCATTTGGTATGGTTATTGTTCTAAAATAAAGGCTATTAAGTTGTTAAATATGAAAAGGAGGAGGTCCTTGATCAGTTGAGTGATGAGAAACCTTTGGAATAATAATACTGTACCTGCATCTCTCCTTTTGGTAGCTGTTGATTATTTAATGGCATTCCATTTTGATGAAAATACTCTCTACCTTGTGCTAAATTCTAATACAATGTGGTCCTGCTTTCACTCATGTCACCCTATATATATATATAAGACTCATGTTAGTTAATTCATTAAATTAGAGGATCCTCAATACTGGTGTTTAATTAAGTAATACAAAATTTAATTCGTGAAAAGACCGTAACAACGTTAGTAACTAATAAGAAAAATCTATAAAATAGAAAAAAAAAACGAATCTATCTAGAATGTAAATATACGGGGTTAAAGTGATCAGCATTCACTGTGCATGTGTATGTAAGATTCATCACAGCATGCATGCCCTTTGCTCCGATCCGATCCTGTTCATTACAAACAACATCAGGATCGTTCGGAACGATGCTTCATAATACTAACAACAGTATATATACATTAAACAGCTGGAATTTGATTTCTTTTCTTAATTTAAAAACAAATATCTATGTCCTTGCAACTACACACACATGCATTAAACATGGAGTGAGAGAAAGCACCTGTGGCACCATGAGTTAGCGCAGAATCCCCAGAATGTTTGTCCATCCAATCTAATCACTTACTAATTAAATAGCCCAATGACACAAACAACAAGTAAGACATCATTACATAATCACTCAAACTCAACAGAAAGATTCCAAAAAGTGACACAATTAGTAATCATTTTATATCTCTACAGGCACAACGCACATTGATTAACACCACTTTCACACTTCGTTACATTCAACATTTCACAAAAAAGGGTGAAACTGCAAAGTTAACATAGAGGTCAAAACCAAATACAACCCAGAAAATGAAACCAACTTAGCTCAACCAAGCTATAGTTATAGACTTAGATTAACCATAACAACTACCAACACCACCTGGTCCCAGACTTAATTATGCAATTTCCCACCTACCACCATTTCTTAAACTATGCAAACCAAGTTCCTACACCAATCTAATTAAAATATAATATACACAAGGCACCACATGCATAATTATACAACCTTTTACATTGAATTAAACCGATAAATAGATAAATAATTTTTTTATAATAAATTAAAAATCAATATATAACTTTTTTCCTCACCGACAGCACAAGCTAATTATTTGGAGAAATTAGTGAAGACCCACATGCTAGATAAACTAATCATGCATGAAAATACTAAAATCTAAACAAAAGATTAAAACTTTTGAATCAACTAGTTAACTTGATAAGTACAAAAGTAGAGAGGAAGTATATTAGAGGAATTACCTTCAACAATTCATGGAGAAGAGTGATGATCAGATGAAATTTGAATGAAAAGTGAAGAAAACACTATCACCAATACGGGGCACTTGACCTTCTTTATTTTGTTGATGTTCTGCATTATTTAGATGATATGAGATGATATAGAAACAAAAGTTTAATCAAGTTAATCCTAACACTTTTAAATTGTCAAGTCAATTTAGTCTTAAAATTTTCTCAAAATAAAATTTCCATCAAATAACTATTATAAAACTAAATATATAGATTACCTTATAAATATCAAAGCAAAATGTGAACTTCACATGGTAGAGAACTATAAGTTCAGAAAGAATGCCACTATGTAGAACATTACATTTGATCAAACTGTTCCACAAATTCTATTCTTCCTTCTAACCTCCAACGCTCAAATGAACATAATCGTTGCAGAATAAGAACCAAATAATGAAGTCATTAAGTGACTAAAGAACTCAATAATTAGAAATCAATTATGAGGATAAAAGTAATAAAGTAAGAAAACGTAGAACCACAATAACTTACAATCCATTTTGAGAACCCATCCCTATTTAGAATTGCCATAAGAACTTTTACTGTCCTAGAGCATGCTCTATTTTCATCAGTAGATGCAATCACATGGGTGACTTCTGAACTCCAAATCTTGGTAACTATAGCACCAATCTTGCTTGCAAAATTAATCAGAAGTATCCGTACCATCAACAGAGGAAAGATTAAAAAATAAATATTGGGAAATACTAATTGACTAATCATATGGGAACTCAAGACAAAGAGCTTAAATGGAAATTCATCAATTACAATAGATTCAAAAGCTCATCCTAATTCCTAATAGATAACCCTAATACACATTAATTAATTGAAAGCGAGCACAGAGAGAAGATCAAACCGGGAAAGAGGAAAGCAAGCAGTAGCGAAGATGGAACATATCAGAACGAAAGAAGGATGGTGCGTGGGTGGCGGATTGTGGGAAGATTTCGTTCGTGGGATTTGCAGGAGCAGCGGACTGAACAGGCAGCAAGAGGGGGATTTGCATGCAAGGCGATGCAATAGGATGGAGCGATGGCCAAGCAATATGATGAGGGTGGCATGATTTCGAGCGCAGCGGCAAGGCAGAAAGCCCTTGGAGGTTTTACATTTTTCTTGAATCACGGAAGGAGAGGGTTTCTTTTTTAATTCCAATTGGGGATTTCTTTGTGTGCATTGCGTTTTTCCCTTAAACCAGAGTCAAATTATTTGATTTAGCAGCCCTATTAAAACCGTCATCGAGACTGCCGCAATCTAGCATTTTAGCGGTATTTCTAAAAATCGCTGGTATATTGCCGCCGCCATTTGCTGCTTCTGGCGTAGTGATTACACCAAAATTAATTAATGATTACGATGCACAAACTCAATTCAACACAAGAAGACAAACAAGATAAAGAAAATAAAAATATGTATTATGTAAACAACTTACCACAAATTTATTTATTTTGTTCTTTCTTCATTGGGAGATTCTTTTTGAATGGGGTCAAGCACATGAAATATTTTATTTTGCACATTCGAAATCCACAGCCACTAATGTCTTCCATGGCAAATTGGGGCAAATAACTAACATTTGGGTAAATAGGACAATATTTTAGTCTAAATGACATAGAATGAAAAATTATTTAAGAAGTTTTAGAAATAAAAATTTATAAATGGATGGGATGCTAGCTTTTTTTTTTTGTCTAGAAAGGTAGTTCTTATATTCATTAATGCTTTAGGCCTTCTTGATTACTGGATTAATGTAGTTATGCTCAAACTTCATCAACATGTTATTCTACATCGAAATAATAACTTTTAGCATATAATATATTTTCAAAATGCACCAAAATTGAGGTTAAAGTTTAATTCTAGTAGAGCTTACCACAGTATTAGATGGACACAATATATCTATTCTTCAATTTTTTTTAGATTTCTTCTTGTTGAGAAGTTGGCATACTACGGAGAACACTTATGAAAACAAAGGACCCAAATTAAATTACATATATGGTACAATAATTCATAAAAAAAAAAAGCTTTAGTGTTATAGCAGAAGAATTTACCAGATTTTTAACAAATTCTTTTGGTTTTAAAGATGCAAAATAAAATCTAGCTCCTTCGAATAGATTTTCATGCTTCAACTTGAATATAATCTCCCATTCATTACTGGTGTCATTTTTGAATGTCTTGATATTTGTGGCCCAATGATAGCATTTGTCTCTAAACTCTTCCGTTATTTCCTTTTGCTTGACTGGAGTCTTAAACTTTTCAAGGAAGCTCAAACTCAGCTGTACATCTTGTTGCATTAGTTGTGGACTTGTCTACTTGGTAAATTTTAATGCTGTTACAACCCCAGCATCCATAACATCATCAACCAGCATTTCTAACTCATCAGCCAACACGAGGTTCTCTTGAGTTCCAATTTTTGAAATTTTCTCTTCTTGGCTGGTGGTTCATCCTCTTGTGTAATTGTAGCTTCATCGGTTGATTGAATTATGCCAAAGTCAAAGAATGGTGTACCAAAGTCATCATCCAATACAATATTTGCAACCGTCAACAAACCATCTTTGAGATTGATGAGCGGATATTTTATACGCTTTTTGGGGTTAATTTCATATAGTTTTTAGGATATTTTAGTTAGTTTTTAGTTTAATTCCATTAGTTTTTAGGAAAAATTCATATTTCTGGACTTTACTATGAGTTGTGTATTTTTCTGTAATTTCAGGTATTTTTCTGGCTGAAATTGAGGTAGCTGAGCAAAAATCTGATTCAGGCTGAAAAAGGACTGCTGATGCTGTTGGATTCTGACCTCCCTGCACTCAAAGTGAATTTTCTGGAGCTACAAAACTCGAAATGGCGCGCTTCCAATTGCATTGGAAAGTAGACATCCAGGGCTTTCCAGCAATATATAATAGTCCATACTTTGCACAAGGATAGACGATGTAAACTGGCGTTCAACGCCAGTTCTCTACCCAATTCTGGCGTCCAGCGCCAGAAAAAGATCAAAAGCTGGAGTTGAACGCCCAAACTGGCACAAAAACTGGCGTTCAACTCCACAAATGGCCTCTGCACGTGGATTGCTTAAATCTCAGCCCAGCACACACCAAGTGGGCCCCAGAAGTGGATCTCTGCATCACCCATCATAGTCTACTCATTTTTTGTAAACCTAGGCTACTAGTTTAGTATTTAAACAACTTTTAGAGACTTATTTTGTATCTCATGACATTTCAGATCAAAACTTTGTATTCTCTGACGGCATGAGTCTCTAAACCCCATTGTTGGGGGTGAGGAGCTCTGCTGTGTCTCGATGAATTAATGCAAGTATTTCTGTTTTCCATTCAAACATGCGTGTTACTATCTAAGATATTCATTTGCACCTCAATATGAATGTGATGAACGTGACAATCATCATCATTCCTCCACGAACGCGTGCCTGACAATCACCTACGTTCCATTATAGAATGAATGAATATCTCTTAGATTTCTTAATTGGAATCTCCGTGGTAAAAGCTAGATTGATGGCGGCATTCATGAGAATCCGGAAAGTCTAAACCTTGTCTGTGGTATTCCGAGTAGGATTCTGGGATTGGATGGCTGTGATGAACTTCAAACTCACGAGTGCTGGGCATAGTGACAGACGCAAAAGGATAGCAGATCCTATTCCGGTATGATTGAGAACCTGCAGATGATTAGCCGTGTGGTGACAGCGCACTGGGAATCTTTTCACTGGAAGGATGGATGGTAGCCATTGACAACGGTGATCCACCTACACACAGCTTGCCATAGAAGGACATGCGTGCGTGATTCAGAAGACAGAGGAAAGCAGAGATTCAGAAGACAAAGCATCTCCAAAACTCCAACATATTCTCCATTACTGCATCACAAGTAACCTTTAATTCATGCTCTCTTGTTTAATTGTAATTCAACTGATAAATATAATTGACTTCCTAACTAAGATTTATAAGATAACCATAGATTGCTTCAAACCAACAATCTCTGTGGGATTCGACCTTTACTCACATAAGGTATTACTTGGACGACCCAGTGCACTTGCTGGTTAGTGGTACGAGTTGTGAAAAGTGTAATTCATAATTCGTGCACCAAGTTTTTGGCGCCGTTGCCGGGGATTGTTCGTGTTTGGACAACTAACGGTTTATTTTGTTGCTTAGATTAGGAAAAATTTTTCTTTTTTTGGTTTAGAGTCTTTTATTATTTATCCCTTGTTAAAACACTTTAAATTTATAGCTCAATTAGTTAGAACGTGGTGTTTATGTTCATGGTAATTGGCTATCATATTTTTAAAATCTTTTTCAAAAATAATTTTTTCTATTAAATCCTGTGCCAAACTTTAAGTTTGGTGTTTTCTTGTTGATTTTTCAAAAAAAAAAAAATATACTTCTTCGAAACAAGTGTTACATTCATAACTCATTTGGCTAGAGCGTTGGTCTGTGTTCTTGTTAATTGGGTTAGAATCTTTTATATTCTTTTCAAAATCTTCTTTTTCATAAATAATAATTTCTCTATTAAATTTTGTGCCAAACTTTAAGTTTGGTGTTTTCTTGTGATTTCTCTTGATTTTCGAAAATTTTGATTTTGTTTTTCTAAAAATTTTAAGTTGGTGTTCCTTCTTCATGTTCTTGTGTTCTTGTGAGTCTTCAAAGTGTTCTTGAGTTTTCCTTGTGTCTTGATCTTAAAATTTTTAAGTTTGGTGTTCCTTGGTGTTTTCCCTCCAAATTTTTCGAAAACAAGGAGCATTAGATCTAAAAATTTTAAATCTTGTGCTATTTTATTGTTTTTCTCTTTCCTCACTAAATTCAAAAATATCTTTTCTCTCTAATTTTAAAACAAATTTTCAAAATTTAAAAAAAAAAAATTTCAGATTTTTTTTCAAAATTGAAAATCTTTTCCAAATCATATCTTTTTCAAAACTTCCTTACCACTTTCTCTCCCCTCATTTTTTCGAAAATCTTCACCTATTTTTATTTATTTTATTAATTTATTTTATTTTCGAAATAAATAAATAAATAAATAAATAAATTTTTCTCTATTTTACATCATCTCCCTTTCTCCATCATGGACCTAAGCGGAAATGAACAGTCCAGGAGGACTCTGGGGTCATATTCTAACCCCTCTACTGCTTCATATGGGAGTAGCATCTGCATACCCTCCATTGGAGTTAGTAGCTTTGAGTTGAATCCTCAGCTCATTATCATGGTGCAGCAAAGTTGCCAGTATTCCGGTCTTCCACAGGAAGAACCTACAGAGTTTCTGGCACAATTTTTACAAATTGCTGACACAGTACGTGATAAGGAAATAGATCAGGATGTCTACAGACTATTACTGTTTCCATTTGCTGTAAAAGATCAAGCTAAGAGGTGGTTGAATAACCAACCTAAGGCCAGCATAAGGACATGGAAACAGCTGACAGAAAAATTCCTGAATCAATACTTTCCCCCAAAACGGATGACACAGCTAAGGCTGGACATCCAAGGCTTTAAACAAGGAGATAATGAATCTCTTTATGATGCCTGGGAGAGATACAGAGAGATGCTAAGAAAATGCCCCTCTGAAATATTTTCAGAGTGGGTTCAGTTAGACATCTTCTATTATGGGCTTGCTGAAGGAGCTCAGATGTCTCTAGATTACTCAGCTGGTGGATCTATCTACATGAGAAAGACAATTGAAGAGGCTCAAGAGCTCATTGATACAGTTGCCAGGAATCAGCATCTGTACCTAAGCAGTGACCCTTCCATGAAAGAAGAGGTTAAAACAGCAACTGCTGAACTCAGTCCTGTGAAACAAGCTGCTGAATTCAATCAGCAATTGGACTTCCTAACAAAGCAATTAGCCGAATTCAAAGATAGACTACAAGAGACAAGGATGACTAATATACATATGGAAGAACAGTTTAAGCAAACAAAGCAGCAGCTGTCAAGACAAATAACAGAAGAATGCCAAGCAGTTCAATTAAGAAGTGGGAAAACATTAAATACCCCACATCAAGGCAGCAAAAAGCTAAGGAATGAGCAAACCACCCAAAATTCACCTGAGGACAGTAAGAGCCCAGGGAAAAATAATTCTGGCACTAAAACGCCAGAAAATTGGTGGAAGGCTGGCGCTGAACGCCCAGACCATGCCCAAAACTGGCGTTCAACGCCAGAAACAAGGCAAAACTGGCGTTCAACGCCAGAAATGGGTAAGGATCTGGCGTTGAACGCCCAAACTGGGCAAGATCTGGCGCTGAACGCCCAAAATGGGCACAGTTCTGGCGTTCAGACGCCAGGAACAGACAAGGAGTTGGCATCTAACGTCACTCCAGTTTCTAACTCTGGTACTCAATTGCCAGTGAGGGATCAGACACACACAAGTGCTGATAACAACCCCTCTAAAAAGGCTTCTTTAACCACTAAGGTTGAGGAATATAAAGCCAAGATACCTTATCCTCAAAAACTCCGGAAAGAGGAGCAGGATAAGCAATTTGCTCGCTTTGCAGATTATCTTAGGACTCTTGAAATAAAGATTCCATTTGCAGAGGCACTTGAGCAAATACCTTCTTATGCCAAGTTCATGAAAGAGATCTTGAGTCATAAAAAGGAGTGGAGAGAAACAGAAAGAGTTCTCCTCACTGAAGAATGCAGTGCAGTCATTCTGAAGAGCTTTCCTGAAAAGCTTAAAGACCCTGGGAGTTTTCTGATACCATGCATATTAGAAGGTAATTGCACCAAGACAGCTTTATGCGATCTTGGGGCAAGCATCAACCTAATACCTGCATCCACTATCAGAAAGTTTGGTTTAACTGAAGAAGTTAAACCAACCCGGATATGTCTTCAGCTTGCTGATGGCTCCACTAAATACCCATCAGGCGTGATTGAAGACATGATTGTCAGGGTTGGGCCATTCGCCTTTCCCACTGACTTTGTTGTGCTGGAAATGGAGGAGCACAAGAGTGCTACTCTCATTCTAGGAAGACCCTTCCTAGCAACTGGACGATCCCTCATTGACGTCCAACAGGGGGAAATAACCCTGAGAGTCAATGATGATGAGTTCAAGTTGAACGCTGTCAAAGCCATGCAGCATCCAGACACATCAACAGACTGCATGAAAGTTGATCTTATTGACTCTTTGGTAGAAGAGATCAATATGGCTGAGAGTCTCGAATCAGAGTTGGAACATATCTTTAAGGATGTTCAGCCTGATTTGGAGGACTCAGAGGACATGAAAGAGCCTCTGAAATTTCTTTTGGAAGAGGAAAAACCTCCTAAACCCGAGCTCAAGCCATTACCACCATCCTTGAAATATGCATTTCTGGGAGAAGGTGATACTTTTCCAGTAATCATAAGCTCTGCTTTAAATTCACAGGAAGAGGAAGCACTTATTCAAGTGCTAAGGACACACAAGACAGCTCTTGGGTGGTCCATAGGTGACCTTAAGGGCATAAGCCCAGCTAGATGCATGCACAAAATCCTATTGGAGGATAATGCCAAACCAGTGGTTCAACCACAGAGGCGGCTAAATCCAGCCATGAAGGAAGTGGTGCAGAAAGAGGTCACCAAATTACTAGAGGCTGAGATTATTTATCCTATTTCTGATAGCCCCTGGGTGAGCCCTGTCCAAGTCGTCCCAAAAAAGGGAGGCATGACAGTGATTCATAATGAAAAAAATGAACTGGTTCCTACAAGAACAGTCACAGGGTGGCGCATGTGTATTGACTACAGAAGGCTCAATACAGCCACCAGAAAGGACCATTTTCCTTTACCATTCATAGACCAGATGCTAGAAAGACTAGCAGGTCATGAGTATTACTGCTTTTTGGATGGCTACTCAGGCTATAACCAGATTGCAGTGGATCCCCAGGATCAAGAGAAAACAGCATTCACTTGTCCATCTGGAGTGTTTGCTTATAGAAGGATGCCATTCGGGCTGTGTAATGCGCCTGCAACCTTCCAGAGATGCATGCTCTCTATTTTCTCTGACATGGTGGAAAAATTTCTGGAAGTCTTCATGGATGACTTCTCAGTATATGGAGACTCATTCAGCTCCTGTCTTGATCACCTAAAACTTGTTTTGAAGAGATGCCAAGAGACCAACCTAGTTTTAAATTGGGAAAAATGTCACTTCATGGTGACTGAGGGGATTGTCCTTGGGCATAAAATCTCTAACAAGGGAATAGAGGTGGATCAAGCAAAAATAGAGGTAATTGAAAAATTACCACCACCCGCCAATGTTAAGGCAATCAGAAGCTTTCTGGGGAATGCAGGATTCTATAGGAGGTTTATAAAGGATTTTTCAAAAATCACAAAACCTCTAAGCAATCTGCTAGCTGCTAACACGCCATTTGTGTTTGACACAGAGTGCCTACAGGCGTTCGAAACGCTGAAAGCTAAGCTGATCACAGCACCAGTTATTTCTGCACCAGACTGGACATTACCATTTGAGCTAATGTGTGATGCCAGTGATCACGCCATTGGTGCAGTACTGGGACAGAGGCATGACAAGCTTCTACATGTCATTTATTATGCTAGTCGCGTTTTAAATGATGCCCAGAAAAAATACACAACCACAGAAAAAGAATTACTTGCAGTGGTTTACGCCATTGACAAGTTCAGATCATACTTAGTAGGATCAAAAGTGATTGTGTATACTGACCATGCTGCTCTTAAATATCTACTCACAAAGCAGGATTCAAAACCCAGGCTCATCAGATGGGTATTGCTTCTGCAAGAGTTTGATATAGAAATAAGAGACAGAAAAGGGACAGAGAACCAAGTGGCTGATCATCTGTCCCGGATAGAGCCAGTAGAAGGGACGTCCCTCCCCTCTCTTGAGATCTCTGAGACTTTTCCGGATGAGCATTTATTTGCCATTCAGGAAACACCATGGTTTGTCGATATTGCAAACTATAAAGCTGCAAGGTTCATACCCAAGGAGTACAACAGGCAACAAAAGAAAAAATTAATTACTGATGCAAAGTACTACTTGTGGGATGAACCCTATCTCTTTAAGAGATGTGCAGACGGAATTATCCGTAGGTGTGTTCCTAGAGAGGAAGCACAGAGGATCCTATGGCATTGCCATGGTTCTCAATATGGAGGCCATTTCGGAGGTGAGCGAACAGCCACCAAGGTCCTCCAATGTGGCTTCTATTGGCCCACACTCCATAGAGATTCCCGAGAGTTTGTACGTAACTGTGACAGTTGCCAAAGAGCTGGTAATCTGCCTCATGGTTACGCCATGCCTCAACAAGGGATCTTGGAGATTGAGTTGTTTGACGTATGGGGAATTGACTTCATGGGACCTTTCCCACCATCATACTCAAACACTTATATTCTGGTGGCAGTTGACTATGTATCAAAATGGGTTGAGGCCATTGCCACACCCACCAATGATACTAAAACAGTGCTGAAGTTCCTCCAGAAACATATCTTTAGCAGGTTTGGTGTCCCTAGAGTACTAATCAGTGATGGGGGCACTCACTTCTGCAATAAACAGCTTTACTCTGCCATGGTTCGGTATGGAATTCGCCATAAGGTGGCTACTCCATATCATCCACAAACTAATGGGCAAGCTGAAGTCTCTAACAGAGAATTAAAGAGAATCCTAGAACAGACAGTAAGTACTCGTAGAAAGGATTGGGCACGGAGCTTGGATGATGCTCTGTGGGCTTACAGAACAGCATTCAAGACCCCTATAGGGACCTCTCCATACCAACTTGTGTATGGTAAGGCATGTCACCTGCCCGTGGAACTGGAACATAAAGCCTACTGGGCAACCAGATTCCTAAACTTTGATGCCAAATTAGCAGGAGAAAAAAGATTGCTCCAGCTAAATGAGCTAGAGGAATTTAGATTCACAGCTTTTGAAAATGCCAAGCTTTATAAAGAGAAATCAATAAAATGGCATGACAGAAAGCTGTCATCTAGAATCTTTAAACCAGGACAGAAGGTTCTGCTGTTCAACTCTAGACTCAGGCTATTCCCCGAGAAATTGAAATCCCGGTGGAGGGGACCATACGTGATTACAAGTGTATCACCATATGGTTATGTGGAGCTTCAAGATATTGATTCTGATAAGAAGTTCATTGTCAATGGACAGAGAATCAAGCACTATCTTGAAGGCAACATTGAGCAAGAATGCTCAAGGCTGAAGCTAGATTAAAAGCTCAGCAAGGTCCAGCTAAAGACAATAAAGAAGCGCTTGCTGGGAGGCAACCCAGCCATGGGGCATCAATCCTCTAAGCACTTTGCCCTATTTTTATTTTTATTTGTTTATATAAAGTTTACTGACACTAAGGTAAAGAATCATTTGTATAAGTTTACAGGGTTACAGAAGGAATCTGCACACAAAACAGAGATAGGGAGCTCACTGGCAAGAAAACGCCAGTGAAGGCCATTTTTGGGCGTTCAGCGCCCAAAATGGGCATCCAGTGGGCGCTGAACGCCAGTAAGGATAGCTATCTGGCGTTCAACGCCAGAAAAGGGCAACAACTGGGCGTTGAACGCCCAGGAGAGCAGCATTTGGGCGTTGAACGCCCAAAACAGACAGTGTTTGGGCGTTCAAACGCTAGGATGGTGAGGAGGAGCTCTCCTTCTACCCATCTCCTTTCTTTTCTTTTGCTTGAGGACAAGCAAAGCTCTAAGTTTGGTGTGCTTATCCGTGATCACTAAGATCATGGCCCCTAAAGGAAAACAACCCACTCCAAGAGGCAAGGACCAAGCACCTCACAGACTAGAGGAACATCCACTTCCAAACCTCAAGGTTGTTGAGTTCTAATCTTAGCCTTAACTCTGTGATAATTGTTCTTATTTTAGTTTTACCTTAGGAGTCATATAGTAGTAATTAGTATCTATTTTGATTTTATCTCCAATTAAGTTATAGTCTATTTTTCTCATCATCATTAAACATGAATAAAATAGTAGATCTTTTGAATAAGAGGCAATAAAATTTCGAGTTTTTAATAAGAGAAATTCTAATTAGTTACATGTGGTGGCAATGCTTTCTGTCTTCTGAATGAATGCTTGAACAGTGCATATGTCTTTTGAATTTGTTGTTTAAGACTGTTAAATATGTTGGCTCTTGAAAGAATGGTGAACATGAGACATGTTATTGATAATCTGAAAAATCATAAAAATGATTCTTGAAGCAAGAAAAAGCAGCAAAAAACAAAGCTTGCAGAACAAAAAATATAGAGAAAGAAAAAGAGAAAGCAAGCAGAAAAAGCCAAAGCTCTTAAAACCAAAAGGCAAGAGCAAAAAGCCAAATATCCCTTAAAACCAAAAGGCAAGGGTAACAAAAAAAAGGGATCCCAAGGCTTTGAGCATCAGTGGATAGGAGGGCCTAAGGGAATAAAATCCTGGCCTAAGCGGCTAAACCAAGCTATCCCTAACCATGTGCTTGTGGCGTGAAGGTGTCAAGTGAAAACTTGAGACTGAGCGGTTAAAGTCAAGGTCCAAAGCAAAAAGAAGAGTGTGCTTAAGAACTCTGGACACCGCTAATTGGGGACTTTAGCAAAGTTGAGTCACAATCTAAAAGGTTCACCCAATTATGTGTCTGTGGCATTTATGTATCCGGTGGTAATACTGGAAAACAAAGTGCTTAGGGCCACGGCCAAGACTCATGAAATAGCTGTGTTCAAGAATCATCATACTGAAATAGGATACTCAATAACACTATCTGAATTCTAAGTTCCTATAGATGCCAATCACTCTGAGCTTCAATGGATAAAGTGAGATGCCAAAACTGTTCAGAAGCAAAAAGCTACTAGTCCCGCTCATCTAATTAGAATCTGAGCTTCACTCAAAACTCTGAGATATTATTGCTTCTCAACCTATTAGTCTTCTATTTTATTTGTCTAGTTGCTTGAGGACAAGCAACAGTTTAAGTTTGGTGTTGTGATGAGCGGATATTTTATACGCTTTTTGGGGTTAATTTCATATAGTTTTTAGGATATTTTAGTTAGTTTTTAGTTTAATTCCATTAGTTTTTAGGAAAAATTCATATTTCTGGACTTTACTATGAGTTGTGTGTTTTTCTGTAATTTCAGGTATTTTTCTGGCTGAAATTGAGGTAGCTGAGCAAAAATCTGATTCAGGCTGAAAAAGGACTGCTGATGCTGTTGGATTTTGACCGCCCTGCACTCAAAGTGGATTTTCTAGAGCTACAAAACTCGAAATGGCGCGCTTCTAATTGCATTGGAAAGTAGACATCCAGGGCTTTCCAGCAATATATAATAGTCCATACTTTGCACAAGGATAGATGACGTAAACTGGTGTTCAACGCCAGTTCTCTACCCAATTCTGGCGTCCAGCGCCAGAAAAGGATCAAAAGCTGGAGTTGAACGCCCAAACTGGCACAAAAACTGGCGTTCAACTCCACAAATGGCCTCTGCACGTGGATTGCTTAAATCTCAGCCCAGCACACACCAAGTGGGCCCCAGAAGTGGATCTCTGCATCACCCATCATAGTCTACTCATTTTTTGTAAACCTAGGCTACTAGTTTAGTATTTAAACAACTTTTAGAGACTTATTTTGTATCTCATGACATTTCAGATCAAAACTTTGTATTCTCTGACGGCATGAGTCTCTAAACCCCATTGTTGGGGGGTGAGGAGCTCTGCTGTGTCTCGATGAATTAATGCAAGTATTTCTGTTTTCCATTCAAACATGCGTGTTACTATCTAAGATATTCATTTGCACCTCAATATGAATGTGATGAACGTGACAATCATCATCATTCCTCCACGAACGCGTGCCTGACAATCACCTACGTTCCATTATAGAATGAATGAATATCTCTTAGATTTCTTAATTGGAATCTCCGTGGTAAAAGCTAGATTGATGGCGGCATTCATGAGAATCCGGAAAGTCTAAACCTTGTCTGTGGTATTCCGAGTAGGATTCTGGGATTGGATGGCTGTGATGAACTTCAAACTCACGAGTGCTGGGCGTAGTGATAGACGCAAAAGGATAGCAGATCCTATTCCGGTATGATTGAGAACCTGCAGATGATTAGCCGTGTGGTGACAGCGCACTGGGAATCTTTTCACTGGAAGGATGGATGGTAGCCATTGACAACGATGATCCACCTACACACAGGTTGCCATAGAAGGACATGCATGCGTGATTCAGAAGACAGAGGAAAGCAGAGATTCAGAAGACAAAGCATCTCCAAAACTCCAACATATTCTCCATTACTGCATCACAAGTAACCTTTAATTCATGCTCTCTTGTTTAATTGTAATTCAACTGATAAATATAATTGACTTCCTAACTAAGATTTATAAGATAACCATAGATTGCTTCAAACCAACAATCTCTGTGGGATTCGACCCTTACTCACGTAAGGTATTACTTGGACGACCCAGTGCACTTGCTGGTTAGTGGTACGAGTTGTGAAAAGTGTAATTCATAATTCGTGCACCAGAGATCTTGAGCCGATGGAGGACTGCAGAATGCCACACAAAATAGTTAAAGAATGTACCAAAACTATTATAAGAGAAATTTATTAATTAGAATTTACGCATTAAGAGGAACTTCATGCTGAATTTCCTTTTCCAAGCTTCCTTAGGAGCTTCTTGATGTGGTTGTGAAGGACTGCAAAATGAGATATCAAATTGTTTAAGAAAGCACCAAAAAAGAATTATGCAACAAAAAGGAATGTAACTAGAACTTACGCATTAACAGGTTCTTATTGCAGAAATTCTTGTATTGGAGACTGTGCAACAGGTTCTTGTTGAATATGCTGAGAGCTGGATGCAAAGGTTTCTATTGAAGAAGCAATTACTTGTAGTGGCACTCTAATCAAGGAAAATAATAAAGAAATTATTAAGCAGTAAACATTAACAAATTTTTGATAAAACCGTTAACTCAATGATTGGAACGAAAAACTAAATTGAAAAACTCATATATTCAGTAGTTCATATTCAGATTGAGTTTGTCTTCGTAGCACAAGCATTTGATCTTTAAGGTATGTCCCGAGATTAATAGTTATGGTACTCATATTAAACAAAATTCAGTGTCAATTAAGTCAATAAAATTAAACAAAATAAAAAATTCAACAATATAGTTAAATACTTTACTCACTTATCAGATTTTGGTGAATGTTTTATCCTTTCCTTTATTCTTGCTTGATCAACTGGGTAAGCTTGCTGAATAGGGTTGGCTTCATCCATTGTTTCTTCTTGTACTTTAAACTTGAAATGCACGGAAATTATCTCAAAAAGCACCTCAATCATTGAACAATAATAAAACTTTTATTGTATGTGAACTTACAAAGTTGCATGCTGCAAACTCATTTTTTTTTCATGCCTTTTTTTCTTGAAAAAAATCTTAGAGGGTTTTTTTTTTCTAAAAAAAATATATATGAAATTAAAAAGAACATTATGGTAGTACAAGAAATAAAGAAATGGTAAGACAAAGAGACATATTAATCAGATCACTTTGTGCATTTACAGACCCTGATAGTTTGACCGTGTTTGAAATATAGAATCATTTTTACTCGACAAATTCACAAGTGGCATTCTAAGGACAAAATAAATATTACTCAGTAAAACTAAAGTAATTATATCATCTTTTAGAAAATTTTAGCAAAGAAACAATATAAATTATCGAATCTTACGTTTGTGAAGAATCAAAGTGAGCTTCTGTCGAGTCGTGCCCATTTTTTGGTTGTTTAGGCTGAACAAGTTTTCATTTTTTCAGGGGTGTTGCCTTTTTTGTAATATTTTTGGTTTTGGCCTATATCCTGGAAAAGAAAAGAATCATCAGGAAAATAAACATAATAAATATTGACAGAAAAACACCGAAAATTAAGACATACTTTTTTGAAGGATTTTTATTTTTTTCTTCAACCTTTTTTTCTGTTTTTTTTTCTGGATTTCTTCACTTTTGAGAATACATACAAAAAAATATATTTATAAAAAAATTTTGATGAAAAAACAGAACATAGTTTTACAATAATAGTTTCTGAATCTTACTTATCATCAGATTCAGTCTCTGTTTGAAAAGATGAATCCACAATAACATGTTTCCTCTTTTTGGATTCCATCCTAAAAAGGTAAAAACACATGAGGTAAATAAACAGAATAAATATTTACAAAAGATATCGAAAAGTAACACTTACATCTTTGCCAATCTTTTGGGTTGTTTTCTTCTTTTCGATATCTCTTCAGAGTCATATTCAGAATCAGACTCATACTCACAATCAGTTTTGCTTTCTGAAGATGAGTCCAATACAACAGGTTTCTTCTTTTGTTACTTCGTTTTTTTCTTCTTTTCTTTTTTTGATTGTCCCCTCAGTTGTGCTCTTCTTATGAGGCACTAAAACAGAAAATTATTTAATTAGCAGAATATATTTCAAACAAATGCATCGAAATTTAAGGGAATAATTTCTGTTGAGTTACCATTTCATCCTTCGCCTCACATTCTATCCTTTTAACGAGCATCTCTCTTGTCCAATGTTGCACTCATAGTGGTTTGGGAATTCTATCCGCCGGCCTATTCATGTATATGTGGATTCATGAAAATATATAATCATGAGCGTAAAGAGACAACCATCAATTGTATATTTGTTTTGCAATTTATGCCCTCTGATTCCTTTGAGTGGCATGTGAACCGGAGAAATTTTGCTTATTGTTGTTGGCAACAAGAAACACTTTTAAATGAAGAGGATGAATGTCCTATTGAATTTCAATTAATTTTCTAGTCTATCCACACTCATGTCAATCAAAGACTTTATCAAAAGTGACAAAGAACAACCTTTGAAGCTTTCAACTTTCTTCTGCTCCTCAGTGATTTCTTTATAGATAATTTTGTTCTGAAAGCAATTCCCTACACAGCAGCAAAAATATTTTAATAACACAGAAGTAATATAAAAAAATACCAAAATTTGATTGATATAATAGATTACAAAATGGATTTTTACCGGATGCATTTAAGCCCAAGACATCCCTTATCTTGTCAAGAGTGATCTTGATTACCCCATACCATGTGTCCAGGAAGCTATTAAACGGATCAAAGGAATTAGCCAGTTCTTTCAACAGTTTATGGGTCACATTCAAGCCCGGGATATGTCTCATCATACCAAATCTCAATTCATCCACAAGATTTTTCTTTATTTTGCTGAATATATCTGATATTGATCTTGTGGAGCATTGCAAATCATGAATGTTTTGTAAATAAATAAAAATTATATTATATAACTATATTTATAGTTATAGAACAAAAATGGAGTTGTCATAACATATATACCTTTACATTATATACTGGTGTCTTCTTCTTTGAGATGTTCTTCATAGCAACTTTTTTCATTGTCATTTTGCTATAAAGAATAAAGAATTTGGTTAATAGAAAACAACACTACATTTAACTCATGAAAATCACTTAACCATGCACAAAATGAAACTAGAAGCACTACAACAACATTTTATGGCCTAATTACACTAAATTCAGGATAAAAACACTAATTACACCTCAATTCGGTCAAAATGCACCGAAAGTACTTACTGATTACTTGTCACAAACTCAGTTCAAAGCATGGCAATCACTCAAACATGCACAAAAATACATGAAAATCACTCAAACATGCATAAATTGACAACAGAAGCACTACAACAACATTCAATGGCCTAATTACACCAAATTCAGAACAAAAACACCAATTACACTTCAATTCAGTCAAAAAGCACTGAAAGTACTTACTAATTACTTGCTACAAACTCCGTTCAAAGCATGCAAATCACTCAAACATGCACAAAAAGACATGAAAATCACTCAAACATGCACAGAATAACTCCAGCATTCTATGGCCTAATTACACCAAATATAGGACAAAAACACCAATTGCACAATAATTCAGTCAAAATATACCGAAAGTACTTACTGATTACTTGCTACAAACTCAGTTCAAGGCATTCAAATCACTCAAACATAAAATAAAAAAAACACATGCAAATCAATTTCGGATAAGAAAATGTCATTAATATAGATTAAATGACACCAGAAGCACTACGA
Organism: Arachis ipaensis; assembly: GCF_059453495.1. Classification (NCBI taxonomy): domain Eukaryota; kingdom Viridiplantae; phylum Streptophyta; class Magnoliopsida; order Fabales; family Fabaceae; genus Arachis; species Arachis ipaensis. The sequence continues at coordinate 20,230,864 of NC_142437.1, read as the reverse complement.
CAATATTCTTACACCGACCTAACACATTTATCACGAATGAACAGTATAAAGAGAACATTCATATCTACAATATTGCGAGAACACAAACTGAATCTACTAATACATAGAAATATGACTATTTAGTATTTCGCGATAGAAAATGCAAAAGAGAAGTGAAAAATATGGACGATTTATCTTCAATAATCTTTCGTCTTCTCTTTCGGTGTTTGTTGTTGAAGATTTCAAACGTATCTTCGATATTTTCTTGAGTTTTCGCGAAAATTTTCACATATTTTTGAGAGATTTTGAGCTTAGGTTTGAAGTTTCTTTGTTGCAATTTTGAAGAAGAAAGTGGAACCGTTTTTCATATTAATGTGCGTAGCTTTGAAGCGTTACACACTCTATTTTGAAGTTTGTTTTTGTTGGATTTAGGTCAACTTGATTGGACTTTGATACCAAAAAGACTTGTATGTGTTGCATTATTCTTAAAAAAATAATATTTCACAATTCTTACATAACAAATTTAACTAATATATATGAAAAAAGTAATAGAAAATAGAAAAAAAATCATAAGCAATTCTTGACAAGTACAATGCTACATGGCCAGCAAATATTATTATTTTTTGCCAGCACTTAGCCTACAATAATTTGGACTCATATTTACAGACATTTTGTACACAAAAAATATATAATTTGCACACATAAATCAATACAATTTGCATCCATGAATTAATATAATTTGCATCCACGTTTTTCAGAATTTACATACATAAATTAGTAAAATAACAATTTAATATTTGTACTAGTTAAATAATAACTAAAAATACTAAAAATTACTAGCTCCCAAGAGTTTCTCTTCTTGACAATTATCCCGAAAGATGACGAAATTCCAACCAAAAAAAAAAAAACTATCAATTTTAATTAGCACAAATTAACAATTTCACATGCCACCTAAACATGTCCCATTAACCCCTGATAAAAACATGTCCCATTAACCCCTGATAAATCATTGACGGAAAGATCAAAGGCCAGAAAGGGAGATTTGTTTTTATGGAGGATTGTGATCTTTCTAAAAAAAAAATTGCTAAGGACTGGAATAGATAATCACCCTAATTAAAATGCTTTTCCAACACGTTAATAACATCTTTGTACAACTCCGACAGAATCTCACGAGCCTTTGCATTCTCTCCTGTGAGGAGATTATAAATTCTTTGTTTTGAATTAAATAAAATATTCTATAAAAATGATTAGAATCTGAAAAATTATTAAGTTAATACTCAATTTAGTCCCTGAACTTACACGCGAATCTCAATTTAGTTCTTGAGATTTTAATTACCTCTATTTAGTCCCCAAAATTTATAAACGTGCCTTATATTAGTCCCTGAGGGGATTTTTAGTATGAAAATGTTAATGAAGCGCTGTTATAAACTATTAGATGTCATGTTAAAACTTGTAAAATGATGCCGTTTTAATTTTGACATTTAAATAGCTCAAAAAGGGCATCGTATCACTTATTTTGTTAGATAAAATTTTAATAAACACCATTTACAATGTTTTTGGGTTATTTGAGTGCCAAAACTAAAACGACATCATTTTACAAAATTTAGTGTGACATCCGACTATTCGCGACAGTGTTCCGTTAATGTTTGTACGTTGAAAATTATTTCAAGGACTAACATAAGTTATATTCACAAAGTTTGAGGACTAAATAAAGACAATTAAAACTCGAAAGACTAAATTGAGACTTGCATGCAAATTCAGGAATCAAATTGAATATTATCTCAAAATTATTTCTATTAATATCCAAACAAATGATTTCCAAATAAAAAATTTAACATACTCCTAAAAGATATAATCCCTTCAAAGGATTTATCCAAACACATTCTAAAATCAAGTGTTCAGAATAGGTTGCTAACTGGCTAATCTGAAATTTTAGTGTGTAAAAGCAGGCAAAGATTAATACTTAAAAAAGGTCTAAATCTCAGAAAAAAAATCACCAAATGGATCGTTCGAGAAGCTATCACAACTAAGAATGGCATACACAAATCAAGAGTAAAATCTGAACCAAGCTATAAGGCCATTCCATTGGGACGCAATGCCACAAATAACATGAAACATAACCTAACCTTTCAGCATTCTCTAGATTTCTTTCTACAAAATTAGCTCATGCAAGAGAGTTACCAAATAGTACAGTAGTGATAATAATAATACTAACATTTCTAGCATTCAGTACATAAGTTACAAACTAGTAGAACAAATCTTTGTCCTGAGATTCTCTTGATTAAACAAAAATAGTTTGTCCTAAGTTTCTTATCATAAATTTTATCAACTCTCCAAGTAATAAAGATGGTGAAAGTGGAACAGATAGATAATACAGAACATATCTAGATATGCAAGTTCTGGTCTAAAAGTAGTGTTCAAAGCATGTGATACTTATGTCATGACCGTGGGAATTGAAGGGATAGTTTTCAATATCTCAGTAATCCCCTATTGATGGTAGGCCGGGAGCACTGTCGCGAGATTCTACGCCTTGATCTCCCATCTTTTGAATATCTTCAGGTGAAAGTATTTTGATATACCAAACATTGTTGACAAATGATCTATAAAAGGTTATGCAGAAAATCCACATACCAAAGAAGGAAAAATGTCAAGAAAATCTTATAAGATGAAATAAATAAGGTTTAAATAAGTTTTTAGCCTCTAATGGTCCTTATAAAAAAAGAAAATTGGTTTGGATCCAAATATTTTCAAAAACATTTCGTTTACGTTCCTATCATTTTGTTTGTTTCTTAGTCCCCCATATTATAGTAATATTCTATGATTGTTTGAAGTCTCTAACAATTATGATAATTCGGTTTAGATAATATTTTCAGAGTAGCAAATTATCATAATCTTTTGTGGATCAAAACCTATTATTTTTCAATATGTATTAACCTATTATCAAAAGAGGATTTTTATAGGTATCAAAACCAAATACCTTTTGAAATGTTTGGATTGAAACCAAAAAGAAACTTCATTGGGAACAAAACCAAGATTCACAATATTTACAAGGACCAAAAAGAATTCGAAGCCAATAAAATAAACATTGCATGTTTTGCTAAGGTGAAGGGCTGTGGATAGAATGAGACAAATTCATTGAGCAAAACTAAATTGTGTAAATATGTTGTACTTACTCCCACGGATCGTCCCCAAGGAGAAGAATATCATTCTCCCTGTCGACGAATACAAGCTGCCAGCCTGATCTAAGAGGGTCTTCTAACTTCCCCTCAATTCCAAACATCTGAGCCAACTCTTCCCGCAGTTCATGATAGCTGCTGAACCGGGAGATGTCAAGCGAGCGCCCAACTGACCCTGATTTGTAAACCTGTAAAAATACAAAACTATATTATAAATGACTCAGAAAGCAGCAGTTAGTTGTAATAGTATGACTCAAACCTTGACAAAGGTTGGTGTCTGGTTTTGGGGGTCAACTTGTCCCGCACTTTGCATTAACTCAGATGAATCTTGCATACAAGCATATAGAGGACCCTGGTATCCAGAATTCCCTAATGGCATTGTTGAAGCATCGGTATCAGCGGATGAAGTCGTATAATGTGGGACAGTGGCAGGGAGTAGAAGACCGGATGAATCAATATTGACTCCAAAGAGGGTTGGATTCTGAGTGTCTGAATTACGATGTGGTGATGCCACTGCAATATCTTTTCCAGAATATTGCACATGTGACATTGAGTTGCCAAAAGCATTAACCTGCATAGGTGTATACTTTGCAGGCCATGATTGTTGGGGTGACTGTTCTGTCGGTATCGAATGACCACCTCTGGATAAATTCAAGAGATTGCTGCTCCCTTCAGGACAAAGTGAACCAAGCATGTTCTGTCCTGGTGAACCTGATGCTTCAAACTTCATGCTTGAATCTACAAACTCTGATTTTGAATACGATGGCGAAGGCAAACTAGAGTGTTGCCTTTGGTGGAGCTGGTCACCCTGAACTAGAAGTGCATCTTGATAAGTGTGCTGCTCCGCATGGTCTTCTCGGTTGTTGTGCGATTTCTGAAAGAGCTGCTGCTGAGTCATGTTCTCTCCCAATACTGGTGCTTGTGGCTGCAAGATATTAGAAGGCACTGATTGCTGAATCGTTTGCTGCTGCTGCTGAAGCTGGATAGAAGTGTTGACATTTCCTGATTGATGAAGATAATTGAAAGGCTGTTGGAAATTCAACATTTGTTGCCTCAAGAGTTCTCCACTCCCTATGTTCTGCAAACCAGCTGCCAACATGGCTTGGTACTGCTGATTATGATCATTTCCAAGCAAAGCCGGATCAAGCCTCTGCTGCATCCATGGCAGCATTCCAACACTTTGAAAATTGATTGAATTCAGACCTTGGTCGCCAGGTCCACCTCTAAGCCACATTAGCCCATTAGTTGGGTCATCTCTGCCATCTGTAACATGAACTTTTTTTCGTTAGGTAAATATGATACAAAGAGATCTAATCCCCTTTTATTTTGTTAATGAAGATCATGGAAAATCTAATGTGGCTAATTTGATCTCAATATTCAATATTAAGTTATTACCGTCTTTTGTTAAGTAAATATGAACAAAGAGACCCAATCCCTTTTGTTTTGTTCATGAAGCACATGGACAATCTAATGTGGCTAATTTGATTTCAATATTCAATATTAACTATTTTTCATTTGAAGATACATTGTCAAACAAGGAAAACAAAATTGTGGGACAGGGAGGATCAGTAAATATTTTGTTTTTGTATGCAAGAAAAAAAGAAATATGTAAATTTAAATGTAACACTACAAAATCTTATCAGTGTCTCTTCTCTTTAGAATGAAATGATATCTCTTCTATAACCCATGGCATTGATGTCATATTATACCATCTATATTGCAATTAGGTGGAAGACAGTTTGAAAAACTAGAACTGAAATAAAGCTAGTACCAAGAAAAGATGAGGTGCCAGGATGCCATGGACGTTTCAATCTGAGCGGAAATAGTGACGGATACATTGGGAATGTTGTTAAAGGCTCAATTTCCCATAGTGATACTCTTGGCTGCCTATCTCCTGCTGTGGATTCATCCCAACCAACCTACAAGGTAAAGAAGGAAGAAAAGGTTGCTCATAAAGTTGCTAGCTTATGAAGTTTCAAGGACACTCTTTAAGGCATGGAACACAAATTGTGAAGCTTTACGCCAATTGAATTCCTATCCTTATCTTCCTGACTGTGACATTTAACATTGTACGTATTTAAACATGGCTGCAAAAGAAGAAAGCTACAATAGCATAACCAGTACAATTCCTTAAGGTTATATTTGCAAGATGGCATTAACTTTGGTTTAACAACCGAATACATTGCATGAAGTGCCTAATTTTATGCATTAGATTGTGATCTTATATACCTTTACAGATCGCCAATGAGAATTTGGCCAACGAACTGGATCCAAGTCACTTATTCCAGTTATTGTACCCATGTACCTGCAAAAAGAAAAAGTGACTTCTGCCTAAGTAAAAGAAAAGTAGCATGATGCCACACAGCATAAGTGAATTTTGGAAAACAAAAAAGCACAGAAGCAAAAACACTATTTCAATGAAGAAAACTTTTCAATCTCTAAACATATCTGAGGGAAAATCCTCCAAAATAAAAAGTTCATGTGCTCCATACAAATAGGGGCCAAACATTCAGGCAAGCTGTTTTTTACTCCTGTATCATACATTCAACTATATTTATCCTAACAAAAATATATATTTGATTGCTGTAAGTACCTCCGGACACTTGATTCTTCGGTCTCGAAAAGCATCCTGAAACGCATACCAACAGAAACACGTGTATGGTATACAGCTTTGATATATTTTGAAAGTGGTATGACGAACTCGGATGGACTAGCCCTGCCCAAGACGGAACTATCAAAAAAAACATTGTAATTTCTAATAGGGTGGCATCAGAAGATGAAATGTATTGCAACATTCACAACCTTGGATTATAGAACACCGTGAAACAGCTATTAGTTGCTGCAGCATGGGCAGCTGCTGCAAGAAGCCCAATATGCATACTATCACTGGATAGAACTGAAGAAGGCATTACAGTTTGTGGTCGATTGGCACGACGTATCCCCAAAAGAAGCTGATTCTTTTCATTCCTAATAATGGAAATGCATATAGAAACAGTAAACAAGCTTTCTGCAGCATCAAAGGGGAAATTTAAGTTGACAAAAAGGTAAAAGTAAACACCATATGAAAAGCACAGAATCTCCTGCCACAAGTCTTTTGGCACTAACAAATACACTCCAGCCGGTAGTAAGAAGGTGCCTCTTTGGCTGTCCTGAAATGACATGCAAGCAATAGACATGTCACCTTAATCAGATAGTTTCATCAATTTATGTAGTTAAGCCTGCTTTCTTAAACAATAAATCAAGTGCTCCCAAGCAGAGGATTGGTAAAATGAAATTTCCGTTATAATGTACAAAAACAAATGTATACCTCAACGACAGAGGCCCAGCATATGCTGAAGACCAAATATTTGGAGCTACCTTTTTATAAGCCAACATTCCTTGTTAAAAGGTAATTTGGCTGCCATCACTACTAAAAAGTCCAATTTTAATGGGTAAACAGAAGTGATGCAATTAATGCAATATACATATGTGCCGGCAATCTAGCTATTTGGATGTATTTGTCAAATTAAATAGTTGGTTTCGCCACATTATTCTATTTGTAATTTGTATAAGTAGTCCAAATAAAATAAATTCCTTCAGTTCCACACTGAGATAATGTAGCATAGTTTCGACAAGGGGTAAAACCAAAAGCTAAATTACCTTGCTACGCTCTATCTATACACAGATTTTTTCACTCCAGATCAACAAAACACCATAACATTTGGACATAATCCTCTTGTGTACAAGGGAAAATAGACTTTCCTAATAGAGTATTAGTACAATTTGATTTCCTATTGGATGACAATCAGTAGGAGAGACTGTAAAATTAGATATCATTTATGTTCCTCACAGGATGTATTCTAGAGAAACCTAATTGATTCACAATATCAGAGATCGGCATGATTTTAAGATAAACTGATCATGTGCTAATTGATAATATATAATTTTTAAGGTTATGCATTTGGCATACACAACAGCAAAACTCATGGATGGTACAGAATAAATTGCTCACATGATCATAAGCAATATAAATCGAGTTCATGGTCAAAGGAGAGCACATATAATTTTAAAATCATTTTATACCATAGCTGGTAACATTAAAGTGCTTAGTTGCCTTAAGATTCCAGCGCCCCTACTCTAAATTAGAGATCTTAATGTGTATACTGGGATAATCAATGCAAATATACACACAAGCAAGTACAGCACAAAGTTCGTACATGCTAAAGGAAGGATGTATTGGTTTGCCGGCATGTCTTCCGGGGAGAAAACAGGCCCTATCCTATATATGATTAAAGGTTCTTTCAAGAAAGGCAAGTTTTAAAGCAATTAAGCAAATCATATAACTATCAGTTAATAGGAAACATGTGAATCAGTACAACCTACTAGCATACAGCTACCTATGCTTCCAGAAGATATTTCAATCTTTTTATCATGCTAGCTTTATTGTTATCCACAGAAAAGGGAAAATCCACACATGGACATGGTAGAAGTATAAGATAGCAAGCCATTGCAGTCAAAAGAACGAAATAATACAACTCTTACCCCTAAAAATATGACGAAATTTCCACTCAACATCATGGAGATCTCTAGCAATTAGTTCTTGTGCAGGCGGTTGCAATGAGAAATCCTGTACAACCCATATAGAAGAGAAATGCATCTATATTCTACAAGAGAAAACCACAAAGAAAATACAATGGATACTACCAGCGGAGGGAAAACTTTCTCAGCTGCACGACGCGGAACAGAAAACCCTCCATGTGTGCTGGTGTCACTAGCAGTTAAGGTCTTGCAAAAATAATTTGAGGGCTGCTTACTTGGAACTCCCAATTCCATGGGAAGAAATGTATCCTTCTGCTCTTGCTGCATGCAATGCATAACCAAAAGCACAAATTCCAACTCTAGAAATATAAAACAGCCTCATTACAAGTGAAACAAGTTGTCAAAGAACGACAAATACCGGAGTCAACGGCTGCAGTGTCATTTGGGCATAAACTTCATCTGTTTCAACATCTGCCTGGAAAATTAATGCATACTCTAGTTGACTAAGTTTACTCTAATGGAAGAAGGAAAAGGTAACTGAACTATCGTCGCTAAAGACATAATACCGACATGCATCGTGACATTGTGAAGTTGGCAAATCAACTGGGGAGGCAAGCTCGGGTAATTCGGTATGTGGCCATCAACTTCTCTGTTAGTTGTGGCAGCAACCTAGAATCATTGTTCATCACATGTTCAGTTCAATGTTGATTCATATGTATAATCAACCACAAGAAACTAGATTGAATTGCTTTCAATCCAAAGTCAATGCACCTTCCCAAGTACGAAAATACACAAAACAATCAATGTAGTATAAAGCACCTGCTCACTATGACCCTGAGGGAAGTAAACCACACGAGTCCCTGCAGTTGGTAGGGACACCAATGGACCCGCACATGCATGCCATAGCTCAGAATTCAAGCACTTCTTCTCCCCTCCTATAAATCAGGTTATCACAAAAAAAGAGAAAAAAGGAAAACACTCACAGTGGCATTTAAACAAACACAAAAGGGGCATTGAAAGAGACTTGAAATATTCATGTAATAAAATTTTCTGTTTCTTTTTCAATATGCAAAAGTGCATAGATACCTTCATGTTGTCCCTGCTGAGGCAACCCTGATGTTGAAAGCTTCATATCAAGCTTTACCCTTTTCCCTCCTTTTGAAGACAAAGTTTTCAGTAATCACACAAACACACATGGAACCCTAACTCATTTCAACCACCACCACCCCCCTCAATTCCTCTCATAGCCTTCACATTCCTCCCACTTGCCAATGTACTCCATCCCCAGAAAAACACACATCACTCAACAATGGGATCCATAAAAGAAAGCACAACTTCACCAATTCACCGTAGTAGTTAACTAGTTAATAGAACTAACAACCTCACCACCAAAAGAAAAAAAGAGAAGCTAGAACCAACAACTAGCTAGAAGAGAATCAATCCAATCCTTCACTGCAAAAGGGGGATATTATATCAGTGTTTGCAACAAAAACATTTCAATCAAATAAAGGCATGGAACATGATGACCTATGAGTTGAACCCAATCCAGAATTAACCAAGCTGCACCAACAACAACATCAAAAAAGTTGGTGACATGTTGCTCAAGATCTCCATGAAAGGAACAGAAATAGTAAAAGAACACAAGAAGAAAAAAAAGAAAAGAAAAAGAGGAAGAAAGATAATAAAGCAAAAATGAAAGGGTTGCAAGAATAGCAAGTAGCAGCGGTAAAAGCCAGCAAGTGAATGAAAGTGTGTTGAACGTAGTAAAGTGTCTCTCTTTTGTGGTTTATCTATCATCACTGTGACACATCCCCCACAAAACTGAAGAAGAGATTTTTTTTTGTTTTTATTTTTATTATTTATTTTTCTTTTGGGTTTGACAAATGAACAGTGATGAGGGAAAGAGAGAGAAAGTAAAAGGAGGGTCTTTGCCATATATAAGGGGGTCCCGACCAAACTGGACATGGTTGCAGAGGAGAGAGAAACCTCGGTGAACTGATAATGACCGTTGGATATTCCGTACACGTTGAATATAAGCCGTTGATTTATGTTTGATGTGACAGCAGGCATGTGCCACCATCCTTCAGTGGTCGTTGTCGGAGTACGGAGTATTATGAAGGTGAGAAAAAATAAATATAAAAAATTACCATTAATAAATTAATACTAATAAGATAATATTTTATTTTTATGGAAATAAAATATCTATCTATGGGAAATAAAAGAGACAAGGAGAGAGCGCATGCTGATCAAGTGATTATTTAGTAAAAGAAGAGTTCTAAAAACATCAACCAAGAGGATTAAAGTAGAAAATTTTAATTTTTAATGTATTTATAGAAATTTTTTTAAAAAAAAAGTTTATATTTAACTTATTGTTTTTATGGTTGTGTCTTTAAAAAATATCTTTTTAACAAAGACAAAAGGTAAATAGATTATTTTTAATCTTTTATAATTATTTTTCCTTTTTTTTGTCTTGCATATTCACTATTTTCGCTTCACGGTAAAAAAAATTAAATGTGGTGGCTCATTATTTTGAATATGATTATAATATGGTGGCTAAGTTATGGAGGTATGAGAGGTTAATACAGTATTGTAACGGCGTTAGATTTTTAAAGTTAGGGGGAAGAAATAGGACTGTCCAATTTTTTTGTAGCAGTAAAGGAACATAAATCGAATGGTCCAATGTGTATGCTAAAAGAATTTTGAATCAACGTTTGTATAGTAATTAAACGGTCTAATTTCATGCATGCAGTATTTTTAAATTCGTATATATACCCAAACCGGTTAAAATGTGGTTGGCCTGTTCTATTTTTGTGTTTATATATACTTAAAGTTGGCCGAACATGTCCATTTCTTTTTCATCTCTCAATTCTCTCTTCTGAAACCCCTCTGGTCCTTTCTTCTTCATTGTTTAAACAGCAATAATACTAAGATTGAGAGCGTTTGTGTGTGAAAATCCGTTAGATATTGTTATTTCATTCACATTGTCGTTTGAAGAATTAAAAGGTGTGATTTGTGAGAAAATGAGTTCTCAAATATCTAGGAGAGTGTCGTGCATTTTGTACTCCTATATCCGTATTTGGTGGGTTCGTTCAGTTTCAAACTAAATATGTAACTGATGAAGCAAGCTTGCAAGATATGTTTTCAATGTATATGAAAACTCGATCACAGATATCGTTCATCAAGCTGTATATTGAGTTCGAATAATTTGAAGCAGACCGAAATAGTGATAGCGAGAAGGAGTTTAAAAGTAACTATAAGGTCGTTGATCCGGGTGGAGACGAAGATCAAGCTGACGGCACTATGGAGGCAGATGTGGCAGAGGTGGCAAATACACTAGTAAACCAGCATCCATTTGTGGAGCCTGCTTTCATGCGCTCGTTGGATTTGGAGGCCATGCATGCACCAGAATTTTCTCAGTATATGAATGCAGGTATGTAGTTTTGATACAATGTATGATAGATAAATATTACATATTGATTAGGTAGCATGACCAACATGTGATCGGTGGAATATCAATTGATCATGTAAGGTTTTTTTCATTTAGTAAGTAGCATTTGATTGATTATTTATTTTTATTTATTTATTAATTGTTTATGTATATTTTATAATTTATTATATATTGTGGTTAATAATTTATTATTACTTATTTATATTTATATTTTGGATAAGGACACGAGTGGCCCTACACAATACTCGATACAAATACTCCAGACATGCTAAATCCTAACTAAATTGTATGATTCCACCGAAGTTACGGAGCAACGATAGAAATTTTCAGTGCACCGATGTCCCAGACTTATCTCCAAACAGAATGATCCCAAATAATAACATTATGTGGCACTTTACGTACCTCTGAATCTGAATATCATTATCTAAGACTAAATGATCCTTCAGTCTCCGAAATTAGGTCAACTTTATGAAGCTTACTCTACAATTTATCTTTTTAGGTGCAACACTAAAATGATGCAAGCATTCGAACTCTAAGGCCTCATAACTACTCAGGGTCGGTCCTGTAACTGGAAGATCATTTGTCGGAAGACCAAGAATTATCGTCACATCGTCCAATGTCACAGCAAGCTAAACCCAACAATACCCGCAGGTTAACTCGAACCTAAACACTGAAATCATGCAAAATTCAACAAAATTTCACATTGGGTTTCGAAATTAGGAAAGAGAAAATTGAAAAAAAAAACGGGTATTCCTTACCAAATTAACCACTGGGCTTTGTAGAGCTTGACGCTACGGTTGCGTGGCCGCAAATGGTGTGGCAATCGGAGCTCCAGATTAAAAGTTACGGAAGATTGAGTGAGAGTTTAGGGTTTGAGATTTTACCCCTTCCCTTTCATGGAGCTTCAGCGTGAATTTGGTTATGGGAAGAAGAAGGAAGCTGAATTAGGCTATTTATATAATGGGTTATGGGCCTGGTTTGGGTTCGGTCCAACTGGTTCAGCCCAATCTTACGCCAAATTCTTTAAAGTTGGTGTCAAAATTCTTATTTTAATTAGTTCTATCTCGCTAAATCATAGAATTCCATTTTCTAATTTATTTGATTAATAATTAATTTATTAACTAATTATTCACTAATTACTCGGGGTTTACATTCTACCCCTCTAATAGAAATTTTTGTCCTCGAAAATTTGCCCTCAATTCTCCATATACACTCCCTCAGATTCAACCGATCTCTTACCATTCGTTTTGTCATTTTCCAACATCAATTTAACACCCTATTCTCATTTCAAGCCTAAGATAAACCCGCCTATTTCATTCTTAGTTTCGTCTAACTCTTTCTTATTGACTACAAACTCCCTTATCCTCCAAGGATCCTATCTAAACTAAATCGATCTCTAATCCTTCTCAACTATCTCGAACACTAATCAATTTTCCAATCTCTTAGTCTAATTCAATCCTTTATAGCCTAGATCACACACACATTTCCATCTCAAATCTTACGACAGCCCTCGAAATCATTCCATATCCCAAGTCACCTTTCTCTCATCTCTACGACCCTAGAGTCACCAAAAATCATCGCGCTTCCGCAGCGCCATTCTGATTCTAAACTATTAAGAACTTAATCACTCGTTTACTCAGCTAAAACACTCCTTGAATCTCTTTATCTCTCTAACTAAGTGCTATTGATCTTTCCTCCAGCTGCACGAGTTACAATCCCTTGGTTTCTCTCGTCATCAGGTCCATTACCGCCTATATCACCATTCATAGTTTGTT